>NC_048597.1:53845923-54200923 GCF_003668045.3 Cricetulus griseus
GTTACAGGTGGTTGCTAAGTGCCATGTGGGGGCTGGGATTCAAGCATGGGTCCTCTGGATTAGCAGCCAGTACTTTTAACTGCTGAACTCTCTCTCCAGCTCCAATTATTATATTGTTTTAAAGGTGTAATTGGTGTACACCAAACAGCATGTATTTAAAGCATTTGATTAATGAACTTGATCTACTTGCATTCTTGAGACTCCGTCAAGATAATCATCAAGATGACAAACATTCTGACCACGCCCAAAACTTCCCCAGTGTCCCCTCATGATTCACGTCTCGCCACAAACCACACTCTCTGAGAACCACTGACCTGCTTTGTCACTATAAATTAGTTCCTAAGTTCTAGGATTTTACGGAAGTTAAACTACATGAAACATTTCTTTTGCATGCTAATATCAATTAAAGACAAACACAGTAAAAGGTCACTAATATGAAAAAAAACCTGACCGATATAAAATGAGGAAAAGAGCAAACAGTGTCCCTCTCCATACAACAGATAAAACAAATGTACAGAAATCAATAAGGATGTGACACTTGAACCCCAGTCTGACTTAAAGGAGACGGACAAGGTACTCTACCCAACAAAATAGTGCATAACAGCCAAGTTTGCGTGGAACATTCATCAACCATACTTTGGGCTATGAAACAAAGTTACATACATTTAAAAGGACAGAAATAATGCCAAATATGGTTTCTGACCACAATGGAACCAAATCAAGAACAAAAAGATGGTTAGAAAAACCACCAACTATTATAAACCAAATGTTATAAAATAAGCAACAAATCAAAGGATACGTCACAAGATAAGTTAGCAAATATTCTGGATTGAATGAAAGTGATACTGGAAACGGTACTTTAGATAGATGACTTTGGAAGCTGAGGATCAAAAATTTCTCCTATAAAAATGATGTGGTGGCCACAAATGTGACTTCAAAAAATGAAAATGCATCAAGCACACTGTAGCATACCAACAATGTGGAAGAGCTACATAATTCAGTAACCCAACATTTCCAAATAGCCAATGACCGACATTACATGAGCTCCATTGTGTACGTTGGGCAGGGGATTTTATTATAGGAACACAAAGAGTTCTTTGATTGTCTATACTGCAACTAATGAACTTTTAAGAAAATAGCCCACCAGGCAGTAGTGGTGCATGCTTTTAATCCCAGAACTTTGGAGACAAGAGGCAGGTGGTTATCTGTGAGTTCTGGGCCAGCCTGGTCTACAGAATGAGCTCCAGAACAGCCAGGACTGCTACACAGAGAAACCCTGTCTTGAAAAAACAAAAATACAAAACAAAGAAAATAGCCCTTACCAAGTTTGGTGTGACATTCTAAAGAATTCCACAACTGTCTGAAAAGATTGTTACATACTTCCCTTTTCTCAGCTGCATGTGCTGAGACAAGATTTTCTTCATCTCTTAACAGACCAACAAACTGCAAGAGCTATGCTTGCAGATAGGAGAATCCAACTGTGTCCTGGAACCAGGCAGTAAGATGACTTGCAGAAAATGTAAAGCAACCCATTCTTCTAATCATATTACATTTCAAAGTATATTCTCTTAGAATATCATTTTGTTAACATATAATGGGCTTATTATGTTATCTATTTTTTTGTTTTACTTTTTGGTTTCTTGAGATAGGGTCATATGGAATCCAGACAGGATGGAGCTGAAGCTATACTTGATCTCCTGGTTAAATACTTACAGATTATCTCATGCCAATATACAAAGGCTTGGAACAATAACAAGCATGATTTAGTAACCAAGCTAATTGAATTTCTAAAAGCAAAACCTTAGGTACCTATGATATACAAAGAGTTGGTACCCAGAAAACTGTCAGATGAGAATGTTACAATATTAACAGTCTTGACTGTTCATAAGAGAACTCACTACTACAACATGAACTGACACGAACTCATTGGGCTAAAATTACCAGATTTTAAAAGGGTGCACTGAGAACTCTAGTAATGGCCATGCCATATGTACACCCAGGGGTGCCTGTGCCTGGGATGGGACAGACAACTAACCAAGTTTGGTTCATGCAACTATGGCAGCAGGAGCCAGACTCAGCATGGCTGGACATACTTCACCTAACTAGATAAGACCTCTTCTGAGCAAAGGTTTACACAACCTCTCTGTGCCTTGTTTTCCTTAAAACAGATAATTGTGAAATCATAGTGTTCCTGTGAGAATCCTAAATGTAAGGCACTCAGAGGGGCCAAGGGCATGTGAGCACTTGGTAAATACCACTATTGCACAAGATTTTTCTGAAATGGGGTGGGAGAAGGTGGAAGTACAATCTATAGAGTATTGAGGGGGTGTGGGGAAGACCAAAGTATTCTAAAAGCTTGTTATGAAACCTATGAGTTCCAGGGTTAAAGATCCATAATGTGATCTAAAATTGTAAGAACCCTTACCTACCTCAGAAGATGACTGTGGATGGTATGGAGATTTGCGAGCATTTACTGAACATTTTCAAAATCAACACACTGATTTCATGGCCACAAGAATACAGAAGCTCGCCGGGTGTTGGTGGTGCACGCCTTTAATCCCGGCACATGGGAGGCAGAGGCAGGTGGATCTCTGTGAGTTAGAGGCCAGCCTGGTCTCCAGAGTGAGTGCCAGGATAGGCTCCACAGAGAAACACTGTCTTGGGGAAAAAAAAAAAAAAAAAAAAAAAAAGAATACAGAAGCTCAGCCAGTCCGTGGTGGTGCATGCTTTTAATCTCCTCTTTTTGTAAAAAAACATCTTTTTAACTTTTTCAAAGATTAATAAAGGAAAGTCTCAAAGTATTTGTAGATACAGTAACTCTGTGAATACCTTGACTCACAGGTTGAACGGGGACAGTGAGAGCCAAAGAGCATCACACACAGGAGAGGGGTCACAGCAGGAGTGGTCATGGGGGGACAGGGACATCACACACAGGAGAGGGGTCACAGCAGGAGTGGTCATGGGGGGAAAGGGACATCACACACAGGAGAGGGGTCACAGCAGGAGTGGTCATGGGGGGACAGGGACATCACACACAGGAGAGGGCTCATAGCAGGAGTGGTCATGGGAGGGACAGGGACATCACACACAGGAGAGGGGTCACAGCAGGAGTGGTCATGGGGACAGGGACATCACACACAGGAGAGGTGTCACAGCTGGAATGGTCATGGGGAGGACAGGGACATCACACACAGGAGAGGGGTCACAGCAGGAGTGGTCATGGGGACAGGGACATCACACACAGGAGAGGTGTCACAGCAGGAGTGGTCATGGGGACAGGGACATCACACACAGGAGAGGTGTCACAGCAGGAGTGGTCATGGGGACAGGGACATCACACACAGGAGAGGAGTCACAGCTGGAGTGGTCATGGGGAGGACAGGGACATTACACACAGGAGAGGGGTCACAGCAGGAGTGGTCATGGGGGGACAGGGACATCACACACAGGAGAGGGCTCATAGCAGGAGTGGTCATGGGAGGGACAGGGACATCACACACAGGAGAGGGGTCACAGCAGGAGTGGTCATGGGGACAGGGACATCACACACAGGAGAGGGGTCACAGCAGGAGTGGTCATGGGGACAGGGACATCACACACAGGAGAGGGCTCACAGCAGGAGTGGTCATGGGGGGGACAGGGACATCACACACAGGAGAGGGGTCACAGCAGGAGTGGTCATGGGGACAGGGACATCACACACAGGAGAGGGGTCACAGCAGGAGTGGTCATGGGGGGGACAGGGACATCACACACAGGAGAGGGGTCACAGCAGGAGTGGTCATGGGGAAGACAGGGACATCTCACACAGGAGAGGGGTCACAGCAGGAGTGGTCATGGGGACAGGGACATCTCACACAGGAGAGGGGTCACAGCAGGAGTGGTCATGGGGGGACAGGGACATCACACACAGGAGAGGGGTCACAGCAGGAGTGGTCATGGGGAGGGCAGGCAGGGATGGGGGTGGGGAGTGGAGGGTTGTGGCAGGGAGTAGCCAGACTAAAGGGGAAATACTCTCCTCCCTAGATCATTAGTAATGATTATGGACTCTGGAGTTAAAGCCTGTTAGGTTGGCAAGGCAGCCATATAAACAAGCTCCCGGGGAACACTCCCTCCTGCCCCACACCTAAGGCAGAGAAGGGAGTTTGTGAAATCCCCCACAAAACAAACTGGCAGTCTGAGATAGAATATGCTAAGGAGAAAAGGACATTGTGGTAGCCTACAAGCCCTGTCATCAGTTAGGTCAACACACAGCACAGAACTTCCACATTCTTCCGTCCACAGGTATTACTACACTTCATCAACACAAGGAGCCCAGAACTCTCTGCCTCAGGCCACAAGCCACCCGAGGAAACCACAGCCTGAGACTGAAGGTAGAGGAAGCCTGGTCAACGTCTGCAGAGAGAGCCTCTTCCATCTCTACCTCCCTGCTGACAGAACAAGGACTTCTGTGCAGGCCAAGGGGAAATAAAGTTTTACACACAGTCTATGCTTCTAGTACAATCTAAATGTTACAGGTATGGTTTAAAGGTGGAAGGGTGTGGAGGAAGTGCCTCTCATCCGAGAAAGCCTCTCTGGAGCAGGTCTTTGGCTTCCGTGGGTCAAACAGTCATGTCTCACTTAACTACTTATATAAGAGAAAGGCAGTTAAGGAAAAAGGGACCTGCGGAATTGTAATTTAGGATCGCTCTCAGGAGCAAATGCTTACCAAGGCTACAAAGACTGCATAACTCACCTGGAAAACATTTGTCTTGTCTTCAAACAGATTGACAAAATATTTATAGTCAGCATAAGCCCAGAATTTGGAATGGTCATAATCTTTAAATGGTCCAGAGACACTAGACTGGTCACAGTTCCAGGTCAGAAACTCCTCAAGTGTAGCATCCACGTAACTACATGCAGTTTCAAACTGAGGAACTGAAACACAAGCGAATACAACTTGAAATGTTTAACAAGCACATCATTTAAATACTTTTTTTTAAAAGGTAAATATTGACCAACATATTGTTTACCAATATTTAAAAGTGAATTTTGTAATTGTTTATATAAAAATTGACATCATTCACAATAAAATAAAAAGATTGGTTTTGTTCTTAAGATTAATGATGCTGCCAGGCAATGGTGGCGCACGCCTTTAGTCCCAGTACTAGGGAGGCAGAGGTAGGCAGATCTCTGTGAGTTTAAGGCCAGTCTGGTCTACAGAGTGAGTTCTAGGACAGGATCCAAAGCAATACAGAGAAACCCTGTCTTGAAGAACAACAAACAAACAAACAAAGTAAGTACCACTGGAGAGAGCCTGCAGCATTGGGGTCACTGGGAATTTTTAAGTGTAAAGTGATCCTATGCTCAAAAAGCTTGAGAGTAAAATGAAAATTTAAACTGAAAAAAAAAATTTACGGTGCTAGGCAGTGGGGTGGTGCACACCTGTAATCCCAGCACTTGGAAGGCAGAGGCAGGTGGATCTCTGAGTTTGAGACCAGCCTTGTCTACATAGTGAGTTCCAGGACAGCTAAGGCTACACAGAGAAACTGTCTCAAAAAACCAAAAACCAAACCAAATAAATAAATAAATGGCAGGCAGGCAATAAATGGCTTTTGAAAAATTTCTACTTTGCACTTCATGTTTACAAACAGAGCTTAGAGTCATTAGCTGGACAATATCAATTAAATGTTGGCTCACTCGTTTATTAACTCAAGTTGCTTCAGAATCATTTACTAAGCACATAATTTTTGATAAGCATGGTGCTTAGATTTATAGGGACACAATAGAAACAGATAACGGTCTTGAGCTTAGAATACAATTTGATAAAGCCAAATATGTTTGTAATGCTTGCACTGAAGAGGGTGAGGTGTGAAGACACTGAGTTCAAGGCCAGCCTAGGCTAAGGAGCAGGACCCTCTGCTATGGCTTCAATGTGAAATGTCCCCTACAGGTGAAAGTCTTCGAATTCTTTGTCCCCAGTGGGTGAACTGCTTATGAGAGCAATAGAAAACAAACTCGAACACTGTTTTAGAAGACGTTATTGTGGTGGTCTGGATAAAAATGGCCCCCATATGCCCATAGGGAGTGGCACTATTTGGAGGCATGGCCTTGTTAGGAGTAGGTGTGGCCTTGTTGGAGGAAGTGTGTCACTGGGGGTGGGCTCTGAGGTTTCAGAAGTTCAAGCCAGGCCTAGCGGCTCCTCATCTCTTCCTGCTGCCTGCTGATCCAGAGGTAGAACTCTCAGCTATTGCTCCAGCACCATGTTTGCCTGGGTGCCACCAAGCTTCCTGTCATGATAATAATGGACTGAACCTCTGAACTACAAGCCAGCCACAATTAAATGCCTTCCTTTATAAGAGCTGCCATGGTCATGGTGTCTCTTCACAGAATAGACACCTAACTATGACAGTTGTGAAACCTTTTGGACATGGGGTCTAGTGGCAGATGTATGGCTAAAAGGACAAGGCTAGAAGATTACACATCCAGCCTCGTTCCAGTCTAAGTTGTCTGCTTCATGATCCACTGATAAATAATAAGCCATGTGGTAAGCACCTACCACCGCAGACTAAGCCAATCCAGCTGCTATGCTTCTCCCATCAAAAAGCGCTCCACCCTTCTCCTGCTTTTTTTGAAACATGGTTTCTACATCGCCCTGGCTGTCCTAAAGGTATGTGCCTTTATGCCCAGGCGCAGTGTACCCCTTTAAACCAGGAGCCAAAATCAAGTTCTGCTCCCTTAAGCTCTGTAGTCAAGTACTTCATCACAGCAGGGTGAGAATAATACATCCAATCTCAAAAACTAAAAGCAAACCCAGTCTAGACAAAGATGAAGCTTTAACTAGACTGACATAGGACCTGCAGACCCATGTAATTAAGTACAGAACACTGTGCCACAGACACTTTGAAAAAGAAAAGCAGCACAGCTGACAGTAACCAGTGGTGCCCTGAGGGAAAGTCTACAATCTGTGCAGGCTGGCTTGTTCTTGAGTCTGATGCCAAGAAGGAAGAAAATCTTCTGCAAGTTGAGGAGTGTTTTAGATGAACATGGGGAAATTAATAGTTAAGAAGTCTAATCATGAGCTCCTTTGCAAAGTATGAAACCCTTTCAGGATTGGGGGGGGGGGTGGCAGCACAGAGCCTGACACACAGAACGTGTTCAGTAAATGTCAGGCACTATTATTATTCCTTTCTACTCGGTCCAGTGTTGACCTGGAACCTTTTCAAATTTAAAGGAGTCAACAGAGGGATGGATAGTCAAGCTCTTCTTTCAAAAGCTTCTATCTTTTCCCTTCTTCCTCACCCAATCATCTTTTGTCCTTTCTCTTACTTTTCTTGACACTACCAAACCACAGAGACGGGCCAGAGGCAGGACGATGTCATCTAATCCCTCTACCTCATCAACTTGTTACCTTTGAGAAACGGGAAAACTTTAGCAGGCCATGTTGATCTAAACGGCAAAAATCTATATACTTAAAAGCATTTCGATTTTGAGAACTTTTGAAGCATTTTAGGACTAGTGTCTGGCAAGCAGTAAACCACTGATAATACAAACTCTTAATAATAGTGGCATCCTCAAGAATTTATCATAAAACCAAGAGTAAATAGAATTAATTTTAACAAAAATGTATGTGGCAAGACAGTTTTCATGATTCTGAGAAGGGAGCCATTTCTGAGCCTGACAGCAAACTCTATGGAAAGTGCATGAGTGTTCCCATCACAGAATTCAACCCAACTGACTAATGGGATGCTAAAGCCCTTGACTGAGCAACTTGGCCTTGGGGTGGAATGAACAGGACACTTCAGTGGTGGCATTTACCACCAGCAAGTCTGCATTGCAGTCTTCAATACTTGGCCTCATTATTGGACTTCACTTCCTGTCACAGCAAATACTGCATGTTAAAAATGAAAAGCTAAAAATGTAAAAACTACATTTGAGAAATGTTACTGCCAGGGGAAAATGAAGATGAATAGAATGAATGGAAATGACAGATCTTTTCATTTACATAATAATTTCAAAATAGAATTTTTTTTTGCTCTGTACGAGGAGCAGCAACACTGAGTGGTGTTCTGAGTTGATTGGTAACAGTCCCCTCTGGTAGCACGCTTGCTTTCCTTGGTTTGCTTTATGCAGTGGGATTATTCCTTTCTAACTTCACCATTCTGTTCTTTTCTTTAATGTGGAAGCAGCCAAGACAGTTCCACCCCCAGCCACTTGCTGCCAAGTATTGGACAAGAAACAGTTGCCTTAGTCCAAGATTTCACAGAAAAATACAAAGTGAGCTTGCTTTTAAGTCTAAAACAAAGGGTTTTAAGGGTATACATTTGCCCAGCAGAAAAGCAGCTATTCTTCCATTTTAGGATTTCATCACTTTACAAACTACAAAGAATGAATGGACAGTGACCCTGCATAGGGCTTCTGGACACTCTGCTCCTTTCCACTGATGTTTGGCACTGTTTCTAAAATGGTTGGTAACTGTTGCCGGCTGAAGTACAGTGCAACCAGTGAGGCCTCATCTCCACAAATGAATCTGACTAAAAATGGGTTTAAAGACCTACATGCTATTTACCAGCTGCGTCCTAAAATAAACTCAGGATGGCACTGTGTTTTTGTTTTTGAGACAGAGTTTCACTGTGTAGGCCAGGCTGGCCGCCAATTCAGAGATCAGGTTACCTCCGCCTCCCAAATGCTGGGAGCAAAGGTGTGTGCTAGCATGCCTGGCTTAAAAAAATAAAAAAAATAAAAAATAAAAAAAAATAAAAAAGAGATGTAAAAAAATATGCTGTAATTAGATAATCATAATATATTAAACATTTCAAAGAGCTAGTAGAAAGGATTCTGGACAATTTCACCACAAAGAACTGACAGACATTCAGAGTGATAAATATGCCCACCTAATTTAAACATTAGCAATGTCTACATAATTTGAGCATAACACTCCGTTAAACTCTATGTAAAACTTTTATGGTTTCTGGGTATTAGTAAAAAATAAAAATAGTGCCAATTACTTTTAAAAACCAGTTACTAATACTACTGTTTCAAGCATCCCAGAAAAAATATTCTAAACAAGACCTAAGACAGATATAAGAAATAACATCTATACAAAAGAAACAAAAGTATAATTATTTATAAAATTATATGCCTGTCTTTCTGTAAGACCTACAGGAACAAACACCTACCTACACTAAAAAGCAGTGGATACAAAGTCAACATAGAGAAATAAATAGCTTTTATCTATGTACTAACCAAAAAAAAAACCATAAATTAGACTAGTTAGAGACCCTGTCTCAACTCCCCCATTATATACATATTGACTATATATAGTGGGTAAAAATATTTTCTTCACACTAGCTGTAATGAATGGTAACTACAAACTTTTCTTGCTGACAGACTTGGTAAAGATAACATGGTTTTTTTTTTTTGTAGAAAGATACAATTTTACAACAATGTAAACAAAGAGGCTGGGCAGTGGTGGCCACACCTTTAATCCCAGTACTCAGGAGCCAGAGGCAGGAGGATCTATGTCAGTTTGAGGCCATCTTAGTTAGCCAGGGCTAAACAAAAAACCCTGCCTCAAAACAACAAAATGCAAAAAAGAAAAAATAAAGAAATCCATCTGGGGTGTGTATGTATGTGTCTATCTGTCGGTCTGTTGGTCTGTCGGTCTGTCTGTGTGGTGTCTGCACATGACTATATTTCTACATGATCCCACAGAAATCTTGGCAACTCACAGAAATGTATTTGCCTCTGTCTCACATCAGAAAGGTTTCTTTAAGGTGAACATTCTATGTAACTACAGAGTCCATTTGAATGAACAAAATTCAAAAAGACATTGAAGAAGAAAAGACTAATGGAAGATCAGAGTAGACTAGTGGTTACCAGAAGCTGGGGAGAGCAGGGAGGACCGACAGACAGGGAAAGGATGGTCACGGAAGTAAGCTGCAGTTACAAAGGAGACATTCTGGTGTCCTAGCACACAAAAGGAAAACAATGCACCATGTATTTCAAAAGAACTAGAGGAAAGGATATTGAATATATTCTTCAACTATGAAGAAACCATCAGTTATTTCTTCAGTATATAATGTATACATATACAGAAATATATGCTACATAAAATATATACAATTTGTCAGTTAAAAATATAAATATATCTGATATGATGATGTATGCCTGTAATCCCTGAAGAGGCTGTGGCAGGATTACTGAAAGTTTAAGTGAACTACAGAGTGAGATGGCATCTCAAAAACAAACAAAAAACAAAGAAGAATTGATTAGGTTTTCTGAGATGTACTTTCAAATACTAAAATATGTATCAGTGCTAAGATAGTGTTTTCCTAGCCCCAAAGTTGACAGTTTAAGACATAGCCTGCAAACTGATGCTAGAAGACACAAGAACATACAGCAACACACTTAAGGATGGTGCCCAAGCCAGCCCACCTAAAAATGATTATCTAGTTAGTGATGATAGAGCCACACCTCCCAACTTCATTATTTGGAAAAACTGCAGCGAGCACCATCATGAAGCTCCGAGAGGAGAGTACCAGTCTGTTTTAAGAGAAGAAACCTCTAAAATGAAACAAATGAGAACGAGTGTTAGTAGAGCACTGGCTGATTTGATCATAAAGAAGCAGCTGTGCCACAAAACAAATGCAAAGGATAAACCGGGAAACAGCATAAGATAAAGAATCCTCTTTAAAAGGTGGATAGACAAAAACAAACCTCTGAGGCTCCAACAGAAACTGTCACAGGACAATTATTAGGAAAAAACAGGAATTAACTACTAAATACGAATTTATGTTCAACGTCACCAGCAAAAATGCTAATTACAATAATGACATACCACGATTTCACCTACCAGATCTTTTACAAGATAAATGTGTTTGGTTTTGAAAGCCACAGCCACGGAAGCCATTTCTTGCAAATCTACTGCCTACATATCAAAAGCCTTTCACTTAGTCACTCCACAATCACAAGTCTAACATGCTGAACAGGGATGAGGTAGGCCCTCCCCGCACAGCAGAAGGACCCCTCAGGGGGAGGAAATTTTAATCAGGTAATTACTTGCTCAACCAACAACTTGATTATAACCATTTGAGGTGTCATTAGGAAAAACAAAGTGTGCTGGAATGATTTGATAGCCACACACCTGACTGGGGGGAGCGGGGAGAGGAGAAAAAATAACATTTAACTTTCAAGGAAGAATTAGCTCCTTAAAGCCAAGAAAGAGAGCTGGGAAAAGAGCTACAAAGGTGTGAAGAGAGGGAGATACAAAGGCCCTGAGGTAGGAAGAAGCAAATCCCTGAAACAGAGACTAAGACAGAAAACCTGTGTTCAGCTGGGTCGTCAGTGCCACAACACACATCTCAGTCTTCAGCCCCAAAGTGAGAAGCAGGCAAAGAGTTTCGAGCGCATACATAACATCGGACTTTTTTTTTAAATGTATCTATTGTTATTTATTATGTATTCATTATTATTATGATGGTGTATTTATTATTATTATTATTATTAAAGACAGAGTCCCATTATGTAGCCCTGACCTGCAACCCAAATGTAGACCAGGCTGATTTTGAACTCAGGGATCACCTGCCTCTGCCTCCTGAGTGCTGGGATTAAAGGTGTGTCCCACCTTGCTTAGCTGGGTTTTTTTGTTTGTTTGTTTTAATAAACTGTCTCTGGGTACAGTCTGAGGAATGGCCTGGGAAGTGAGAAAGGGAATGAGTAGAGTAACTGGGAACAAGGCAACTGCAATTCTGGGAGTGACACTGAAGGGCGATGCCAACTAGAGGGCAGCCACTGAGACAGAGCAGCAGGTGGCTGCCAGATATTTAGCATGCAAGTCACAAGACCCCAGAGTGACTCAGCTCCTGGTACAAGGAGCTTCGAAGATAATGAGCACTGTGGCTGATAATGTACCCAGTGACCTCTTTCTAGGAACCCATCCTAGAGGAATAATCAGATGCTTGGACAAACGTATACATTTAAAATTTGCAAGCAATTTAAAGGCAGCTCATTTCCCCCTGTTCAGTACAGACTGAACCTGGGGCCTAACACATGATAGGAGAGTATCTAGCTACATCTCCAACCTTTTTTTTTTTTTCCTTTGAGGGGGGTGTAATCAATCTAAACATAGCAAGTAGGGAAAAATCTTAAATAAACTATGATATTGTCATATAATGGAATATTAGGGAGCTATTTAAACGTCCCATTTAATGTCATGAGTTCCTCTGAATATGCTTACAGAGAAAAAAGCAGTCTGTGAAAATCAACACAATCTTAATTTTAAATACAATCTGTTTGGTCAGGTTGGAGAGATGGCTCAGTGGTTAAGAGCACTGGCTGCTCTTCCAGAGGACCTGGGTATGATTCCCAGCCCCCACACCGCAGCTCACAATGGTTTATAACTCTACTTCCAGGGAATCTGATGTTCTGCCTGCCATGGGCATCAGGCACACGTGTGATACATAGACACACATGAAGGCAAGATTTAAAAAAATGCAGACACACACACATAGGATTTACTCAAGGAGGTGAAGGCAAGAGGATCACGAGTTCAAGGCCAGCCTGTGCTACATATTTGCTTATGGTGGTACCACCTTGCATGGTGGTACACACCTATAATCCCAACACTTTGGAGGCGGACACAAATGGATCTCTGTGTGAGTTCAAGGCCAGCCTGATCTACGGAATGAACTGCAGGACAGCCTGAGTAACATACTAAGACATCTTTAAATTTCTGTGGCCTTTCTACTTTTTCCTGTTATTTTTTTACACAGACACCATACTTTCACTTTAAAATTATTTTTCTTAAAGTGATATTTGTTGGATACCAACTATGTAGGCATTATTCTAAATGCACTGTGCATATGAGCTTATTTTTTTTCTGAGACAGGGTCTCACAATGTAGACCTGGCTGGCCTAGAAATCACAGAGATCTACCTCATAAGTGCTGGGAGTAAAGGCATGCACCACTATACCTGGAAAAAAATCATTTAGTTTAGAAAATATTTCTACCATACATAAAAGTTAATTGACCTTCCCAGGGTCACACAGTAAGCTAAAATCTGAACAATTCTTTTTTTTTTTTTTAAGATTTTATTTATTATGTACATTCTGCTTCCATGTATATCTACACACCAGGAGAGGGCACCAGATCTCATCATGGATGGTTGTAAGTCATCATGTGGTTGCTGGGAATTGAACTCAGGACCTCTGGAAGAACAGCCGGTGCTCTTAACCTCTGAGCCATCTCTCCAGCCCTGAACAATTCTTTTATGTCATAATCCTATGCTGTCTGAGGGGACATATATACTCAAGAGACATGTCTTTAAAAAATTATTTTATTTATTTGTGTGTGTAGGTCAGGGGGTGACTTTTTTCCTTCCATCATTATATTCCCAGGGACAGAACTCAGGGGACAGGCAATGCTTTACTCCTGAGCTATTTACATCGTCCCAAAGAAATAATTTTTAAAAGGAGCAAAGTATCAGGATAACCTGCTGAGTGAGAGAAAACCTTTCTAAGTTATACATCTCACAAGGGCCTACTCTCTAGACTATATAAAGAACGCTTTCAACTCAACAACTAAAACCTCCATTAGAAAACAAGCAAAAAGATGTGAAGACACATTGCTATTGGCTAATGCAATCACAAAAAGACACCTGACATCATTAGTCATTAGAACAAGGCCAATCAGAACCACAATGGAGTATGACCTCACACACACACCCCAGCATGGGTGCAACTGAGAAGAGAGGGGAGGTACAAGGTGGGAAGTGTTTGCAAGGAAGGTGGAAAATCTGGAACCTTCGCACATAGTGGTAGAAGCTTTGAACAGTTCCACAAAAGGTTAGGAAGCATACCACATGACTTGGTGATCTTACTTTTAGCTCTATATATTCCCGAGGAATGAAAACATAGCTCTACTTCAAAATCTGCACTCAAATGTCCATGGTAATACCCCTTATCTAAATGTCTAGGATCAGGAATGGTTCATTTTTTATTCCTACTTTTTTTTTTTGATTTTGGAATATTTACATATACAGAATAAGCTATCTTGTGGATTGAAGCCAAAGCTACTATGAAATTCATTTCTGGGCTGGAGAAATGGCTCAGCAGTTAAGAGCACTGGCTGTTCTTCCAGAGGACTTGAGTTCAACCACATGGTGGCTCACAGCTGTCTTTAACGAGATCTGGCACCCCCTTCTTGCCTTCAGGCATATATTCAGACAGAACACTGTATACAAAATAAAATTAAAAAAAAAAAAAGAAATTCATTTCTACTTCATATCTTCCTTAGACACATAGGTATACAATTTTAGGCTAAAGGTTATACATATTTGCCTTGTGAGATCAGGTATGGAATGTTTCTGTGGCATTGTGCTGTGGTGCATAAAAATTCAGACCTCCACCCCCGGGGGGTGCGGGGGCGTATGAAGGTGGCAGCTGAGGCAGAAGGCGGTGCGTGAGGCGAGGAGCTCCCGCGCAGAGTGCGGACCAATCCCCAATCCCCGTGTCCTGGGTCCGCGACCATGCTCTTGGAGAGAAGATGAGCCAGGAACACGTGGAGCCCCCAGGAGCTGAGATCAGGATGTTCCGTTCACGAGGGACGTGGAACCTGAAGAACCCATGTTCCTGATGGACCCCTTCGCAATTCACCATCAGCATACGAACCGCATGTTGTCAGGCGGCTTTGGATACAGCCCCTTCCTTAGCATCACATGCCAGCAACCAGGCCTGCCAGCCGCAGGATGCAGGCTGGGGCTGTCACTACTACTTTCGGGATGTTGGGAATGTCTGGTGGCTTCATGGAACCAGACATCTGGGATGATGAATGACATGATTGGAAACATGGAACACATGGCTGCTGGAGGCAACTGCCAGACCTTTTCTTCCTCCACTGTCATGGCCTATTCCAACACTTGGGATGGTGCCCCGAAAGTTTACCAGGAGACATCTTAGTTGCTCTCTGCCCCAGGCGGGATCCGGGAGACAGGGAGGACAGTGGTCTAGAGCAGATGTCCATTGGGCATCACAGGGCTCCCGAAATCACTGCACAGGGGACCAGGAAGAACGACAGGGCTGTATCAACCTGGATGAAAGTGAGGCTGCAGCACTTGATGAGGAATGGCGACAGGAGACATCCCGATTCAGGGAGCAGCGTCCTCTGGAATTACGATGCCATGAGGCTTCTGTGGGTGGGGAACAAAGGGCGGACAGGCCTCCCTGCCTGGCTATCCAGGGACCTGAGGGCTCAGAGTGGTTCTCACACTGCAGAGAGGCTTTTAAAAACTTAAGTATTAACTTGAAAATGTCAAATTGCCACAGCTTATGTGCAGTAACAATCCTAGACCCCTAGGGAGGAGGTGGCAGATTAAGGCACAGAATTCGGGTAAATGGAGCTCAGTGAATGAATGCCAGCCACCAGCAGCAGCGTGGTGTCTGGAGTCTAAGCAGGATGTGAAAATACCACACTTTGTATTTCTCTTCAAGTCAGTAATAGACACTTCAGTGAATGGCGGGTTTGTTTCACAATATCAAAAGGAAAACATGTAATCTGATTTTAAGTTACTGTACCGGTCTAGCATTTCATTTAAAAATAACTGGACAACCAATCTGTGGTTAGACTGAGATACCAAACTACAGTAATTCTTTTTTTTTTTTTTTTTCTTTTTTCCAAGACAGGGTTTCTCTGTGGCTTTGGAGGCTATCCTGGAACTAGCTCTTGCAGACCAGGGTGGTCTCAAACTCACAGAGATCCACTTGCCTCTGCCTCCCAAGCACTGGGATTAAAGGCGTGCGCCACATGGCCGGACAAACTACAGTAATTCTGTTGTCTGTGGCTCTAGACACCAAAAGCAAACTGCAGGACATATCCTATAAGGTCAGGATGAGAGAAAGGAGCTTGGAGCTGCTGGAAGGAAACTGGGAAATGTTCTTGCTCCTCTTAGGCTATAATTAGGTCTTCAAAGACTACTTCTCTGCAATGCACGCCGAGTTTCTACAGGACCAGCTACTCATTCTGAAATGCAAGTTAGAGACCAGACCACAGCTACGGACACCTTAAGATCAGAAACATACCATGTCTGTTCTTTAAAATAATGACAATTTAGAGATAATGATAATCGTTTTATCTGACAACAAGGCAAAAATGTCAAAATTTCAAAGTGTTCTGAAAAGGCAACAAGTACAATCATCTGTTCATACTAAGGAAGGGGAAACAACAGAAAAATAAAAACAGAAGTAGTGCAGAGCAGCATGTACCAGTAGCCTCAGCTACACAGGATGACCTTGGTAGGTGAAGACCAGCTGCTCAACACAGTGAGGCCTTGCTTTTTTGTTTGTTTGGTTTTTTGAGACAGGATTACTCTGTGTAGCCCTGGCTGTCCTGGAACTCACTCTGTAGACCAGGCTGGCCTCAAACTCAGAGAGCTGCCTTCCTCTGCCTTCTTAGTTCGGGGTATTAAAGGCGAGAGCCACCACCGCCTGGTTTGTATTATCTTTTTAAAGGTGGGAGCGGAGGTGTAGTTCGGTATTGCCTCACTTATACATAAACACATAGAACAAACAGCTTTACATACATTTCATGCTTCCACAGTAAAATAAAAGTCAAGTAGACTAAGAAGTAAAAGATAAATTATAGCTGAGACTTAGTGTTATAAATAGCTGGAAGCCATACATGTAGGAATGTGTTCCAGATGAATCATAAGATGGAGGGACTATGACATTGTATTCTTGGATATTATTGTATTATTACACTGTAATTCTATATTATTATAGTACTACTATTTTTCAGTGGAACGGGGCACAAGTAATGCATTAACTTACTTATTGTCTACTATGCTCAATCAGCCATAATAATGTCGGGCAACATGTGGAATACATGAATAAACAGATTTGCATTTTGTGTGGGTGTTTAAACCCAACTGTTTGAAGGGGGGGCACCCTGTATGAGGTCCAACTATTTCCCCATGCTTTCTTGTAAGTTTCCTATTCATATAGCGAGTGGTTAGAGGATTTGCGATTAGACACAAAGGACTGTCTAGAGATGGGGTGGGTACCTCGGAGAGTGTGGGAGTGCCACTGAGGGGGCGGGGCTGCCATAGTGACAGCTTACTACCTGTATCTGTGCTTCTCAGGCCCATTCTGAATCGGATCTGCTTGCCCTGCAGGACCCTGGAAAGGTGTTCCGCAGTCCAGTGTTGTGCGGGCCAATCAAAAACCATGTTACAGAAGATTGCAGGCTGCTGTAAAGACATTATAATTTCTTTTGCTTTCTCTGGTGTGAAAGGTTTGACACATTCACCTAGGGAGAGAGAAGAATAGGGCATTAGATAACAATGGACAGATAACTATTTAGTTATTTCCTATGGTATGAGGAGAGAACGGCTAATGCTGTTTCTGTTCTGGCAAATCCTTCCACGCAATTACACTCCACCTGCACGCCATTTGTCATTGATTAGGTACATATTTAGCCTCAAAGGCCTGAATTCTTGCCTTTTTTTTTTTTTCCTTTTTTTTTTCTGAGACAGTGCTACATACTACAGTCCAGATTAGCCTGGAATTCACAATGTAGCTCAGGCTGGCCTAGAACTCATGAAGATCCTTCCAAATACTTGGATTGCAGGTGTGAGGTACCACATCTGGCTAAGGTAATTCTTTTTTCTTTTTTTCTTTCTTTTTTTTTTTTTCCGAGACAGTGTTTCCCTGTCTAGCTTTAGAACCTGTCCTGGAACTAGTCTTGTAGACCGGGCTGGTCTTGAACTCACAGATTTCTGCTTGCCTCTGCCTCCCAAGTGCTGGGATTAAAGGCATGCGCCACATGGCCCGGCACATAAATCTTTAAGTGATTTTTTTTTTCATATTAAAATTTAAATGTTGGGCTGGAGAGATGGTTGAGAGGTTAAGAGCACTGACTACTCTCCAGAGGTCCTGAGTTCAATTCCCAGCAACCACATGGTGGTTCACAACCATCTGTTATGAGATCTGGTGCTCTCTTCTGGTGTGCAGATATACATGGAAGCAGAATGTTGTATGCATAATAAATAAATAAAATCTAAAAAAATTTAAATGTTGGTAAATATAATTTTCAATGATAACAGTAAAGTTTTAGTTTTTTTTTTTAAAGCTTTCTATCTAATTTAAAAACAATGAAATTTTTGGAATATAACACTTCTTAAATAAAAGGCCAGGTAAAAAATGTTGTTAATAATTACTCTAGAACAGCCAGAGTTTCTGGAATCATCAATGACTGTACTTGCTATATGACATGTTTAATGCCAAAACAAACAAAACAACTATGCTACAGCAGTCAATCAGGAAGTTAGAGGTTGCTTTTCATTGCAGTTCCTACAATAAGAGATACAACTTAGATAGTGTCACACTACTAAAATCCCAGTATTGGGGAGCTGAGGCAAGGGGACCAGGATAACGAGCCCAACCTGGGCTATAGAGTTAAGTTCCAGGATAGCCTGAGTTACATATTGAATTATATATATTCAATACACATGTAAACAGTTAAGAGATACCAAACTATGATGTACTGAGAACTCAGATGTCACAGAATCTGGGCTGGAGATACAGCTCAATTGGTATACTGCCTGCCTAGCATTTCCTTCTATAGCTGTCCCCTACCCCCCAACCATGTATAGTGCACATGATTATAATCCTAGCACTCCAGAGGTAGAAGCAGGAGAGTCAGAAGTTCAAGGCCACCCTTGGCTACATAGAGTATTTGAAGCCAGCTTGGATTGTCTCAAAATTACAGAAATTTAAATTTTGGAAAGGATAGTCTGCTATCTCTCATTTGTTCTATCTATCCTCCCTCTCCACCCACCCACCCACCCATTTCCCCTTTCCCTCTCTCCTTTCATCTCTCTGTCCTTCTCCTTCCTTCCCAGGGCTGTTTACATGGAAGACAACCACTCCACCGAGGAGCTACTGTTCCAGCAGGGAGGTTCTCGTTAATGGCATCCTAATATGGACAGCCAGGACAGCCTCACACTCTGACTCTTAGACATCTATGTATGATTCCCCAAATCTCTCACAAAGAGTCCCAAGTCCTTTGCCACCCAACCTTCTGAGCTAATAAAGAAAGAGGAGGTAGGAAGCTTGGGTAATCTGTGCCTGTCCCACTTCTGTCCTGGAGCTCTCACCATGTCTAGACCTTGAGGTCACAGAGATCACCCTGTAAGGCTCATTTTTAAGACAATGAAAACTTGGCTCCTTATCAGGAAGACCCACACTGTAGAACTTATCTCTACACCCTTGGTGACAGAGGTGAACAGGCTCCCAGCCCTCAGCAGCTAAGACCTAAGAACCCTGACCACTGTAAGGGATGAAATCAGTGTGGGTGTTTAGAGGAAAGGCTGAAGAGCTGAGGCCAGGGGTCAAGTGTCTGTCTTTACCTTCAGCTGGTTGTTTTTGTTTTTGTTTTTGTTTTGTTGGAAGCTTTACATACACAGATCACAGGGTCCCACTCTCCCCTAAGGATAGATGGATGGGTGTGGAAATACTATTGAGAAAATTAATTTTGAGTTAGGTCTTTATCATAAGCAACATTCAATGTTTTAAATGAGCAGAGCTACAGGCAACAGTCAATCTGCTCTTTACAGATATCTGATAGACTCTTCATTTGTATTCTGTTGCCTTAAAGAGAGTGCTGTCAATAGAACAGCTGTCCCCTTTGGGGGTTACCAGCTAGACTGTCATCATGACAGGCAGGCCACTTGACTATACCTCGGTCATTTCAGGAACATTCCATTCCAGTTGCAAGGAACACTACAGCCACCAACACCACTAAAGCCACAACTACTCCAGATAAAGACAAACTTACCTTGGATCCAGACTTCACTTCAGCCATGACAAGCCTCGGTGAACTCTAGATGCCCCCACCTATCCTAAGCAAGTTTCACCCAGGACAGGAGGGGAGGGCTTTTCCAGTGACTCAGTAACAAACGTGTCTTTAATGTGTATGTGACATCCATGGATGATGTGGTCCACACAAAAAGCACAGCTCTCTACTCAAAGGGAGCAAGAGAGTTTATTCTGGAGTCAAATATGGTATGGCCCAGGAACAGATTCAGGCTGCCCCAAACACAATGTTCCACTGTGGAAGTGGTTACATAACATTTTATTAGTTACAGAACAAACTCATACATCAAGGTCTTTTGGTGCCCAGTGACATGGCAGACAACACTAAGAATAGATGGATCACTGGGTTTAGCTCTAGGTATGCAGTTGTAGCTAGGTAAGCAGTTGCAGCTGCAGCTAGAAGGTAACTAGAGTGTGGTTCTTGAGATTGTAAGTCCTCTAGTCTCCCAATGCCACAAGCCCTCAGCTCACACAGCAGCTTAAAAGAGGCTGGAGTGTTCTTAGTTAAGGGCTGAGAAAGCAGATGCCCAAAGCCTAGAGCTGTTACGAGCCTTCAGTGTTGAGCCACTGGACACTCAGAGGCCATAGCCATAGGGACCTGACTTGAGCATGTACGGCCGAAAGGCTAGAGCTGTAACCTCTAGCTCTCAAAGTCTACAGCTTTGGAGGTGCAGACAGTAAGGTCTGAGGACCTCAGAGCCTAGATCCACAAGCCTCTATACTCAAATGTCTTTAACCCAAAACAATCAATATGCCAAAGTAGCACGTTTCCATCCCCCACAGTATAAAAAGACAATGGAGTTGGGGTGTATATCAGCAGTAGATTGCTGAACATGAGGTAGACCATGGGCTCAGCGCTCAACATTAAAAACAAAAAGATTCCAGCACCCAGGAGGCAGATGCAGGAGGATATCTATGAGTTTCATGCCAGCTAAGACTGCATAGTGAGATCCTTTTCACAGGGTTTCTCTGTGTAGCTTTGGAGCCTATCCTGGTACTCGTTCTGGAGACCAGGCTGGCCTAGAACTCACAGAGATCTGTCTGCCTCTGCCTCCCGAGTGCTGGGATTAAAGGCGTGCGCCACCAACGTCCAGCTGTGAGATCCTTTTCAAACAACAATATATTTATACTCTATGCTTATACACATAAAATAATTGGGAAATAATTGGGAAAATGATGCCTAAGTCTCAAAGAACCATCCATTATCCCAATAACTAAAATAACTTATAGAAATTACTAACAAAATAATCATAAGCTTCAAATATGTTATATACATATATATGATATATAGCATACAAATGCACACAAATTAATACCACACTATAGCAGCTAAAAGTATGGATACCTAATATTCCCCAAATACTAAATTATGACACAATAATCACATGGCAGATTAGACACAGTAAAAATAAAAATAAGAGCTATGTGGAAAAGTATAAAAATGTGAGGTGGTTACGGAGAGTAGGGATGAACTGACCCACAGTTATTACACAAGCCACATGAGAAACACGATGTCTAAACAACACAGGGTGTCAGTGAGGAAAGCGGTGATGGTAGAGTTGGAGAACCAGAGACATGGGGTGGGAGGAAGGTGCGGTGCGGCCAGAGGCAGACTGGGGCTTCTAGACTAGTGATGGGCCACAAAGAAAGGTCACATGCAGCCACTTGTTTTGTTGGGAAGATGAAGAATATGGTTTTGAAAACCATCATCATAATCTCATATATTTACAGTGTCCATAAGCTCCTCTAAGAAGCCCATAAAACACTGAGAAGATATTTTATTTACATAATCAAAGGATAAAATGGAAACTCAGATGTCAAATGAAGTAGACAATGACAGACAAATAAACTAATCAGGTCTGATTTGCAAGTGTAATGTTCTTCACACTGCACAATCCTATTCCAGAGAATGGAAAGTGTGGATCTTGATCTAAGTCTGAAAATTTGAGGGGAGGGGGAAAGAAGGGAGAGAGTGGGAGGGAGGGAGGGAGACAGAGAGAGTGTGTTTGTTAAAGTCCTAGTCTGCTTTCTATCACTGTAATAAACACCTGTTGTGCCCAAATTCTGAACCCCCAAATCACCAAGAGACCCATTCCAATGCAAAAACAACGAGCCTTTATTATTAACAAGTTAACTGCATTAACTTGGGCCCCTTGTCCATCCAAATAAGTGCAATACGTTGACTGGTGTAAGAAGGACCCCAAGGAGCTGCGAGGCAGGGAGTTTATTGGGGGGAGCAAGGGGAGTGTTTAGGGGTACACAACAGCCTCAGGATTAGTGCACTTCCAGGCTTGGGTGGCCTGTGCTCTGTTGATTGGTCAACTGGTTGTTATGACCTATAGGCCCTCCCAGGGTGGTTGCTGTGCTCTGCATGTCACTGTTATCCCACTTTTACCATTAAGCACGTCAGCTAACTTCTGATTGGCTCCTTGCCACATGGGGGGTATCTGACCTAGGGCAGCTCTTACAAAGGCTGGAAAATAAGCACATTTGCTGGGTCAGGGGCTTTTGTCTTTGATGAGTTTTTTTCTGCAGCCTGTCATGGCTGCTAAAGCAGAGGGCTGGGTGAGGGTCTGGTCCCCTCACACCACGTCCAAAAGCAAGTTGGAAAGGAAAGTTTATTTTGCTTACACAGTTCATCATTGAGGGAAGTCAGGGATAGAACTCAAGACAGGAAACTGGAAGAAGGAAGTGACAAAGAGACCATGAGGAGTGCTGCTTACTGACTTGCTGTTTGCTTTCTTATACAACCCAGGACCACCTGCTCAGGGATGGCTTTACCCACAGTTGGCTAGGCCCTCCCACACCAAACATTAACCAAGAATGCCCACAGACTTGCCTACAGGCCAATCTGATGGAGGTGTTTTCTCAATTGAGACTCCCTCTTTTTTTTTTTTTTTTTTTTTTTTTTTTTTTGACAAACCTAGCTTGTGCCAGGCTGACAAAACTCTAGCCATCATAAAGAGTATGACCTGAAAAGACACAGGCCTAGGCAATCTCAAGATCAATTCAAAACAATAACCTGTGTATATTTTGGGGAGACAGGAATGTCTGGGGAAACATGGGGGGCATGTTACATCTGCAGTAGAGACTACTAGTCATCCACCTACCCAGTACCCACTCTCTTCTTCCTGAAGTTTTAATTTTCCTCATTCAGTACTGGGCACTGAACCTAGGCTGCCATGGACCTAGGTAAGCACTCCACCACTGAGCTGTATCGACACCCCTTCCCCATTCCTTATCAACAGAACTCTGTGTAGGGGCAATGGCTAAAAAAATTCTTAGACTCCTCTGTAGACAGGAGCAGACAAAGATTTGTGTGTGTGTGTGTGTGTGTGTGTGTGTGCATGCACACATGTACGCATGTGTGAAGGAATATGCATATATGTATACATAGGTATGGAAGTTCCTGAGTCAGCCTTTTGGCCCTTATCCTCCCTCCTCTCCTGTATAACAGAAAAACAGACTTAAAAGTCAGCATGAGAAACAAAAGGAAACAAAAGCATGAGAAACCAAAGGAAATTGCAAAATCTGCCAAAAGAATACAAGATGGTCAGTCACCTCTGTGCAGCTGTACCAGCACAGCAAACTTCCATCTCCTAGGTGTTTTTTGTTTTATGAAAACAAACCTCACAGTCAAGACTCCATTGTTATTAATAGTTGCTAACTGAGGACACTTTCAGGGACAGCTTTTCTCTCCCTTTGTAATGGTTTGTGGCTTAGACTGGATAAATCATGGCTGGTCTGACTCACCGTAGCATTTCTCAGTTCTAATGTGGTAAAATATTCAACCTTTGAACATTTCACTTCTGGAACTTGAAAGGGCGAAGACACTCAGACATATTGGTGCTTCCAGGGTAGGGCCTGACTTATTACTCCCTTTGTCTCAAACCAGAGCCAACAAAGCACACAGCTTTGAATGCACCTTCACCAAACAGTTTTCACATGTGGACGTACACCTGCGCTTATTCCACAAATGCACAGTCAGGCATTAGTGACACATATTTTAACAAAACAGCTTCAAAGAAATTATGTTTCTCTACATGTTAGAGTTTAAAATGCCTTCATTGTTATTATCTAGCAATCTCAAATACCCAGAGTCTATTTAATGGAAGAGCACCCAAACCAAAGTCTGCGGCGAAAGCAGCTGGTCTAGTGACGGGCATAAGCAACAAACATTTGCCAAGTGAATACAAAGTGCTACTAAATATGTGTTTAAAAAAAGCAATCAGATGGTTACCATAATAGAAAAGCAGTACATATTACAGAATTTCAGGCCCATAGTGAAATAACAATCAGTTGATTGTGAGATAAAACTCATTTGGCTTCTGATAGTTTAATCAACAATGAACTGGGCCATTAAATTAGCAAGTGTAAGTCTCATGATTTCCTTTAAAGAAGGATGTAAGGCTACATCCTATTAATTAAATAGCCTAGAGATATACCCAGTCATTATGCCAGGAATATGTGCAAAGAGATGTAAAGACTCTGAAGTAACCTCAACAATCTTTGAAGGATAAATGTATTTAGGTCCAGACTTGCAAGCAGGGATTTCTAATGATATGACTTAGGGAAGACACTTCACTGATCCAGATGTTACACAATCACCTATTGTAAGGACTCAGGCATGATGCTGGACTGCCCCAGTCACCTGGCAGAATGCACTCAGCCATTACCCTGGTCAGCCCAGGGTTCCATGATTGCTTAGTCTGCAGGCAGGTGCTAAGGACCCCTTTAAAAGAAAGACCCCTGCCAACTTATGCTGTCTTTCCTGCTATCCCCCTGGAACAGACAGGACTTTTCCTGCCCCCTCTTTTGTCCTCTCTCTGTGTCTCTGTGTGCCTTTACCTCTTTTCTCTTTCCCTCCCCCTAACTCCCCTTTCTAATAAAACTTCTCACTTAAGCTCTGTCTGCCTGGCATGTTTGTCCCTCTGCCTCGGTCACCCTCACCTGCCATGGAAACCACCAAGGTTCCCCACACGCTTTATTATAACACCTATTCTCCCTTTAAACACCACATAGGCAATAAAACAACAACAAAGAAAAGAGAAAAGGCCAGTACAGTTAGTATACTTGTTGCAGTCTGGTTACTATAATTCTTGGGGGGACGGGACAGTTGAAACATCATTAAAGAGTGAACTGCCCTTTTTTGGAAATAATAATAACAATAATAATCCGCACAAAGCATAAGATACTTTGGAACCTAATTTCTCTGAATTTCCTAGTTATCTGCTTTAGTAATTATTATCTGACTTGGACTTGTATCTAAAATTTAGAGTAAGATGAGACTAAAGAACATTTACCAGTTTTTCATAAGACTCTCCAAATACTGATAGACTATAACAAAGATCCTGAAATAAAAATAATTTGTCTCTCACATTAGAAAATATAAATGGAAGAATAAATAGAAAAAATGTGCAGAAGGTGTCATTAAAGTCACAATATAGAATCCCCCAGAGTTTTAAAACAACAGGATTTAAAATAACACAGAACAACAAAAGCCCGGAATGGAGAGATTAGTGAAATATAGTCACAGTGAAAGACCCCTGGAAGGCTCAGGCCCCCAGGATCTCCGTCCAGGAACTCGGCCACCCCAATCACCAGGCGGAGTCGAAAGCTTGATGCAAACTGCACAAGGCTTTATTGTAGTTGTTTATCGAGCTAACCCACGTTAGCTCTGGCCTTTCATCCACCTGCCTTGGCGGATGGCTAGAAAGATGGCTGGAAGCTAGAAAGATGGCTGGAAGCATCTGAATAGAGATCTTAATAGGGCAGCGTAAGGGGAGTGTCTAGGGGAATGCACAGGCTCAGGATTGGTGTGCCTCCAGGCTTGGAGGGTTTGCCCTGTGTTGATTGGTCAACTGGTTGTTATGGCCCAAAGGCCCTTTCAGGGTGGTTGCTATGCTCTGCATGTCATTCCTGTGCACTTGTCTGAAAAGCACACCCAGAGCTGTAAAGCATAGCACCACCAGCTAACTTCTGATTGGTTCCTTGCCACAAGGCAGGCATCTGACCTCCTAGTGACCAAGACAAGGTCAGGCAAGTATGTGTTCGGTTGTTATGGCTACCTAAATGGGGAGCTGGTCCCTTCAACTCCAATCTGACAACTATTACATGTGTGTGAAATTTAAAACCATGAATGATAGCTACTAAGACAAACAGCAATTACTATTTGGGCCAGGTCTACAAACCTGATAGAATCACATCTAACAAAACGACTGAATGACAGACATGTGCCTGGAATCCAGCATTGGGGGCGAAGTTACCAGATCCTGGCTTAAAAAGAAGCAAACAAAACACAGGATTTGTAGTAAGGAGAGAAGAGGAAATTTATTAAAAATATTTTCTCATTTTGTAGGCATTATTTTGAAATGTCAATAAAACTAAAAAAGTTCTCCGAAAAAGCTATCATAAGCCAGGAGCCCAGGTGGCACACACCTTTAATCCCAGCACCCTGGAGGCAGAGTGGGCAGATCACTGTGAGTTCAAGGTCTGCCTAGTATACAAAGTGAGTTCTAGGACAGCCAGGCCTACACAGTGAGACCCAGTCTCCAAAAAGAAAAAAGAAAAAAGAAAGAAAGAAAGAAAGAAAGAAAGAAAGAAAGAAAGAAAGAAAGAAAACAATACCAATAGGCATAAATCTTGGGAATTTCAAGGATTCAAGGTCTTCTTTTGCTACTGAAGAAAGCTCACATGTTAAGGTTGGGGCAGGTATGACTTAACCATACCATTGCTCAGCATGGGGTGAACACACAACACAGGCTGTTTAGATTCTTCTGACATTACATTTATAACTCTTGCCCAGCTGACCCAGAAACTTTGCTGCCTTCTCAAAAAAAATCGGCTCCTAAGAGTCTAGGGAAATGGCTCATCAGTGAGTGCTTGTCAGGCAAGTGTGAGGACCAAAGTTCAGATCCCCAGAAGCCTCATGAACACCCAGAGCAGGCTGACTGACCAGACCTCCACCAACAAGTTCTGTGTTCAACATGAGACCCTGTCTCAATAAAAAAAGTTGAGAGATCCACGGAGGAAGATTCCCAGACCCCCACCTACACCATGCACTCTTGCACCCACACAGATGTGAACAAGCATATGTACACACATGTACAACACACACATACACACACAACCAAAAATTGGCTCAAAAATAAAACTTATAAATTTAAAAATAACATTGGTTTTAAACTTAAAACAAGGAAAAGTAACACTGTGTTTAAAATCAGGCGATACACTAGAAAGAATGGAATCTCAAATACTAATGCTCTTTCCAAATGCTTCAAAGTATCTTCAAAATTCTACAAAATATTTTGATCTGACTCCAGATCGTAGATTTTCTACGACTGAAAGTAAATTGATTATTTCGTTTTTGCCTTTTTTTTTCAAATTAAAGATAGTCCATAGTAAGATCGAAAAGAGACATTTGCACCCATGCTTCCAGAAGCACTACTGTAACAGCTAAGTGGTGGGAGCTACCCTGATGCTCACTATTGAGTGTGCTACTTAGCCTGATGAAAAATGAAAGACATAACATTAACCTTAACAAGCTGCCACAACGCTCCACAACGCTACTTTGTTATGTGATTCCCCTCACAGAAGTGTTGAAAGTGGTCAAATTTATAAACCTTTTGAAGAATGAACGAACGCTCCATTAAGCATAACCAGAAACAGTCTCAAACAAGGATCAGTTCCGGTTTCATGCTCACCCAACTGGCACCGGGTCACTTCACCTGCTCAGTTGCACTCCAGCTAGACCTTCGAGCAACCATTCCAAGCTTTGCTCACAGAGCCCCCAAACCTTCTCCGCATCCTCATTTTTGTGGTGTTTCGCTGTTTTTCTGAGAAGCCCGAAACCCATGACTTCCCCCCTCACCACTTCACTCTGCTTTTCCTCTGGACTCGACAGATACAATTTCCTCCTTTTGCATCTGTCACTACCTCCACGAAAACTGCAAGTTGCTCACATATGTTGCAGTGAGAACAAAGGCTTGGATTAAGTGAAACATTAAGGGTTAAGACAGCAAGGTCTGAAGGGCTGAGGAAGTCAATTAAGAGGACCTGGAGCTGAACATGATATAGCCAAGCCCTTGAGGGA
The DNA here is from genome assembly GCF_003668045.3 of Cricetulus griseus. Lineage (NCBI taxonomy): Eukaryota > Metazoa > Chordata > Mammalia > Rodentia > Cricetidae > Cricetulus > Cricetulus griseus. Next base: position 53,873,864 of record NC_048597.1, read on the forward strand.
CACACATGTGACATGATTGTCCTTTCTTATATTCTCACTTCTAAAGCCACTAATGGTAACAGACTAAACTGTGAGGGTATCTTCTAACAAGCAGCCCCCATCCAGACCATCCCACAAGCCAAGTAGTTGACTTAGCACAAATGCAGCTACTTCTTGGTATCCGTTTATCCTTGAGAACAAAGAGCTTTGTGTACATCATTACCAGCATACTTGCAATATCAGAAGGTAGTTTACCTAACAGCTAGCTAGCAGTCAAGGCCAACCACTAACAAAGCCAGAATCGCCGGGCGGTGGTAGCACATGCCTTTAATCCCAGTACTTGGGAGGCAGAGGCAGGTGGATATCTGTGAGTTCGAGACCAACCTGGTCTACAAGAGCCAGGTCAGCCTCCAAAGCCACAGAGAAACCCTGTCTTGAAAACAAAACAAAACAAAACAAAAAAAACAAAAACAAACAAACAAATCAAAGATAACAGGGTTTCAAGCATCCCTAACTGAGTGGGCAGCATGAACAGCAGGATCATCACCTGGTTAGGTCAGGGGCATGCCTGGAGTGTGCAGGTTCTCCACTGGTTCAGCCCATGATAGGCTGAGAACTAACCAATCTCAGCCTTTGTCTAGTTACGGCCATGGCCTTATAAAAAACCCTAGACAAAGAAGTTCAACAGCTTTTCCTCTCTTGGAAATCCATCCCACTCTCAGGAGTTTCTCACTTCTCCTAAATTTCTCACTTTTCTGTAATTTCTCCTAATTAAGCTTGCTTCCACTTTGCATACTCCAAGAAGAGTTTGTGTCTTTAGTCTTCATTGGCACGAAGGGTTTATGTCTATTGATATTCTGTTTTTATTTTTTGAGACAGGATCTCACTGTGACTGTCTTGGAACTCACTTTATATACTAGGCTGACTTTGAACTCACAGAAATCCTCCTGCTCTGCCTCCAGAGTGCTGGGATTAAAGGTGTGTGTCACCTGGGCTCCTGGTTTATGTTAGCTTTTTAGGAGAACTTTTTAAGTTTTTTTTTTAATTTTTTTATTTATTATGTATACAATATTCTGCCTGCAGGTCAGAAGAGGGCACCAGATCTTATTATAGATGGTTGTGAGCCACCATGTGGATGCTGGGAATTGAACTCAGGACCTCTGGAAGAGCAGTGCTCTTAACCTCTGAGCCATCTCTCCAGCCCTGCTCCCCTTATTTTTTTTTTTTTTTTTTTTTTGAGACAGGGTTTCTCTGTGTAGCTTTGGAGTCCATCCTGGCACTCGCCCTGGAGACCAGGCTGGCCTCAAACTCACAGAGATCCGCTTACTAATCTGGTGTTTTGTTTGCTTTTTTTTGTTTTGTTTTTTGGTTTTTGTTTTTTTGTTTGCTTTTTTAGCCAGAGTCTGGCTGTGTAGCTCAAGCCTTTAGTGAACTCAGTCATGGCACTTTCGCCCTCATGCTGGATTACAGGTGTATGTCTATCATTCAGTCATTTTGTTAGATGTAATTCTATCTGGTTTTTAGACCTGGCCCATTAATATTTTATAAAGTATTCAATAACCTAAGCCATCAGAGAAACACAAATTATAACCACTCTGAGATTCCATCTCATCCCTTACTGTTGGTAGGTGTGTACACTGAGGCAGCCACTTGAAAATCAGTGTGGAGGCTTCTCAAAATGCCGAAACAGAACTACCAGATGATCCCTCTGTACCATTCCTATCCTAATACAGGGCTGGCTGCACATGCATGTTCAATGCTGCTGTATTTACAACATGGAGGAAATGGACTCAGCCTAGATGTCCATGAATTGATCTCTCTCTCTCTCTCTCTCTCTCTCTCTCTCTCTCTCTCTCTCTCACACACACACACACACACACACACACACACACACACACACACACACACGTATATATGATTTTTTATTCAGCCATAAAGAAAAAACTAAGAAAATGGTTGGGACTTGAAATTATATCAAATGCAGCTCTTAGCTTCCAATATATATGAGGAGTGTGGATAGAAGGCAGAGAACTAGACGGGATCCATAAAGGGGGGGGCATTAGGGAAGGGAAGGGAGGGGGCAGAAGAAAGGTATGATATTAGAAGGGGAACTCAGGGGATGCAACGGTGCAAATTACTACGATGGAGAAGAGGTTGGGAGACGGGTGAAATAAGTATGATGGAAAGGGGAGTCAACAAAGTTGAGTAGGTACGAAAATGCCATAAGGAATCCTGTTACATTTTGTGGCTAATTAAAATTTTTACTTTAATCAAAGAACAAACAAACAGAAGTGATGCTGCTTAGAGACATCAACAGACCTCAAAATCATTGTTTTTGTTTTTGTTTTTGTTTTTTTGGTCATTGTTTTGAGCTTGGATTTTATTCTAGGTTTCAAATACAATACAAATGATTAAAGAATTTTCAGTAAGGAAGTGTCATTTTTGCTGATGAATGATGGTGTCGAGAAAGGAGAGCCATAAAATAGGCTAGAAGACACATATCAGGAAGATAAACTAGAGGTTTAGGTAAACAAAAGACTGATTTGGGACAGGAGACATCTCAGGGTTGGCAAGTAAAAACATCTGGTGCACAAGTTCGGCGAACTCAGAAACTATGGTTGCACACATCTGTAATCCCAACAGTTATCCTGGAGACAGAGACAGGAGAATCACCACAAAGCGCCCTCAAAGGCCAGCTAGGCTGGAGTACTCAGATCAACTTCTTACTCCCACAAGTTGTTCTCTGACCTCCACAGCGGTCCTTGTCGTCGTCCCCCGCCCCCCCAAAGGAACACAGAGACTACATACGATCAGACAACGGAATGGCACGATGTAAGAAGTCACAATCACTAAAACAAGTCACTTAACGCACAGCGGGAGACTTGGGATGGAACTGATGCCGGTTGGCACCACCGAGGCACCCCGGAGTCCCAGACCCGCACCTACCTTCCTTCCCGACAGCTCTCTGGGCCGGGGTCCCGGGCCCGCGCCCCTTGCAGTCCGTTGCCATGGTTACCGCGCCAGTGATGGAGCTAGCAACGGGTCAGAGGTACCGCCGGGATAAGGGGCCTGCACACAGGAAGGATTCCGTCTCCGCCGGAACCGGCGCTCCCGGAGTCACGTGACCGCGCAGGGCGTGGCCACGCCAGTTTGTTTTGCTCTTAGGTTACAGAAAGACGCCGAGCACGTGGTCTGGACCGTGTTGCCTCTTTCTCCCACCCTTAGCTTTGTTTCTGCTCCGACCCTCCTTCTCTAGGCGGATCCTCCCTTTCCTCCCTGGCTTTCCCTTACTCAGTGGGACTCGCGATTGCGGGGAACCCGGGACGGGTTTGCCCGCTCCTCTACCTCGCTGGTCCCTTTGGTCACCCCAGCTGGTTTTCCTGGCTGCCTGGAAATACGAACCTCAGGCAGTGTCCCTTGAAGGCGTTCCCTGTGACTCATTTCCCGAGCTAGATATGCCTAATTGCTTGACTGTAGTTTTCAAGGACACAGGCAGCTGTCAGGGTTCTGGACTTGAACATCAGAACAAACAAATGTCTGTCTGTCTGGTTAAGGGATGCACAGACACCCCTTTCCCCAGCTTCTGGGGTTTGTTTGGTCCGGTTTACACCATAACGAGAAGTAGATACAGGTCATTGTGTTACAACTTTAATCTGTATTGTTTACCCTTTTGGGTGACGAACAAGATGGGCAGACTCATAGGTATGAATGAAAATTGGCCAGTTGATAATCTCCCCCGATACTTAAAGACACACACAAGGACAAAACCAAATGGTTTTCATGACACAATACCCTGAGACCTTCCTACACCTCAACATCCTGCCCTCTATAATTTCTGCTGTTAGAACCCCAGTAGGAACAAAAGTAAGCCTAATATACAAGCAAACATTGGAGTAAGTGACCTGAGGTCAGCGAGTTGTTTATTAGGCACGTGATGTAAACTTGGGCACTTCCTCCAGCAACCCGCGAGTGACTGGCTCAGCCTCCCCCGCTCCAGCCTCCCGGCCAGCTGCTCCCCTGCACTCCTTCCTTTCTTAGGGTAGCATCTCGCGACCCCCGCTTCTCTCCGAGGGCGTTCCTGCGCTCCCAGCGAGGAAGGGTCCACCCTGCCTCGCCTCCTCCCCTCGGGCTCGGGCGGCGCAGGCGCAGCAGACGCGGCCGGGAGGCCGAGAACCAGAGCGGCTCCGGCTTCGGCTCCACCCGCCCAGTCAGCGCCCGGCTGGCTGGTCTGCGGCCACCGGGACGCGTCGGGCAGGGTCGGCGGGCGCTGTCGCCATGGGCTCGGGCTGGAGCAGCGAGGAGGAGGAGCGGCAGCCGCTGCTGGGGCCGGGCTCGGGCCTACGCCGGGGGCTGCGCGCAGGGGCCGGGAGGCGGCGGCGGTGCTGCCAGCCGCTGGCCCGGGCCCCGGGCGGGTGTACGGGCGCCGCTGGCTGGTGCTGCTGCTCTTCTCGCTGCTGGCGTTCGCACAGGGCCTGGTCTGGAACACCTGGGGCCCCATCCAGAACTCGGCGCGTCAGGCCTATGGCTTCTCCGGTTGGGACATCGCGCTCCTGGTACTGTGGGGGCCCATCGGCTTCCTGCCCTGCTTCGCTTTCATGTGGTTGATGGACAAGAGAGGTAAGGGGTCCCGGACGTCTGCGGGCGTGTCCCTTCTCTGGGAGCCGGCACCTGCCAGCATCCCGGCCTGCCTGTGCCTCCCGGCTTGGTCTAGGGGTTGTGTGAGGTGACCCAGTGTCTCTGGCATCCCAGTTCTAACTCAGGAACCCTCTGTCCCCAAAGCGACAAATAAGGAGGATGCTTTCCAAGCATTGATTTGTTTTGCCTTTGCTACGCCCTTTGTGCAACTGTAGAGAGATTTAAGCAGTCGTCAGATGCTGAAGTTTTTGCGTAGTGTGGACATCAGAGCGACCCAGTGCACTTGCTGTGAATGTTTTTGACATCTGACAGAAGTGACTCATGCTTTGGTTTCAAAGGGATTTGGGGTGCTGAGGGTGAAAGATCAGAAAAGAGACTGGCGATGCCCAGATGTGAGGAAGCAATGAGCTGGCGTGGTGACTCCAGCCCTGAAGCCCTATTGGGAAACTCAGATCTGACGCTTGAATTTCTGGAAGGAGCTCCCCAGGTTAAAATGAGCGCATTCGCCCAGGTGACTGTTCAGTTGCGATTTATTACTCTCAGATAAAGATCGCAGATGCAAGAAGGGGACTCCAGGCATCTCACTTTGCCAATTACCAGATGATTCTGTGAGCTGGAGAGAAAGCTATTGTGGGAAGAGTCCAGATGTTGAGTTATCCCTTCTGAGTATAAGTAAGCCCCAGGAGGCTGTCGTGCAAGATTTAGACTTCTTAGGTATGTAGTTGGATAATGGTTGGAAACTGCTGTGTGTAGATTTCTGTTTGGTTTTTATGAGTTTTGATGCAATAAATTCTTCAGTTAGTTTTTGAATAACATTGCCTTAGTCTACAGGTCTGTTAACAAATGGCCATAAACTTATGAAACAAAAAGAAACTCATTTATAACCTTTCAGGAAACTGGGAAGTCCAAGAAGAAGGGCTAAGCAGATTTCTTGTCTGGTGAGCATCATCCACACAGTGCTCTTTTCTTTTCTTTTCTTTTCTTTTCTTTTCTTTTCTTTTTTTTTTTTCCGAGACAGGGTTTCTCTAAGGCTTTGGAGGCTGTCCTGGAACTAGGTCTTGTAGACCAGACTGATCTCGAACTCACAGACATCCATCTACCTCTGCCTCCCGAGTGCTGGGATTAAAGGCGTGTGCCACCAACGCCCAGCTCAGTGCTCTTTAGTTTGTAATCTCTCAAGGGAAATGGCCAGGGATCTCCTTGGTAAGGAATTAAGCCTATTTGTACAGACCCTGCCCTAACGACCTGTTAGGTCCCCCAAGTCCCACTTTTTAGTCCAATCACTTTGCTGGGAGTAGGATTTCAACAGAGGAATCTGAGTGGACACAAACGTTCTGAGTGAAGTAAAAGTGGAACATAGTTTGGTGTGGAGCTGTGATTGTCCTGTGTGACATAGCACTCTAACTATTTGTTACTGAAGGAACAAAATCCAGCTGTGCTCGCTCCCATCCAGATAATTCCCTCACAGGAGCCCACAAGGAAGAGATAACAAAATTGATAACTGAATACGTTCATGATCAATATGTGTAATAGATGCTCAAAAAGCAAGGGCAGGGCTAAGCACTGGAGGATAGTGTCCAAAAGAAAAGGAAAAAGTACTTTGCTATGTTCTGCACTTGTATTAAGTCCTGTGTATTGATTTTTATTTTTCTTTTTAAGAAGGTCACTTGGCAAACTGGAATGACTGTAAGGGTTGTGTGACTAGAATGATGGTGGGTAGTAAATATAAATCATGAAATTTAAGATGAAGCTTCAAAACAACTGAGACAGAACATAGAATATGTGGAGATCAAGTAAAAGAGTGGTAGACTTAATGTGTATAGTTCTAAAAGGGAGAATTATGATGTAACTGTGGCGTGAAGAATATGCCAGCAATAAGAGGTGCGTAGTGATGGAATCGACTCACCGATTCTGGACTTATAGGAAGAGCAGGCATGTGGCAGAGAATTCCAAACAGCACTTGAAGTAGAATAAGATAGAAAAGACCAATTATTAGCTACTGATTTATCTAGTGACTTACTTAAAGCACTGCTTTACTGTCTATTTGCCAAGCGCGACTTTACTTGCTGTCTGAAACAGAATGACCTAGAGAAATATTGAAACAATCTATTATTTCCCTTAACAACCTGCTGACTGCCATGATCACTTCTGCAAAAATCTAGCTTGTGCTGGGTGGTGTGATGCCTTTAATCCCAGCACTTGGAAGGCAGAGGCAGGTGGATCTCTGTGAGTTCGGGACCAGCCTGATCTACAAGAGCTAGTTCCAGGACAGCCTCCAAAGCTGCAGAGAAAGCCTGTCTCTCGAAAAACCAAAACCAAAACCAAAAAAAAAAAAAAAAAAAAAATTCATCAAAAAGCAACAATTAAGGAATTGAGAAGATGGTTCAGTGAGTAGGCATACTTGTTGTGAATGCAAATGGACCTGAGTTCAAATCCCCAAGCACCCATGTAAAAGCTGAGCATGGCCTCCAAGATAGGAGGGTCCCCCAAGCTCCAGTGAACTTCTGATTCAATAAAAGACTATCTTAAACAAACATGGAAAGTGATAGAGGAAGGTACCCAATGTACTTCTCTGGCCACCAATGCACCTGCAAACACAGGTGTTCACATTACCCCCCCCCAATAAACCAAAGAAAACAAAATTAGGAAAGGCTTAATTACAGCCTTACTGATTTTTGACCTGTGATCAATGAGTGAGATGCTCTCCATTCTACACAATAGGATGAGCACACCCACTGAGAACACTGGGTTTTATGGGTATCAACAAGAACACAGGAGGAACACAGTGGTTAATACCAGATGGCTCGTGGCCACATTTATGTTAAAGCAGAAGAGACTTCTTTAGGATACTCACTTACTAGAAATCTGTTCAGGAAAAGACTGGTGTGTTTGGGGATTTATCCACTTCCTTAAAATTTTAATTTAATTTTAGCATGAATGACTCTTAGGCTGGCTAGTTTTTAATGTCAAATTGATAGAACTTGAAGTCATCTGGGAAAAAAGAATCCTTCTAGAGAAAAATGTCTCCCCATAGGATTGACCTGTACTCAAGCCTTTGGTATATTGTCTTTCTCTTAAAAAATTAATAATAATAATAATTTCTTTGTGTGTGTGTGTGTACACGAGTACATACCCGAGGAGGTCAAAGTCATTTCCTGACACTGGAGTTACACTACTTATTTGTGAGCTGTCTGATTTGGGTGCTGGGAATCAAACTCTGCAACAACAATGTATGCTCTTAACTGCGGAGCCATCTCTCCAGCCCCTGTGGTGCATTTTCCTCATTGATGATTGATGTGTGTAGGCACAGTTCACTATGGACAGAGCCTCCTGTGAGTGGTGGTCCTGAGTGCTGTAAGAGAGCAGCCTGAGAAAGCCATGAGAAGCAGCCAGAGAGCAGCATTCCTCCATGGCCTCTGCTTCAGTTTCTCTCTCCAAGTTCCTGCTCTGTTTGAGTTCCTGCCCTGACTTCCCTTAGTGATGGACTATGAGTTGAGAGTTGTAAGCTGAAATAAAGCCTTTCCTGTGTTTTAACTATGACAACTCTATTTTGTTTTGGTCTGGTCTGTTGGTTTTTTAGTGTAGGAACTCAGTCCAAAACAATCCAAAATTATAATAATTTTTTGCTTAATAGAACAAAATGCTGTTTTGTAGTTTCTTTTAACTTATTTTTTTTCTCCAATAGTATTTTAATGTTATTTTCTTAGGTTAGCTAATCTTGCTTTTGTGTTACAGAATATCAGTTTTTTCTCTACCTACCATGAGTGCATCTATCATCCAAGGGTGTCTACATTAGAAATTATTCCCTTCAGAAAATAAGTTGCTTTTGGGATTACTTCATAGTTTCAATAACCGTATGGTAAATTTAATTTTGTATTTTCCATTGGTTGAAGCAATACAAAAATGAATTTAAGATCTCTTCCATGGGCTGGGGAGTGAGTACCAGAGTTTGGATCCCCAGAATACACACTGTACACATATGTGACCATCCCAAAAGTTCTCTCTTTTAGAAATAGTTCCCCTTTTCAGTGGGAGCAGTTAATATACTTTCATAATGTTGGTGTCCCAACTGTACCCACACACAGCAAGTTCTCTCTTTTAGTGGCTTGCTCACGGGGAGGTGTGCAGTTCTGTCTGCTTAGCCTAGAAGCCCTGTTATCTTCCTGGACCGAGTGTTGTACCTTTCCACCCCTTTCCATCCCCCAGCAGTGAGATAATAGGGGTGCCAAGCCCGTGCACCCTGGAAAGCAAGCCAAAGAATGATTAAGGAAATAGCAATATGCTAAGGGAGCTGGGACTAGAGGCTCCCAGAGTCTTCATCTAGTCAGAGGACTGAGAAGCAAAGAGGCTTCTCAGGCTTTGGAGAAAAATAAAGAGCAGTAGAGGACGAAGGGCATGCAATAGGGTGTCATCTGATGTGTTCTGGTTTGTGTAAACTGCCCCACTGGCCTCACATGGAAGGTGTGTGTGAATAGATGCCTGAAGGAAGAGGGAAGCCCGGCCTGTCAATGCTGGGCAAGAATGTCTGAAGAAACAGAATGGCAATGACAAAGATCCTGACTTGTTTGTCATACTCCATCCAGAAGGAGCTGTAAGGCCTTTGAGGCAAGAGTAGCCCAGTGAGAAAAATTGTAGAGAGATGACGTCAGAGAACTACAGAGGCTGGCTCAGGCTGGGCCTCATCAGCCACTGTAAGGACATTGGCTCTTAGGAGTGAGCTTGGTCATGAGGCTTTGAAGGAAGAGAGGAGTAGAGATGACTCTGATGTTATCCTGATTATGAATGCGGAAGCAGGAAGACGTCTTAGGCTAGTAGGAAAGTCCACGTGGGAGACCTGGTCAAGGCTGGCTTCCAGCCCAGGTGTAGCAGTGGAGTTTGAGGAGAGATAAGACTGGACGTGAGTGTTGAAAGTAGACTCACCAGCATTGTTGATGAGTTGGGTATAGCATGTGAAGGAAAAGAGAAGGCTAATACATTTCTTAACTTTCTAGTAACAGGGAGAATAGAATTTTGATTTACTGGGATATTTAAGATTATGGAAGGGAGGCTAGGAGTGGCACACTTATTTCCCACATTGGGGAGGCTGAGGTAGTTTGTTTTCTGTGAGTTTGAGGCTAGCCTGCTTTACATAGGGATTTCCAGGCCAGCTAGTGTTACCTTATAGTGAGACCTTTACACACACACACACACACACACACACACACACACACACACACACACAATGAATGTATTATTTTAAGGTAAATGGCATGAAGATTAAGGATTTGAAATGCCTGTTAGAGTTGGATATATTCATGAAGTTGGAAATATAAATAAGGAGTTCAGTGAAGAACCTGAAAGATGCATATAGAATTAGCTATAATGGAATTTAAAGTTCTGGGATTGGTTAGATATCTGTGGAAGGAGATGGGGATTGAGGTTCAATAGGATTGGACCTGGGACATCCCTTTATTATGAGGGTTGGGGAAGAAAAGTGAACCCACAAGTAAGGACAGAATAGAGCCTTGAATTTAGCAACATGAAGACCTTTGTTGTCTTTTGAAAGGATGGCTTCATTGGAGTAGTGGGGTAAGGTAAGAATAAAATGGGAAGGAAGAATTGGAGACAGTGAATGTGGACATGTCTTTCAAGAAGTCATAACATAAAGGGCAAAAGAGAATTTGAGCAAGAGCCAGAGGAAATGTAGCACTAAGAATGTTCTTTTCTCTTTTTTTTAATACTTATTATTTTAATTATGTGTATATGGGGGTTATGTGAACATGCATACGAGTGCCCACAAAGGTCAAAGGTCAGAGATGTGAGATCCCCTGGAGCTGAGGTTACAGGCAGTTGTAAGCTGCCTGATGTGGGTTCTGGGAATTGAACTCAAGTCCTCAGGAATAGCAGCCAGTGCTCTTAACCACTTAGCCATCTCTCCAGCCCAAATAAAGGGCTTCTTCTTTTTTTTTTTTTCCTGAGACAGGGTTTCTCTGTGTAGCTTTGGAGCCTATCCTAGCACTCGATCTGTAGATCAGGCTGTCCTCAAACTCACAGAGATCTGCCTGCCTCTGCCTCCTGAGTGCTGGGATTAAAGTCGTGAGCCACAACACCTGGCCAGATTTTCTTGTTTTCAGTAAATGAACTTAAAGCATATTTCAGTAATACCGTGTTATGGATACATGAGGAAGGGAAAAGTAGATGCTGGAAGGAGACAAATTGATGTAACCATGCTGTTGGATAAGCATGATGGGATATATTCTTCACAACATAGATAGACTAGTTGGCCTTAGGAGCATTGACATTTAATTCTTACCTGTAATAGAAGACCAGATGTATATATCAAATAGATGCAGGTAATAGGTGGTGGTTTTTGTTTTTTGTTTGTTTGCTTGTTTTTTTGTTTTGTTTTTTGCTCCTATGTAGCAGAAAATTAGAAACAAATTATTACTTGATGAATGAGGATAAGGGAACAGTTATTAGAGAGATAATAACTTATTGTCTTAGGGTTTCTATTGTTGTGAAGAGGTACTATGACCATGGAAACTTTGTAAAAGAAAACATTTAATTGGGGCTGGCTTACAGTTTCAGAAATTTAGTCCATTATCATCATGGTAGAAAGCATAGCAGCAAAAAGCAGGCAGACATGATGCTGGTGAAGGAGCTGAGATTTCTACACCAGGATTGGCAGGCAGCAGGAAGATAGTGAGCCACTAGGCCTGGCTTGAGCGTCTGAAACCTCAAAGCCCACCCCCTGTAACACACTTCCTCCAGCAAGGCCACACCTACTTTAAAAGGACCACACTTCCTAATTGTGCCACTCCCTATGGACCTATGGGGGGCATTTTTATTCAAACCACCACACTTTCTAGGGAATTGCAGAACACTTCAATTAGAAGTTGATGGATTGTTTCAGCATGGAAGCTCTACATGATTGATTATTAATTTGAAGTGAGATTATTCAGAGTAGTTGTCCGTTTTCCTTTACCTTGTTCTTTTGGACGTGCTCAGGCATGTATGTGTACCCACATGTGCTTGTGTGTGTATGTGGGGGTGTGAATAGGACCAAAAAAGTTCATGCCAAGAATAAAGGGTTATGTTGAAAGTTATGTAAAAAGAGACCATGAACTATAAGCTGAGTCAAGAAGAAAGAAAGCATCCTTAGATAAAGAAGAAAAAATTTTGTCACAGTTGTTTGAAAGGGACTGTGTGGGAAAGAGAAGTCATGATTGAAAAACCAGGTACTTGTAATTCAGATTATGTTATGGATATAATTTTGTAAAAAATAAAGGCAGAATGTAGCCAAGAGAGTAGATGGTTGTCTTAGTTACGGTGAAGCTGTGAAGACCAAATCTCATTATAGATGGTTGTGAGCTACCACATGGTTGCTGGGAATTGAACTCAGGACTTCTGGAAGAACAGTCAGTGCGCTTAACCTCTGAGCCATCTCTCCAGCCCTCAGCCTACTTTTTATAGAATCCAGAACTACCAGCCTAGGAAGGTCCCATCCACAATGGACTGGGCCTTCTTACATTAATCACTAATTTAAAAATGCCTAACAGATTTGCCTACAGCCAGATCTTATGAAGGCATCTTCTCAATTGAGGTTCCCTCCTCCTGTATGACTATGGCTTGTGTCAAGTGAACAAAAAAACTAGCCAGCACAATAGTAGGTCAGAGAACTGAGAGGTGAGATGAAAGCATTATTTAGCAGATATTGAAAGGATCTGAGAAAGGGGTGTTGTGTTGAGTAGTAATGAATCATGTCTCTCTAGACATCGAGGATAAGTGATGTTGAGGCATGTGTGTAGTGGTCTGTTAACAACCACAATGAGGAGTAGTTGGTATTACCTCAGATCAAATAGAACAAAGACTGCTTTGGATTTAGAAATGCCCCCATAGGCTCAGGCATTTGAACACTTCATTCCTAGTCAGTGGCACTATTTGTCAAGATTAAGGGAAGGTGCAGCCTTGCTGGAGGAAGTACATCATTGAGTGTGGGCTTTGACAATGTAAAGCCTCACCTCACTTCCAATTCACTCTCTACTTCCTGTTTCCTGCTACCATGTTTTGCCGCTTGCTGTTGTGCTTTCCTGCCTTGGTGGACTCTTCCCCTCTGAACAGTAAGACCAAATAAACTCTTCCATCACAGCAACAGAGAGTAACCAGGACTGGCGTTCAGACCAGAGAATGGGCTGTTGACTGTGAAGAACCTATGTTGTCTTTGGAGGAATGTGGAAGACTTTGGAACTTTGGATTAGAAAAGTGGTTGAATGCTGAGCACAGTTTAATGGGCTGCCCTCGTAGGAGCCTGGAAGACAGCAGGACTGAGAACAAAGCAGATTATGGAGGCTCAGCTCAAGAGGTTCCAGGGAGAAGCAAGGACTTTACCAGCAAATAGGCAAGAGTCTAAACCTGTGATAATTTGGCAAAGAGTCTGGTTGTCTTCTCTGTCCATGTCACAAGAACTTAGTTGGGACTAAATTGAAACATGATGGACTAATTTATTTGGTGGAGGAAATTTCGAGATAACCATGTTGGATCTGTGGTTGTTATGATAGGGCTTAGGCAGGTCTACAGTGAAAAGGAGCAAGAGGGGCAAAAAGAAATACAAACTGTACAGTCGGGAGAGAAGAAACACTAGTTACAGCCAAGGCTTGTGCAGGGAGACGCTGGAATTTTTTAAGGAGATTAAGGTGTTGAGGAAAGGCTGGCTCTGCCCTAAGGGACTAAGGGAAGGGTGCTCCTAGGACAAGACCCCACCCAGCTGAGCTTCCACCTAGCCTAAGGAAAAGGCCTCATGAGTGTTCTGTTCCTAGAAAGCAACTGCAAACAGAAACTGCTGCTGATGTGGTTCCAGGGGCTGAGGATCCACTCCAAGCTGACAGTACAACTTGTCAGTCCACACGGTCATGGTTTTAGAGGCATGAAGGATACAAGAATGAAGAGAATGTGGATTATTTCCCCAAGGTCTTAAGAGAACTGTAGAGGCTAGGCAGCTTAGGGCAGCAGGGTTTCTATCTCTGCATGAAGGCCCTGAGAGGCCACTGAGTGAAGCTGTGAAGACCAAATCTAGGTTTCAGTGGGGACCCCAAGATGTTGGTTGCTGGAGCCATGGGATACCTACCAAGAAGAGCTGCACATAGGGGATTGAACCAACCCAAGAGAGATGATGTCATAGGCAGCAGAGATGGCAGTCACCCGAGCCCTTTGACAGCAGACATGAGCTACAGAACTTGTGTTTGCATTGGTGGCTTCTGGTCTTGCTTTGGCCAGTATTTCCTCACTGTGCTTTCCATCCTCCTTTTTGATCTGGCGATCTACATTCTGTGCTGTTAAATAGCGTAAGTTTGTGATAAAAGTTTTGATTTTACAGAGGGTTACAATTAACAGATTACCTTAGTCTCAGAAGACATTTTTTTTTTTTTTTTTTGAGACAGGGTTTCTCTGTGGCTTTGGAGGCTGTCCTGGAACTAGCTCTTGTAGACCAGCTTGGTCTCGAACTCCTGCCTCCGCCTCCCGAGTGCTGGGATTAAAGGTGTGCGCCACCAACGCCCGGCTCTCAGAAGACACTTTTAAAAAGTGCTGAAGCTATGAAAGACTATGGGCACTTTCGAAGTTGGACTAAATGTGTTTTGCATTATGATATCGCCATGAGACCATGGGTGCCAGGGAGCAAGTGTGGAGGCCTGAACTGGGAGTGTTCCCCATAGGTTCAGGTGTTGGAGCCGTTGGTAGTGCTGCTGTTTGGAGAGGTCATGGAGAGCCTTGGTGGAGGAAGTACATAGCTGGGGATGAGCTTCGAGTTTAAGGCTTCATCCCATTTCCAGTCTGCTTTCTGCTTCATGCTTGTTAAAGATGTGGCCTCTCAGCTTCCTGCTCCTGTTGCCAACTTCCATGCTGTTCCTGTCATTTTGTACTCAGACCCTCTGGAACCATAAACCAAACAGGTCCTTCTATAAGTTGCCTTGGTCATGGTATTTCATCAAAGTCACAGAAAAGTAACTAATAGAGCCTGATGGACAATCAGGAACTGGATTTTCACTAAAACAAAACAAAAAGTACATGAAACATGGATGTCGAACACTGAAGGACTGGACACAGCAATGGTCCTTATAATGGCTTCATCTTGCTCCAGGGAGAGAATCCCATGTAGCAGTGCAAAAATGGAGATGCCATCCTTTTCCTAAGTTAAAGCCTCAGTTATGAATTCAGTGTTGGCAATGTAGCACAGCTGGTAGGGTGCCCACCTATCATGCCACACTCCCTGGGTTTGATCTCCAGCCCCACCACTGTGGAGGTGGGAACAGGAGGAGCAGGAGTTCAGGATTGTCCTCTGCCTCATTTGGCTCCTAGCCTACATGGATTCCATGGGGCTGTCTCAAAACAACAGGACAGTTATAACCTGGCATGCTCTTAGGCTAGTGAGATGGCTCAGCAGGTAAGGGTACCTGCTGCCATGCTTGACAACCCGAGTTTAATCCCTGGAACTCTCATGGTGAAAAATGAGAACTACTGCAAGTTGTCCTCCTCCAGCCTACACAGGTGCATCCACAGCCACACAGTATAAATGTAAAAAAAATTAAAAGAAAAATTAAAGAGGCCATTGAAAAGAAGAAGACTCGGAGGGGTATTTGAACTGAGAAAACATCCAAAGGCTGGAGAAGAAAAAACAAAACACTCTAAAAGAGAAGGCAGAAAAAAATGGTTCTGAAACCTGTACATGGTATAAGCCCATGACAGCCAGATTGGGAAAACTGTTATAAATATGCCCCATATGTGCTTTAGAAGATGGAAGAAAGATTGACTGTGTTAAGGAGAAATAGAAAAAGCATTAAAAGGCCAACATTAAACTACCAGAGTTGAAAAGTTTACTTAGTTTCTAAGATTTAAAAAAAAATAATGTACTGGGCTGTCAGGCAGTAGTGGTGCATGCCTTTAATTCTTAGCACTCAGAAAGCAGAGGCAGGTGGATCTCTGTGAGTTTGAGTCCAGGCTGATCTACAAAGTGAGTTCCAGGACAGGTTCCAAAGCTACACAAAGAAACCCTGTCTCACCCTCCCCCCCAAAAAAATACTGTACTGGGGCTCAGTGATTTCTGAGACCATTTAAAATGGCCTGGTATACATGTGGTTGGAATCTCAGAATAAGGTGGGCAAGGTAAAGGGATAAAAAATAAAATGAGGTGATAGAAAAAACATTTTGAAAGAAATAATGGAAGAAAAGTTTTCAAGTCTGATTTTTCAATTCCTGTATATCTAGGAATCCCAGCAGAAGAAAACTACATCAAAACATACAAGGCTAGTGATAACAGAGAATCTTTTCCTCCTCCTCCTCCTCCTCCTTTTTTTTTTTTTTTTTTTTTTTTTTTTTGAGACAGGGTTTCTCTGTGTAGCTCTGATTGTCCAAGAACTCACTTTGTAGACCAGGCTGGCCTTGAACTCATTGATCCACCTGTGTCTGCCTCCCAATTGCTAGGATTAAAGGCATGCACCACCACTGTCCAGCTGATAACAGAGAATCCTAAAATGCACGAGAGAAAGAAGACTGGAGAGCTTTAAGATAGAAAAGGTTGTATGTGTAGGAAGTGGCAGTGGAAGCCACATCCTACGCTGTGAGCCACTATAGGAAGAGAAGGTGGAGAGACCCGTCAGAGAAGCGCTTTCGAGGGTTGGGTCCCATTGATTGTGCTGAACCCTCCAGAAGACACAGTGACAAGACTTCCAGAGTTAGATTTCAGAGACAATGGATTAAAGGATATATAGATAGACATATAGTGGGCTAAGGATGACCTATGGATTTTGAATCTCATGTGTCACTATTGTAAGCAGGATAAGCAGGCATGGTCTCATTATCCTGATAGTATCCATGGTTGGTTGGTGTGATGGCAGGAGAGGCTTGGCAGCCAGCAGCAGTGTGTCTTCCCTCCACCCGATGAAAAGGAGGCCCCTGGACAAGCAGGCTCTCACCACATGAACTTTGTCCCTGCAATCTATTCTTGAATTAACCTGCATTCTTTGTTTCTGTTTTATTAAATACTTGTATTTTTCTATAGTGTAATTATAGAAATCTTTAAATTTACTTTTGAAAGATTATTGTATTTATTTATTGGTTTTAGGAGACAGGGTTTCTCCATGTAGCCCTGGCTGTCCTGGAACTCACTCTGTAGACCAGGCTGGCCTTGAACTCATGGAGATTGGAGATCTGCCTGTCTCTACCTCCTGAGTGCTGGGATTAAAGACATACAGCCCCCCTCCTTTTTTTAATGTGTGTGGGCATTTTGTCTGCATCCATGTCTGTATGAGATATATGATATATATAGCATATATATCATATATCTATGCAGTGTCCCCAGAGACCAGAAGATAATGTCACAGATAGTTGTGGGCTACAATGTGGGTGCTGTGAATGTGGGTGCTGGAAATGTAGTCAGTGCTGCTCCTAACTATTGACCCATTTTTCCAGCCTCCTGAATTTACTTTCCATTGCAGGTATTTGTCAAGTTCTGTTTCACAAAAAAAAATTCTGGCTTTCTTGTGTCATAGCCTGATGGTTAGTACAAGTTTGTGGAGAATTCCATCCCTATATCAAATGGGTCTCCATATCTCATCTACCTGAAGTATCTAGATGCCATGTTTGATAGAATTTTACTTTTAATTTTAATATTGTTTGCTTTTGCAAGTGTGTTCTAACCATACTCTTCATTGTGTGGTTTTTGCCCTCACATGTTGTAATTTCTTGGGGTCCATTCATGTATGCATTTTATCTCTTTATTGCATTTCACTGAATCCTTTATTATCTCTTTTCCTGGGATGGGTTGATATCTCTCTGATTAAATGGAATTAGAGAGTCCTGCCTTGTTGAGGTATGTGACAGACAGAGAGCATCCCATTCAAGATGGAGACTCTAAGTGGGATAGATTAAGTAATACTTGGCAACAATTAAACAGAAAAACCTGCCTGTAGTTTATCTGTTTGTACAACAATGCTGTATCCATTCAAAATTGCTTTAATAGTCAGTTTTTTGCAACCTCTTCATTCTTACATTTATGTAAGCTATTACAGCTTCATATATTTGATTAAAAGCAAGGCTGGGCTGGAGAGATGGCTCAGAGGTTAAGAGCACTGACTGCTCTTTCTAGAGGTCCCAAGTTCAATTCCCAGCAACCACATGGTGGCTCACAACCATCCGTTATAAGATCTGGTGCCGTCTTCTGGTATGCAGATATACATGGAAGCAGAATGTTGTATACATAATAAATAAAGTCTTTTTTTTTTTTTTTAAAAAAAAGCAAGGCTGCATAGGAATGTCTTGGGCAGTAGCAGTGGAAAGCTGGGTTATGTGGCCCATATGGCACCGTCAAAGCCCACCACTTCATTGCTGAGTCTATAATTACAAGCAAAATCTTTAGGAAAAAGATAAGCCTCATGTACAATATGAAATATAAAACTCTGGTGTCTCACTGGGTACCCAGAATAACTTTAAATGAACACTATCTTACAGTTTTAGGGTATTTATGGCCGTATGTGTATTTTTCATTAATTACACTCTTATTTCCTGTGGCTATACTGCCTTTTCCAAGTCTGTGTCTGTTAGTAGAGGCAGTAATGAGCAGTATGTATGCATTACTTGTTACCAGGAAGCACAATTCTCTATGGCGTTCCTTCTGCCAAATTGTATTAATCATATTCAGATTATATAAGAATATTATAAAGTTTGCCCCATTCATATCACTAAGTATTCTCAGTGTGGCATTTATGTGCCAGATCTGGATCTTAAATTTATTTTCCCTGCAATGTTTGTTCTGCATAATCATCATTTTGTTGACTTTCAATTTTGTTGAAGCACAGAAGAAATTTGAAAATCAAACATTTAACCATCTAATCCATCTACCATCTACTAATTCTTTTTCCTGAAAATTTTTTTCATTGTTTAGTTCTGTTTTCTCTGTGGCATAGTTTCAGATGTTGGATTTGGGAGATATTTGAAAGAATGTGGGGTGACCTGTGCCATGACTTGTATGATGTGGCTGCCACAGACATTAAGGTAATGGTAGTTCAGTGTGAACTAAAGAACAGCATTCCAAACATAAGTAGATGTAGTTCCGTTATAGTGTTTCATTATGTATTTACAGTGTACATCTTACTGAGTTATCATGTGTGTTTTTGGTTACCTTGTATTCTCTTTCATTCTGTCGCTATGACAAAAACCATGACCAAAAGAATCTTAGGGAAGGAGAGGATTTATTTGGCTTACAATTCCATTGTTAAGGGAAGCCAGAACAGGAACTTGAAACAGAAACCTTGGAGGAAGGTTGTTTTATGGCTCACTCTTTGCCTCATGTTTCTTTGCCTCATGTTTCCTTATAGCGGCCAGGGATATTTGCCCAGGAAAAGGCTGGACTGAAGTGGTCTGGACCTTCCTCCATCAATTAACAATCAAGACTGTCCCACAGACAAGTCTATTCTAGACAGTCCCTCAGCTAAGGCTGCCTTCTCAGGTGACTCCAGGCTGTGTCAAGTTGACAGTTGAAATTGACTTAACTCAGACACCTCATTCGTATACATGTTTATACATACATACATATATATATATATATATATATATACACACATACATACATACACACACATACCTTTGTATGTATGTTGCCCTTTTACTTAAGTGGCTGGTCATTGGCACACATTTGAAAATAACTGCTCTTATTAATAATACTAAGGAAAGGGGTTGGAGAGATGGCTCAGAGGTTAAGAGCACTGACTGCTCTTCCAGAGGTCCTGAGTTCAATTCCCAGCAACCACATGGTGGCTCACAACCATCTGTTATGAGAACTGGTGCCCTCTTCTGACCTGCAGGCATGCATACAGGCAGAACACTGTGTACATAATAAATAAATAAGTCTTTAAAAAATAAAACTAAGGAAAAACTATTGTTCCACATTATTTTCTAGATTTCTGAGCCATTTAAATTAAAAAAAATTTTTTTTAACTTGTCAGGTATGGTAACACACACCTTTAATCCCAGCACCCAGGAGGCAGAGGCAGGTGGATTTCTGTGAGCTCAAGACCAGTCTGGTGGATACAGCAAGTTCTTGGCCAGCCAAAGCCAAATAGTGTGTCCATTCCACCATCACCCCATTTTCATTATTGGTATATGCATATATGAAAGGGAAGTTGTGTTAACCTTTCTTGGGAAGTCACAAGTTAATGTCCAGTCACCCCAGATGGGCACCAAAGGCAGACAAAATATGGTCTCACCCAAGTTCAGCCTGACTTCCTGAACTTTTGTACAGGCACGGGCAAGGGTTTCATTACAGGCATGGGAGACACCGAGGCAGCCACCATCACCACAAGGCCTGCCCCATCATGGTTGGGGAGCCTCATGGAAGCCAATCATGGAGTCCCGTTTTAGTAACTTCTCGCATCATTCATATATAGTTTAGCATCTCCCAAGATCGCTAGTATCCAGAGCTAGGGGAAGTAATAGTTGAAGTCCCAGCCAGGGTTTCCTGACACCTAGTTCCATTACCATGACCAAAGACTTGGCTGAATTGTTCTGCTCTAGTTGCCATGGCTACAGGACACCTTCCAAGAATGGAGTCTTGCTCTAAGTAAAGCTTCCATACAACAGATGGGGAGTGGTCTTTTGTGGAAGTTAGAAGACACTTTTCTGGAGTTCATTCTCTCCCTCAGTCAGAAGTCCTGGGGATTGAACTCAGATTCCCAGACTTTCCCAGCAAGGAGCTTACCTCTGCAACTTCTTGCTTGCTTCTGATTTTAATTTTTTAATGGCTTCATTTCATATATATACTGTGCTAACATATTCATACTATAATTCTATAATATGTTATTTACTACATGTAAATATATTATTGTCTCATGTGCATGAATGTTTTGCACACATGTATATATGTATATACACCTTGTTTGTGCATGCCTGGTGCCTACAGAAGTCAGAAGAGGTATTAGAAATGAATAATGTTGGTCTTACTCTCAGAGTTGCACAAAAACATGAGAACAAAGCAAAAGTAACCTGGCCATGCAATTTTTATTTGTATAAAGGTGTGCCATCACCAAGACCAGGCTAGCAAGCATGCATGACCTAGATGGGCGATTATCTTTTTTTCTTTTTCTTTCTCTTTTTATTATTTATTATGTATACAACATTCTGCTTCCATGTATATCTGCACACCAGAAGAGGGCACCAGATCTCATAACAGATGGTTGTGAGCCATCATGTGGTTGCTGGAAATTGAACTCAGGACCTCTGGAAGAGCAGTCGGTGCTCTTAACCTCTGAGCCATCTCTCCAGCCCGCCGATGTATCTTTTATCTCTAACACAAGAGGGCATTTGGCTAGTCCTACTGTGGAAGGTTCATCCACCATCCACTCTCAATTGGCTGATTTGGAAAGTGGAAGGAAAAGGAAAATAAGAGACCCGAGAGGCACGTTTGACGTAACAACTGCAGCTCTCTTCCTCCAGGAGTAAGATAGTTTATTCTGAAGCCCTTCTGAATGACCATGGCCTGGGAACACAGATTTAGGTTACCCTAAATTCCAGGTTCTGATGTGAAAGCAGTTACATGAAGTTTGTATAGTTTCACAGAACAAAGAAAGTCATAAATCAAGGCAAGTTTTAAAATACATTGGTGAGTACACCAGAGAGGCAGGCATGAGACGGGAGAGCTGCTCTATAGGTCTAGATGCTGTCTGATGACGTTCTTAGCTTTAGCATTGGCCACGCTAGTGGTCTGCTAAATCAATAGGTTGTAAGAGGTTTTTATTTATTATCACAAGGTTCAGATACAGAGTGGGGCAACAAATGGCTGTCCCAGAAGGCTAACAACTATCCTAGGCTAAAGTACTTATTCTCTGAACCTGCTCCAGTCTCTCTAGAGTCCCGAAATGCTAGTGAGTCCATCAGCCTCTACAGACGTGGAAGCTCCTTCCAGGAGTTTTTCATTCACACCTGGTCACAGCTTCTTTTGAGGACTTTTCTTTCACAGGGAGGAGGGGAGAGAAGGGAAGCAGGCACGTGGCCACTAACCCTGTTTCTCACAGAGGGCATTGATTCCCTTGGTTGTGAGCCACCATGGATGGGAATTGAACCTTTGTCCTCTGCAAGAGAAGCAACGACCATTTACCTTCGAGCCATCTCTCTAGTCCCAACACATTATTTTATAAGTTGAAAGTCACTGTATGAATAACCAGAGGGTTGTAAAGTCTACTTTCTATCCCCATAATAAATAAGTAATATGTACCAATTATAAACTAAAATATATAGTTTTAGCCAATTGTTTTTTCTTTTTTTGAAAAACACTTAATATATCTGTTACCTTAGAATAGTTTTTAACAACAATGTAGTTCTTATTAGCAGTTTGAATTTGAAAGCAGGAATTTTTACATTTAATTTAATTTTTATTTGTGTGTGTACATCCCTGAGATATAAAATTTAAATAATCTTTTAAAGTTATTACTTTTAGTATGATGCTTGAATAAAACCTTCCAGACATTCACTTGGATGGTTAGAAGGATAGGTCCCCTCTGCCTTTGTGATCATTCCAGGTTTCCACTCAAGTGAAAGCCAGCTACTTTGCTGTATACAGGTGGTTTTTTTACCCTTCTCGTGTTGGGGCATTGGAAAAGAGCTGTTGTGTTAGAATGTAATGTTAGGTCAATTACATAAAAAGAATCTCAGTTAGTGTTGGGCTTACATAAAGGAAACAGGACTCACCCTGATGCTGTCTTCCTCCCTAGGTTTGCGGGTGACCGTGCTTCTGACGTCCCTTCTTGTGGTTTTGGGAACTGGTCTAAGGTGCATACCTGTATCAGACTTAACCCTTAGGAGGAGGTAAGTCCTATTTGACATTTCCACAATTCTAATTTTTTCTTACAAGTGTATTATTTATGCTCGATTGTAAGTCTCTGGTAATGTGATGAGAGGGTCATTTGTTCTTTTTACTCTGTGTAATGGAAGATGCTGGACCAGTTGTGAAAATTAAAAAATGCAACAAAACAAGTGAATTTTCTTGTTATCCAGGAGCTGTAATAACCATCAGAAAATGAAAGCATAGCATTCTACAATTAAGTATAACATTTCTCTCTCTCTCTCTCTCTCTCTCTCTCTCTCTCTCTCTCTCTCTCTGTGTGTGTGTGTGTGTGTGTGTGTGTGTGTGTGTGTGTGTGCATAAAATACAGACAATGGGGCTGGAGAAATGACTCAGAAGTCAAGAGCACTTGTTGCTCTTGCAGAGGATCTGGGTTCAGTTCCTAACACCCACATGGCAGCTCACAACCATCTGTATACCCCAGTTCCAGGGGATCCAAAGGTATGTATGCACATGGTGTACATATGTGCATGCAGGCAAAACATTCATACACATAAAGTAAAATAAATAAATCTTAAAATTATTTTTAAAATAGAGGTAATGGTATAGAGGAGATAATAAATTACCCTGTAGGATAAAGAGGTTTTAATTGTGCAGAGAGAACCACAGGTGCGAATGGTAGGAGAGAGAAGATCACACCTGGCAGGGAGGCCTGGATGGCTAGAACCAGGTGAGTGGCTTTGTGGGGAAGTACGGGAAGACCTAAAAAAGACCATAAGATCCAAGCAGTGATAGGTGCTACGTGAATGTGGAATTGGATTCTTTAAGGTTGTGTGAGCTCCTGTAAAGGTTCAGGGCTTTTTCTGAGCTAGGAAACCACTGGAGGTTTTAAGCTTGGTGTGTCCTGGTTACAGGCTGCTGTATTGGCACAGGGAAGCTAAAGGTCACGGGCAAAATGAGGAAACCGGCTGGGAAACAAGTCAGAGGTCCAGGGGGGATGGTGGGTGGATGTTGTGGTAGCAATGACAAGGTGACAGCATGACAAGGTGAAATTATGTTTATGTTTTGGAGAACTTGCTGCTGGAAATGCCCATGTGGGCAGGAGAGGTATACAGAATGACTTCTGGCTTTGAGGAGCTATGGGATTGTGTAGCAGGATAAATAAAAGACCCAGACACAGATATTGGGCTTTAAGCTTCAAGCTGAACATCAAAGAAGCAAAGCAGCCAAGCCAGTAGATCTTACCTCTACCCAGCTGAAATGGTAACCCTGTCCCCACAACTCCTCAGAGGCAAAAGGCTCTCAGTTTCTATCTTTTCTTCCTTATATTCCTTTCTCTGCCCAGCCATATCACTCCTGTCTCCAACTCCCTAATGCTGGAATTAAAGGCATGTGATCCCAAGTGCTGAGATCATCTTTTTGTGGCTATTTCTTTTAGGACTAGATCCATTTCAAGTAGTCAGTTTGGCCTGGAACTAACAGAGATCCATCTCCCTCTTAATCTTGAGTCCTGGAATAAAAGGTGTGTGCCACCAATACCTAGCTCTATGGCTGCTGGGATTAAAGGTGTGTATCACCATTGCCTGACCTCTATAGCTTGTAGCTGACTTTGCTTTCTGAATCCTCAAGCAAGCTTTATTAGATCATAAATACTACATCACTACAGGAATGGGATGGATGACATATACGAGAGCAAGTGTGATGACAGAGCTCTGAGGCATACCTAGAGTAGATAGATGGCTTTTGGTTCCCTTAGCAGAGATGGGGACACAGGAGGGGAGGTGGGTTTTAGTGACAAGGTGACTTTCATATAGAACAGAACTTTACAGTTTAAAAATAAATGTTCAGTTTCTGATTTTCAAAGTATATTCTCTTAAGATACAAAAGTTTGTATTGTAAAAGCCAGAGAAGACCATGTGGGCTCCCATGGAAGGCTGTCACTTCCACCCTTCCTTAGTTGGGTCTTCATTGTGTTTGACATGGTCTTAATTTTTAAAAACATTACAGGGTTATTTGTTTTGTTTTTAAGCATCCACAGTGTTGAGATACAATTTCAGTGTTGATATCATCAAGGCACTCTGAAGATGTCAAGCAGTCTTTGGCTTTTATCCTGCTCTGGATCACCTATGCTGTTTCATCCCAGCCCTCCTCATCCTTCCCAGTTACGATTCTAGAAATAAAGTTGAGTCTGCATTTTGGCCAAAAACATAGAACAAAGGATACTAGAACTCATAAAGAAATGTGACTAGCCTGGCTGGAGAGATGGCTCAGCAGTTAAGAACACTGGCTGTTCTTCCAGAGGACCTGGGTTCAATTCCCAGCACCCATGTGGTGGCTCACAACTGTCTGTAACTCCATTTCTAGAGAACCCAACACCCTCATACAGACATCCATGTAGGCAGAACACCAATGCATATTAAAAAAATTAATTCGAATAAAGACAGGGTGGACTGGATGGAGAAACAGAATTCAGAGATATCAAAACTTTCTTAAAAAGATGGTATAAATTCAATTTTCAATCTTGTGTTCATCTGTAAAGAAAGTTTTCCCCAGGAATAAAATACTGTGTGTCCGTACAGTATTTTTAAGCAGTGTTCACAGCACACAATGCAGCTTTCAAAATGAAAATACTGTAATTAGAGCCTATATTTTTATCTGATAAATGTGCTAGATTGATACTTTTCAGCATATATGACATTGTGGAAGGAATAAAGACCTAGAGTATGTGCTTAAACATCACTGAAACAAGAATTTGGCACTCTGTGTCTTGAGGGCCTGTCTCACAGGGAACTTTTTGAGTTCCGGCCCAGCCTGTTGGAACCGTGCCTTGCACCCTGACATCTTAAATCTTAACTCCTGGGACTATCAGGATTTAATGTATTTTATCTGAATGTCCTGATGAAAACTCAGGAAAAAGTATTTTGCCACTTTTTCTTGGTAGCATCATAGATCAAAAGGGAGGTTCAAGTAATGGATTATAAAGCATTTCTCCTAAGCTCTGATAGCAAATCTAACAGCAACCAAAAGATGCTATAAATGTTCTGCAGCCTTGAATGGCAGAACATTATGGTGTGAAGTACTGTGTGGCATGCTCCCTGAACGAACTAGCTGAGGGATTTCTGTCCTTAATCACAGATGTACCAGTCATCCCTTAACACGTGCTGTGCTGTGTTTGTTTCCTTTCCAGTCAGGGTCATTCTCATCAGTGTAAAGTAAATGGCATTTACTAACGTGTCAAACAGTTGGAGACTGTGGTTCTGATAAACAGGTTTTTCCAGAAATAGTCTCCATCGTGAAATGCTTTGCAGCTGGCAAAATTATCTTTAAGTGGCTGTAGTAGAAAAGGTGGTTTGCTCAAAGGCTTTTAGAAGCTGAATAACTATCTAACAACAATGAGAAGAAAGCTAGACGCTTGCCTTCCCACTTTAGGAAATTCCTGTTGGATCAAAGACCTAAACATAAAAAACGAGCAGTAAAGGTGTTAGAAAATGGTTGTTTTTAAAGAAGCCAAGAGTGGGGAAGGCCTGCCAACTAAGACACAAATCTTAAAAACCACAAAAGAAATGGATTTGAGGACATAAAACTTTAGAATGTCTCGTGATGAGCCACACTGTCAAACAAAGCCAAAAAACAAGTTAAAAAGTAGGAAATACAACAAATAAGACAAATGGCAATTCCTTTAGTTGAAAGTACTTATTTCAAATCAACAAAGAAGTAGCAGCCCAATAGGAAATGGGTAGGGGACATGACAAGCAATAGTGGACATTAAAATGCAGATGACAAAACTGAGAAAGAAGTCAGCTTTCTGTCATGGTTAAATAAAGTTAAAAATAATTAGCCCTCTATCTGGCATTGCTGGTGTTGGAGCAGCTTAGGGTGTCCCATTTTCAGGGCATTTGGGCAATATATCTGGTTTAAAATGTACACAGTCTTTACCATATGCATTTGTAGAAAATTAGCCCAAATGCAAAGCTATACCAAGTGGCAGGGCCCACCGTGTGTGTGTGTGTGTGTGTGTGTGTGTGTGTGTGTGTGTGTGTGATAGCAGAAGGCTGGACTCACCCAGTTGCCAGCCACAAAGGACTGTGCAGTTGATTGTGGGCTTGTTTGCAGCTGTGAAAAGAGTAAGTTTTGCAGGTGCTGATGTGGCCTGTCTGTAAAATGTGCTTCTGAGCAAAGAAGTTTGGTTTAGGAAAGTCTGTTTAGTGTGCTTCTGCTTAGAAAACAGTGGCAACAGTGTATGTGACAGCTTTGACAAGGACTGTTCCTAGAAAGGCCATTGCTATCCGTTGTCTCTGGGGGAGGAGCCGAGGAACTGCAGGTCTGGAAAGAAGCAAACATTTACTTCTTGTTTTATGTTCTTTCTTACTATTGGGAATGTTCTACCACATGTGACTATGGCTTAGGTTGCTTTCTGTTGCTGTGATAAACACCATGACCAGAAGCAACTTGGGGAGAAAAGGGTTTATTTTATTTTACAGCTTGCAGTCCATCACTGAGGAAAGTCAGGACAAGAATTCAAGGTATGAACCTGGAGGCAGGAGCAAGCCTTTGTTTACTGGCTTGCTCCCATGGTTTGCACAGCCTGCTTTCTTATAACATCCAGGACCATCTGTCCAGGCATGGCACCAACTCCAGTGGGCTGGGAGCTCCCACATAAGTCATTAATCAAGAAAAGGTCCCACAGACTTGGTTGTAGGCAATCTGATGGCATTTTATCTAAAATTGAGGTTCCTCTTTCCAAATGACTCTAGCTTGTATCAAGTTGACAAAACAAAACAGAAGCAGGGGGGAAAGCATTGCCTTTTTGACTGAGTAAGTAAAACTAAAGTGTTTACTAAATGGCAAAGAAAAACAACTCTTAAAGAGGATAAGAAAGAACTTTTTCTGGAATCAGTAAATGGCCATGGTTAGTACTATAGATTCAGGTTACACAAACTCTATGTACAGAGCAAAGAAATCATGTATCAAGACACATGTATCAAATACATCAATGGAAACATCAGGTAGGTAGTTCACAGAAATCTCACCGAGGCCTCAGGTGCAGTATGCAGCATTCTTAGCCTTTTGGTTGGTGGGAACTAGCAGTCAGTACATTCTAAGGGAATTACATAATGGTCACAAAGATAGTAGGTCACATATGGAAGAGGACAATAAGTGACCATTAAGGGACCTAAAGGCACCTAAGGTAATTTGACTTTGGACTAGAAACACTGCATTCTCGAAGGCTATTGATGTTCTAATTAATGAGCTTTATACCAGGGTCAGTGTAAGGGGTGGTTTTGTCCAGTACCTTTTATTCACACTTACCCCTGTTGCTCAAACACCATTTTTTGTGCATGTGGACTATGAATAATGAGAGAGAGGAGGGAATGTAAATTTCCCCAATATAGAAATATGAACCATCTAATAGAAAAATGAATATATTTTTCATATATATAAGTATAAATGATCTTACAGAAAAATACAGACAATTTTAACAAGGTCTGTTAGGTAATCTCATGCCTATTTAGGCTCAAGAACTACCTGCCTAAGTGCAGAGTACCTTCACTTAATAGTCCGTTCAGTAAATTTCATCTCACTGATCCATTCTGTGGTACAATCTCATAAATGCCTTTTAGGCAGATTACTAATTAGACAATAGGGACTGATGGGGTAGCTCAGCAGTTAAGACCACTGCTGTTCCTTCAGAGGACCTGGGTTCAGTTCCCACATAGCTGCTCAGAATCTTCTGTAACTCCAGTTCTCGGGGATCTGACGCCCTCTCCTGGCCTCCGTGGGCACTAGGCACACACAGTACACATACATAAAGCAGGGCAAACACTCATAAAACAAAAATAAATCTTTTTTTTTTTATTTTAGAGACAGGATATCTCTGTAGCTTTGGAGCCTGTCCTGGAACTCACTCTGTAGACCAGACTGGCCTCGAACTCACAGAGATCTGCTTCGAGTGCCACTACCACCAGGCACAAAAATAAATCTTAAATAGTTAGACTCTATAGTTGTAGTTGCCCCATTTGAGTCTTAAAGCCCTAGGGCCAGGTTTTAAGTATTTCTGCATGGTGCTGAGATTCCAGACTGATGGTAGGAGTGGTGAGAGGTGAGTCTTCATTAGAGGAGGAGGATAGGAAATGAGAGCTTTGGCTCATCATCATTTCCCCCTTTTGTTGTCATTATGACCTGATGATTTCTAGTCATTCCCAGGCCCCCAGGATCACACAGAAATATTATTTTTTTTTCTTGTTCAACTTTGCGTACATATATAGGTAACTGTATGAAACACAGCCAGGCATGGTGACACACACCTTTAATCCCAGCATTCAGGAGGCAGAGACAGGTGTATCTCTGTGAGTTCCAGGACAGCCAGGGC
Source organism: Cricetulus griseus (assembly GCF_003668045.3). Taxonomy (NCBI): domain Eukaryota; kingdom Metazoa; phylum Chordata; class Mammalia; order Rodentia; family Cricetidae; genus Cricetulus; species Cricetulus griseus. The sequence goes on from NC_048597.1 coordinate 53,902,651, forward strand.
TGTTACCCAGAGAAATCCTGTCTTGAACCCCTCCCCCAAAAGTACTAAGTCCCATCCCCCAGGTCAGAACTCTACAAAGCCCGAACATAGCTGATCACCTACTTTCCTCCCCCCTCCTGTGTGGGATCACATCATGGATGTGGATGAGATTTTCAGTGTAGCTTGAGTTGGGTCACTAAGAATATTTCAGGGCCAGCAAGATGGCTGAGCAGGTAAAGGCAGTTGCTGCCACAATTGGTGACTTGCCATCCCCGGGACCACATGGTAAAAGAGCCAATTACTGCAAGTTGTCCTCTGACCTCCACACACACGCCATGGTACACATGCACCCAACACACAAATAATTATAAAATAAATGCTTTTCTTTGACTTTTGGGCTTGGGAAGGGTAGTGTAGCCCAGGCTGTCATCCCTGAGGGTGACCCTCAATTGAGTTCTCCTGACTTCACCTCCCAAGTGCACCACCACACCCAGCTTATGTAGTTCTAGGAATTCATCCCCAGCTTGTCTCTAGGCACGCTCTCTACCACTGGAGCCACACTCTGCCCCAAGAAGAAAACACAGGTTGTTTTTTGTTTTTTTTTTTGTTTTCTTTAAGGATTTATTTATTTATTATAAATACAATGTTCTGCCTGCATGTATCCCTGCAGGCCAGAAGGGGGCACCAGATCTCATTACAGATGGTTGTGAACCACCAAGTGGTTGCTGGGAATTGAACTCAGGACCTCTAGAAGAGTAGCCAGTGCTCCTAACCTCTGAGCCATCTCTCCAGCCCCAGAAACACAGTTTTAAGAGTATTTCAAAGGCTGTTGGAAATGCCTGTTCCTTTTTTCCTTCAAAGTCAGGTTTGTCTTGAATATTTTTCCTCTTAATACCAAAAGAAGCAATTAAAATTTTATTTTATCCACACCAAAATGATTATAGGAACGAAATAGGCTAAAAGCTGTTGTTCCTACTAATTTAGTGAAAACACGAGTCAGTGGGCTTGTTGAATCGTTTAGAGTGTATCTGTTCTTAAAATTGTTACTATTAGAAACAAAGCACGTCCTTAGCAGCTCGCATCAGGGTACATCCCTGACAGGTTTGAAAAATTGGTATTTCAAATGAGACTAAAGAAAGGAAAGTAAATCTTGTTTCCAAAGACTTTTTTTCCCCTAAGCATAAAATCAGTAAAGAAATCACAAAGGGGAACAGCCACTTGTGATTAGGATTAGGATGATGGGTTAGTTCATATTTTGAGATCAATATCTCAAATATTATGCTTCATAATAAATCATAAAATGCAAAATGAGAGAATGTATATTGGAAGTGTTTTAGATAGCTTGTAAATTATATAAGCTTTTGTTCTAGTTTGGTCCTGATAAAACACTGACCAAAACCAGGGTAGGGGAGGAAAGATAATTTCTTCTTTCAGCTCCATCACTTGGAGAAGTCAGAGCATGGGCTCATGGCAGAAGCTGAAGCGGAGACCATCGAGGAGCACTGCTTCCTGGCTTGCTTCATCACCTTTTTTATACAATTCAGACCACCTGCCCAGGGATGGCATCACCATGGTAGATGAGTCCTCCTGCATCAATTAGCCATTCAGAAAATGTCCCACAGACATGCCCACAGGCCACTTGGATGGAAGCAATTCTTCAATTAAGATTCCCTCTGAAGCCGGGCATTGGTGGCACACACCTTTAATCCCAGCACTGGGGAGGCAGTGAGTTTGAGGCCAGCCTGGTCTACAAAGCAAGTTCCAAGACATTTAGGACTGTTACACAGTGAAACTCTGTCTTGAAAAACAAAACAAAAACAAAAAAAGATTCCCTCTTCCCAGGTGTGCCAAGTTGACAACCAAGATTAGCCATTACAGTATTTAAAAAAAAAAAAAAAAAGTCAAGGGTTTGAGGGGAGGAAAAGGCAGGGGAAAATTATGTAATTATAATCTCAAAAATGAAAGAAAAATTGGGAAAATGTCTATGGAAATGGAAGTAGTGGCCATACTTAATAAATATTGATTTTTATATTGCATCATTTAAATTCATAATTCAATTAATATTAACTTAGCATCCTATGTTAGTATTAATGAAGTATAGGCTGACCTCTGTAACAAAGAGACCAAAAATATAGTTTGATAAAAGTTTGGTTTTCTTCCAAATATTAATATTTTGAGGTGACTCAAAAACAGACTAAAAGACAGCGGGCTACTTAAGGGAAGTGGGAGTTCCAGCATCCCCGAGGACGACCACTGTGACCATGTGACTAGAGCTGGCTCCTGAATAGAGAATCTCAGCACATTTAGATGACTGAAGGCTGTGTGTGTCATTTCTGCTCGACTCTCATTGACACAGGCTTATCATGAGGTCAGGTATACCATCTGCAGAAGAGGGCAAAGTGCAGTCAGCTGCCAGGTATCCAGTTAAAACTCGAGGGTGCTACAACAAAAGACAGAAAGGAGACTCATCAAACACGCTCTTCACTTCCCAGGCAGACAGTCCCGTGCATGTCATCAAACACACTCTTCACTTCCCATGCAGACAGTCCCATGCATGTCATCAAACACGCTCTTCACTTCCCATGCAGACAGTCCCATGCATGTCATCAAACACGCTCTTCACTTCCCATGCAGACAGTCCCGTGCATGTCATCAAACACACTCTTCACTTCCCATGCAGACAGTCCCATGCATGTCATCAAACATACTCTTCACTTCCCATGCAGACAGTCCCGTGCATGTCATCAAACACGCTCTTCACTTCCCATGCAGACAGTCCCGTGCATGTCATCAAACACGCTCTTCACTTCCCATGCAGACAGTCCCATGCATGTCACCAAACACACTCTTCACTTCCCATGCATGTCACCAAACACACTCTCCACTTCTCATATCCAAAGTCTTGTCCAGTTACTGTGTCCTGTCAAACCCCGAAGTCTGGGTGGTTCTGTAGCTCCTTTGGTTGTTCTGTGGACTTGTGGCCTCAGCCTCTGGAAGACTTTTTATCCATTATCCTCAGTGGTGTGTTGTTTGACCTCTGCATCTCTCTTGGGGTGACACAGACTTTCTACAAGGAGCAGATTTGGAGATCAGGGTTGCTCTAGGTCTTGAGCAATCTTAAAGTTTTGTAGGACTGTTTTGTGAGATCTTGGCAGTACACACTCCCCAAGCATTTCCTAGTCTCTAGGCCTATTTATGTCAAAAGGTTTCCATGTGAGTGCATCCACACCAAGAGATTTTTTACTCATAGTGTGGTTTTTACACCTCTTGAATTTCCTCTTGCCTTTTACTGCCCATCCCTAATTTTTTTAAGATTTATTTTTACTAGTTTTTAATCATGTGTTATGTGTGTGTCTACTTGTGGGTATGTACAAGTGTGTGCAGGTGCCCATGGAGGCCAGAAGCATTGGTTCTCCCTGGAGCTGGGGTTACAGATGGCTGTGAGCTGCCCAGTGTAGGTTCTGGGAACTGAACACTTGGGTTCTCTGCAGTATACACTCTGCAGTCATCCCTCCAGCAGCTTCTCCCCAAATTTGATGATGACTATCTTGATACTATCCTAAGAAGTTGGCCTGAGTAGGAAATGCTATTCTTTACCTGATCTGTACATATAGACAGGCGTGAAGGACTTTGTTTCCCGATGTTTATAATTTAGGAGCCATCTCAGACTTTAGTTCCAGGATATTCATTAAGTTAAGGTTTCAGGCCCTGAGTGGAAAGAAACCCTAGCAGGCTTTTGTCCCTTACATTAATGCTTGCAAACCAGCTAGCACATTCCTGGCTGTACTACTCCCAGATGACATTCTGAAATCAGTGTCTGTTTTGTTTTACCACTGTGATAAGATACCTGGAATTAAAAAAGGAGGAAGAAAGGAAGGAAGGAAGGAAGAAAGGAAGGGAAGGAAGGCAGGCCTGCCAGGTGTGGTGGCTTCATAGTTTATGGCGACATAGGTTTTACTCCAGGTCAGTTGGCCCTGTTGTTCTTGTGCCTGTGGTATAAGGCAATAACGCCTCATGTCCCAGGAAGTGACCAGCTTCCTTCTGTGAGGCCCCACCTCCAAAGACAACTGGGATTTTGGGGTACAGTCCAGAGTAATCAGCAAGAAGTGAGGGACTCAGAGTCAGGTCATGACATCCCACCTACTTCCTCATTGTTTTCAGTAACAGCTTTATGGTAAGTTTACAGGTGACCAGCCCTCTCGGCCTACAGCCAAGCCATGTGGGCAGGGCCATGTGTGACACGCCATTGTGAGTATAGCTCCTTAGTTTCTGACTAATTTCTCTGTCAGGGAGTGGGTTAACTTACTGTAACAAGTAGATCCCAGGACATACTGCTTCTTGTTTGATTATCCAGGATAGATCTGCAGGTGGGCTGGGGCACAGGGCTGTTCTGTTCTGCGGTCATTTAGGAATAAATTCCCTTTTGTTGTTCCCCTAAGGGAGGTCACATCGCCAGCAGGGTCTTCTGTACTACTGTCACTCACAGTGGGAGGGAAACCCAGGAGGGCAGTTTTGTCTGCAGGATCATGACCTTCAAGTCCTTCCAATATAAAGTCATTAGCCCAAACTTAGGTACTGCAAGCAGCAGTGGGGCTTGTAAATGTAGACAGTGTCTTTCCCTACACTGATGGATGAATTGTTGATTCTCTGTTTTTTCTTGGGAGGAAGATTATTTTGTATTCTCACCTCATTCCATATATTTAATAGCAAAACAGTATGTGGGACTGTTTATCCCTTAGCTGCATGAGGGTGCTTTTCTGAGGAAAATAATAAAGAGAATAATGGACACATGTGACTGATTTCAAATTACTATTATGCTTCAAGAATAGATTAACAGGTTAGGAGATGGCTCGCTCAGTGAAGTGCCACACACAGTGAAGTTCAGATCTCAGCACCCACACAAAAGAGCCAGATGTGGTCAGTGTGCATCCCTGGCACTAGTTCTGGGTGGGGGAGTAGAGACAGGCAGATGTCTGGAGTTGGATGGCCAGCCATTCTAGCCAGCCCGTGAGCACTGAGTTCACTAAGAGATGTGGTGGAAGGCAATCAGAGAAGACACGTGACACAGACCTCTGGCGCCCCCACCTGTGCATGTATGCACACCCACCCACCCACCAAGTGCCTTCTGCCACATGCACTGCACACATGTATTCACCTCTCCACACACAAAGAAAAATTGTAACACACCAAGAGAAAGCAACCATGCCAAAAAGAAATACAGTATAAAGCAAAGACTTTTGACTTGACAAGGGTGGTGGGTAGAGTTGTGTCCGTATGATCTGAACCTGTGACTATTGTGTTTTTTTTTTAAGATTTTATTTATTTATTATGTATACAACATTCTGCTTCCATGTATATCTGCACACCAGTACAGGGCACCAGGTCTTATAACGGATGGTTGTGAGCCACCATGTGGTTGCTGGGAATTGAACTCAGGACCTTTGGAAGAGCAGTCGGTGCTCTTAATCTCTGAGCCATCTCTCCAGCCCCGACTATTGTGTTATTCATGAAGAAATGCTATGGTTGAAATGAAATGGTGCCTGCGCTGTGGTGTGTATGGGCTGGGTGTGTCCTGAAGGTCCATTGTGACTGTGTGTTGAGACTGTGTGTTGACAGGAGGTAGAACCAATGGAAGGCCTGAAACTCTGATAGAGGGAAGAGTACAAAAGTGCTTTAGGAGAGCAGCATAGCCAAGGACTTTATGTAAGTCTCCAGTTGCTTAGAAAATATAGCCGACGATTAGCAAATGGGTTTTCATGTAACTAAAGAGTTTCTGTACAGGCCGGGCGGTGGTGGTGCACACCTTTAGTCCCAGTACTCGGGAGGCAGAGGCAGGAGGATCCCTGTGAGTTCGAGACCAGCCTGATCTACAAGAGCTAGTTCCAGGACAGCCTCCAAAGCCACAGAGAAACCCTGTCAGAGAGAGAGAGAGAGAGAGAGAGAGAGAGAGAGAGAGAGAGAGAGAGAGATTCTGTTCAGCAAAAGAAACAACCAAGTGAAGAGACAGCAGAATGAGAAATGTAATGCTAGCTATATATATGATAGAGGATTTGTGTGAGAACTCATAATACCAAATGCCAACAAACAACCCAGTCAATTAATAAGCCAGTGAAATGAGCAGACAGTTCTCCAACAATGAAATACAAATAGTCAGTAAATGTGAAAACCATGTTCACTTCCGCCAGGCACCAGAGATACGCAAATTCCCCCTCACCTCTGTCAGAACAGAAGAAACAGCAAGTTCTGTCCTAGATGCAGACAGGGAGCTTTGCCTGCTGCTGGTGGGAGTGAAAACTAGTCCAACCACTTTGGGAATCAGTATGGAAGTTTCTCAGAAAACTAAAAATAGAACCACCACGTGACCTAGCTGTACCACCTGTCAGTGTTTACCCAGAAGACTCAGAGTTGACTCACCGCAGAGATACAGGCACATCCTTGTTTGCTGCAGCCGTTCACAAGAGCTGAGCTATGGATACAGCCCGGTGTCTTTCAACAGAAGAATGGACAAAAAATGTGGTTTATATTCATAGTCTGACTTCTTCAGACGTAAAGAAAAATGGAGCAAAGTTGTTTGCAGGCAAATGGATGTAACCATCTTAAGCTAATTAAGTCAGTCCCGGAAAGACACATGCCATGTTTTTTCTCATTTGTGGGTTCCAGTGGAAGCAAAACTGTCTGGAGAGCAAAGGGGACCAGTGAGATGGGGTGGGGTAGAAGAGGGTAGTGGAGCATGGGGGGTGCTCTAAGTACATTATATACATGCATGCACATTGTCGTATGTAACCGTGTATAATGCGATTTCTTTTAGGAGATAAGGCATAATAGCAGGTCTTTAGTTTGTTTGGGGCATTTGTTATTCCTCCGTGACCCTTTGGATTGTAATCCGAGTATTCTCATAGAAGGGCCAAGACCAGGCCTTTCTGTCTCTGATGCTTCGTGGATTAAGATTATTGCCTGTTCCCCCACACATGTGTCACTGCTGTCTGCATGAGGTGGTGCAGCCACACAGCAGCACCCGATATAGAGCCCGAAAGATGACATTTGGGGAGTCAGCCCCCAAACTCTGAACCAAGTGGCCCTCTTCATAAGTAGGCTAGATCAGGTATTTGTTATAGTAACAAAAAATGTTACGTTTGCTAGCCAATCACTGACCTGAGAATGTGGAGAGGACCAGGCATTGTTCAGGTGGAGCCTGTGCAATCACAGGCGTCTTTAAGACAGGCAAAAGAGGAAGGCAGGGAGGTCTCTAACCACAGTTGCTGGTTTAAAGACAGCAGTGGGGGCCAAAGTCAAGGAATACAGGGAGCTGCTAAGAGCTGAAAAGGGAAAAAAATGAAAGGATTCTCCCCCAAAGCACAGTCTTGCCGCACCTTGACTTACCAAGCTAAGCTTCTGATTTTCAGAGGCAAAAATAATAATAAAGTGGAGGTAATTAATTGTAATAGCAGTGGAGAACTAATATAAGAGGTGCAAATGTGCGTGTGTGTAGTGGTTTTTTGTTTGTTTGTTTGTTTGTTCGTTTGTTTTGAGCAGGGTTTCTCTGTGGCTTTGGAGGCTGTCCTAGAACTAGCTCTTGTAGACCAGGCTGGTCTTGAACTCACAGGGATCCTGCTGCCTCTGCCTCCCAAGTGCTGGGATTAAAGGTGTGCACCACCACTGCCCGGCATGTGTGTAGTGTTAGTGCACAAGGCAGTTTGAGGAGGCACTTTCATTGATGGAAATGTAAATTACTACAAACTCTTCAGTGAAACTCTGTAGAGTAATATGTTTTGCAACACTTCAAATGGTTCCTATACTTTGCCTTCCTGGCCCCAGAGAGGTAATTTGGATAATGGCTGATATTTACATATGATGACTGCCACCAACAGTACTAATATTAAAAAATCAATTATCAAAAACTTAGTAACATTAGGTAAATGTTTTTATACATCTATCATAAGATACCACAAACCATTAATGATTATAATAATAGAAGTAATGAAATGGAAAAATGCTCATGAGGTACTAAAAGGCAAAATAATTTGCTACATAAAACTTGTATATTCAATATAAAATCTGCGATTGCCTGACCAGAAAACAACTGAAAGAAAAAAGGCTGAAAAACAAAATAGAAATAGCAGCCACCCAAACTGATGTATGGAATTTATGGATGAAGTTTTTCTTCTCTGTGCATTTCTTTCCAAAATTTTTCTGCTGTGAATATATACACTTTTAGTTAAGAAGTTGAAATAAAAGTTATTTGGCAAGAAAGGGTATGAGGCAATGTGAGGGGAGGTAGGCACCTTGCAGGCCAGGACTAAATCCATTTTCCTCCCGTATCTAGCAAAAGGTTGTTGTATTTGGCCTTGTGAAACACCAATAAAGTGTCTTTGGAGAAATGGACAGGTGAATGAGGGACTCAGCAAAGATCATAGAGATAATCCAGAGGCTGAGTGTTGACTCTGTGTCAAACCCAGTGTGCTGTGCACCGCTGCCCTGTCCTTTCTAAATGGTGTCTGAGAAGTTACAATTAGCAGTCTTTTTAGGGTTTTATGTCCTTGACAGTGATGCTACAGCAGCCTTGAGCATTGTGGATACTTGGGGTGTTTGTAATTCAGTCATAATTGGCTAATTGTTTAAGGATTTAAAAGTACACTAAGTTTTCATTTAAAAATAGAAGCTCTAAGACATGTCCAAAACTTGGGACTTTCCCCGGGTCTGGCTCTCCTTGCCTAAGTTCCTTTCTCCTAGAGTTAACTCTGAACCGTTCTTGGGCTACGAAGAAGGCAGACTATTTCTAGCGCTTCTCCTATTTTCAATACCCAGTGAGTTTATGTTGGTTAGGAATTGGGAGAAAGTTTCTAAATTGTTGGCATGTTAAGTCTAACAGGCAAGTAATATTTTATGACTTCTAAAATATTTCATATTTAAAAATAGAATTTAAGTAAAGAACACTGGCTAACCCCCAGGATGTATCTGTTAGTGTTTTTAAAAAAGTCAGTCTCTGGCATCAGCAGTGCAAGTCATACCCTAGGGGCTGGAAAAGTAGGACTATAATCAGGATGGAAATGTCCTGGGCACTGTTTACCTTCACTCTGCCTGCCTGGGGGCATTGTAGCAGCCACTGATTTTTACTGTCCCTACCTGCAGAATGATGCCTGTGGGAGAACAGAGAGGCCTGTGGTTGTGCTTCCGAGTCCCACCTTAGCCACTGGTTATGTGCCTGAGACCCCACCCAATGCTTTCTAGAGAGAGGGAAGTTTTTAAATTATAAATGTTATTTTTCTTTTCTTTTCTTGGGGACAGGGTTTCTCTGTGTAGCCCTGGCCATATTAGAATTCGCTTTGTAGCCCAGGCTGGCCTCTGCCTCCCGAGTGCTGGGATTAAAGGTGTCTCCCAGCACCACCCAACATAAATGTTATTTTGTGAATGTGTTATTAACTTCTCAAGGGAGTAGGTCTGGAATCACTTTTAGCTATAAAAATTTAAATGATAAAACACATTGTTCTGTGTGGAAATCATTTAGGAATCGTAGGTATTTGTCCATGATGCCAGAAAGCAAAAGGATAAGATACCAGAATATCATTAAATGTAAGCTGAAAGTCAAGTACTTAGAAAACACAGAGTTAGCTCTATGGTCTAAACTTGAGCCATTGACATTTCTTTGAAAAATCCAAATAATACTGAAAAATATGAAAAGGAGTACAGCTATGCATGAGTGCCAGCCTGTGTGGCCCTCAGGGCTTGTCCTCTCTGTGTACAGGGCATTAATTGAAGGATTCAGCAGACCTCTCATAGCCAGGGTCTAGCTAGCAAGCCATGGCAGTGCACATTCTTATCCCCGAATCCCAGGTCCATGGGTACAAGAGGAACCTCTATCTTATTCTCCACGATGCTTACTATGGAAACCCTAAATTTATCCCATATTTAAAAAGTAAGGTCTCATCCATTTTCCACCCAGCTTACAGTGGTGGGATAAATGAAGCTTGCAAAGAAAGAAAAGAATTGTGGGAGAAAGGAAGCTGAAGGATTTGAGTTTTGGTTGGGACAGAGGACACTGAGGGACACTGCCGTGTGAGGAGGCAGGGAGGAACGAGGCAACACAGCTGCCCCTGACAGACCTGCACAGGCCCAATGGACAGACCCCCATGTGTGTGATGTTTCTGGTAAGGAGGCTTTACACCCCTTGAATAGCCCAGGGCAGCTCCTGACCATTCCTGTTGTGCCACTTGGCTTATTGGCCAGAAATGAAAGTGCCTTAGCTTCCGCCCTGCCCCCAGCCACTGTGCTGACGGTGATGTCATATTGACCTTTACACCCTCGACATCTTTTGTAATAGCATTAACTCCAGAATATTTGCTAATGACCTTTATTTTTCTTAGTATAGAGAGTGTGATGGGGACAGTACATGTGTGTTGTGACGTGGTTATAGAGGTCAGTGGACAGTTTGTGGCAGCCCTGCCTCTCCATTCACTTTGTGGTTCCCAAGGATTGCACTCGGGTGACAGGCTTGGCAGTAAGCACCTTAACTTGCTGAGCCATCTTGCCAGCCCTGACTTTGCCTTTTTTGGATTGCTAAATTGAAATTTCTAAAAACTTATAAATGGTATTGATCCCATATACACATTTGGGTGACGAGGATTTTATTATTATTATTAATTTCTTTGTTTTGTTTTGTTTGTTTGGAGACAGAATTTCTCTGTGTAGCCCTGGCTGTCCTGGAACTTGCCCTGTAGACCAGACTGGCCTTGAACTCACTGAGATTGCTTGCCTCTGCTTTCCAGGTTCTGGGACTAAAGGTGCATGCCAACACTTCCCAGCTGACTTGAGGATTTTAAACAGTTCAGTTGCGTGCTGATTATGCTTAAACAGGTCTACAGTGAAAAAGATGCCATGTGATGGAATTGCTGTAGGTGTCTTGGGATCTGCTGACTTTGGAGGAACTATCTGGTCACATAAACATTTAAATGCAATTCTGTACCTAGAAAATTATTTCCCTTACACAAGAGATCTTAATTTTTTTTCATTTTTGAACCTAGGAATATTAATGGCAGTCAGAGCTCTTTTCCCTTCAAATAATCTACCTAACAAGAAGAACAGACGTGGCTTGCATATTTCACTTCTTAGCTCCTGCTTAGGCCCCTGTCTCCTCCTGTGCCTGTTTATCATTTCTCTCTACGTTTGGGAAATGTTTTTTTCTGAATGGCTTAAGATGCCCAGTTACTAGAAAGTAAAAAGAGAGAAAGAATTGAAAATACACATACTACTTAAAAAGCCCAGGTAGGAGAAGCTCACCTGCCAGGTCCCTTCCTCCCTGCCTCCGAGGCAGGAGGCGCTGCCCTGCCTTCCTTTCTTGCCTAGATGTCTGTGAACACCTGGCTTTTTCCTTCAGGACTGCTCTCGGATGTGAGTGTGTGTGTTGAGAAGAGGATCACCAAGGGGATGAGGGTTTGGGCAGTAAGAGGCAAGAGTGCTAGGTAGCCAATTAGGAAAAGTTAACTAGAGAATGTTTGACGACAGTAAGGCTGTCTGTCCTTCACTAACCCTTATACTTGAAGTCAGAAGGGGGAGGGGGGGCATGAGGCTCTGGGTCCAATCCTCAACACAACACACCTGAGAAAGGTCTCATTAGCCGAAGGTTCCAGGACCTCAGCCTCAAAGATTCCCAGGAAATGCACACCGAGTCTAAACCTACCTTGTTACATACAAATGGAGTCTCAGTGCCTGGGGCCACTCAGACATCAGTTCTTATGGGATCCAGAGAGTGATACAGGGGATATCAAGGTCCCACTTTGGGGTTCTTAGTCACATTAATAAAAGAATTTAAGTATGGACTGAAATGGAAACAATTTTATTAACACTTAAAAGTAAAGTCCCAGAACAGGTAAGCTGTAAAACTTCAGCAGCTGCTTGGAGGAGGCAAATGGAAAAGAGGAGGGAAAAGTGGTTCCATTTAGCTGGCATGGAGGTCAGACACAGGGTGGGCAGGAACCAGATGGTGGGAAAGAGCAGGGAGACACAGGGTGCTGGGGAAGGGGTGCTTAGAAAATAGATGGAAAGGAGAGAAAAGCCACACTTTCATAATTCAGAAAAGGCAGGCAGACTTACTACTTACGTGGCTGCGGCCTTCTAAGCTGGGGCATGAGTTCTCAGGAGGAAAAGTACAGAATCTCATTAGGAGTGAAGGATCCCGCCTGTCTCTTTAGCATGGCCCAAGGTGAGTCCACTGTCCTAGGGCTGTTCCTAGGCAAAGTAACTGAAGCAGCCCAATTGGAACATTGGGTCTCCACTCGGGCCAGAACATTTTCCATCTGACACCAGAAGAGTCTTGGTGATTATTTTGTGTGTGGATAGCATGGAAGTCTTGGTGTAGAGCGGTATGAAATATTGAGTTCAACTGTATCGTATCTAGGGACTGTTAATGAGTGGTAGTCTACTAGAAAAAAAAAACAATACTTTTTATTCTAATTTTGCCTTGCTTTGTTAGCACCTTGGCAAGTTTCTTCCAAGTTTAGGCTCTATTTCAGCAAATTGAAACAATAATGGGGTAAACGAACCAAGTGGTTTAGTCAATGCTCTATTTCTGTGAAGAGATCCCATGACCATGGCAACTCTTACAAAGGAAAGCATTTAATTGGGTCATGTTTACAGTTCAGAGATTTAGTCAGTTGTCAGCGTGGTGGGAAGCATGGTGGCTTGCAGGCAGACATGGTGAAGAGGAGCTGAGAGTTCTGCATCTGGATTTGCAGGCAGCAGGCAGAAGGGGGGCATGGAAGAGAAAGGAGAGGGGGCGGGGAGAGAGAGGGAGGAGACTGGGCCTGGCTAGAGCATTTGAAACCCCAAAGCCCACTCCTAGTGACACACTTCCTCCCTCAAGGCCACTCCTACTCCGACAAGGCCACACCTCCGAATAGTGCCACTCCCTGGTGAATAACCATTCAATTCTATGAGCCTATGGTGGCCATTCCTAGTCAAGCCACCACGCAAGGTTATAGCAAGTTCTTAGTTTCATATTTGTGAAGTGAGTAAATGGTAACTCACCATCCTTAGTCTCCCTCCCAGAGAGTCATCATGGCATTTGAAAGTAGGTCAGCTCATCCTCTCGGCGTGCCATTACTCTTTACGTGGGTATTTTTATTGCCAGAGTTAAACTGCTGTTTGCTTAGTAAGCTCCTTTTGATTTAGAAAATGCTTTCTTCCAATGTCTTCCAACCTTGTAACTTTCCTAATTCCAGATTAATCCATGGCGGACAGATATTAAATGGACTGGCAGGCCCAACTGTCATGAATGCAGCCCCGTTCCTCTCTACAACATGGTTCTCTGCAGATGAGCGAGCCACTGCCACAGCAATTGCATCAATGTTGAGTTACCTTGGTGGAGCATGTGCGTTTCTTGTCGGGCCCCTCGTCGTTCCAGCTCCCAATGGGACATCGCCCCTTCTCGCTGCAGAGAGCAGCAGGGCTCATATCAAAGACCGCATCGAGACTGTGTTATATGCAGGTACTATGGAGATTTTTTTCTTCCTGGTTGACTTTGGTTTGTACTCCAGTCTCTGTTCTCTAGTTCTGGTGTGCTAGGTCATATCACAGGAGACCCCTGAGGACTGATACACAGTCTCAGAATGTACTTTCATTGTATTATGTGGAGGTTCCCGTTTGAAGCAACCCTTCCTAGGACGTCGTTAAATGTAACATGCTCTTGCTACATGGAAAATTCTTTGTTAATTTCATGCTTCTAGTCCATTTACAGTAAAGTGCTTTATAATAGATATCCTAGAGTCTTCTCTAGATTTGGTATCTGTATACAAAACTGAATGTCATGCTTGACCATAAACATATGTCAAGCATATGTTGGTAGCATTCAGCCTGTTTTCTCCCGTGCAATTTTCCCATTATTGGCTACATCCTCTCACTTTATTAATCTCGACCACCTGTAGTTTATTCTTCTCTTTATTGCTGTGTGTATGCTAGTCTGTCAATCAGAGATACTGACCTTTCTAAAACATTCTCTTACATCCCCGCCCCTTGTTATTTCTGGTCAATCAATTTCATGTGTCCTCCCTCATACGCCTATTTCTTGCTCCTCGGGCTTTTATAAATCTTTGCTGTGTCTCTTTGCTTAGCACTGGGAATTGGTGAGATCAGTGTTGAGACTGTTGTAGTACACATAAGTGGAGGAACCAAACTTGCCTGGGTTTAGAGAGGAACTGAGGGATTAAGGAAAGCTTTACCAAGAACATAATAATCAAAATTAAGAATTTCATAGATATTCACCAGATGGTTCAGATGGGCGAGAGGGTGTTTCATGTAGGTGACCCTGACAGGCTGGGCACTGGGATTGCCATGGTTTCTGCTCAGCAGTGCCTAGAGGCAGGTAAACAGTCATAGTACAGAGTGGTGGTGCCATGCTGAGGGCTCTGAAGCTCCGAGGCAGCAGTGGCATGCCTGTCTCAGATTGTGAGCGTGCATCGGAACTCCCTGGAGGTTAGCAGATAACCTGAGAATGGACAAGGGAAGATGAAAAGACAGAACCCTCGAGAAAACTCCCAGTGAAGGGAGAGAACCTGGTGCAGCCAAACACCCGAAAGCATAGAGTAGTTGAGATCTAGTGAGCATCTGTTGAGCCAGAAGGGAAGCCAGGCCATGGAAGCTTCTAGAGTAGGCCCCTCCATGGGCCAAGACCACACTCTGAAGTTCATCCCCAAGAGTTACATGATGAGATTTACATTTTGGATTTGGCATAGAGGAGATAAAACTGAAAGCAGGGACTGAGGAGAACGTAGAGCATTGTGTTTCTTATTTTTAGATGCTTCCTTGTCTTGTTTAATTCCTGCAGCGTGTGAATTGAGTCTGTCTTACCCACGCATCAGAAGTCCTGCCCTCCATCAGACAGAATCCTGCCGATTCCAGCCTCCTCCCATATTCCTTCTGAGAATCACGCTTATTAGAATTAGACTTGCTTCAGAGTTTCTCCTGCAGGGTTTGGGTGGGCTTTCCCGTAGAGTAGCATTGTTATCTCTTAGCCTTTGGATGGCTGGTGCATACAGGCACCACTGTGCATCTTTGTTCATAGCACGCCCCCTATTGGTGGCCTGTAGAATTTAGGTCTGCACACGCCCAGCCTCTGCACTGGGCTGAGTGGTGTTTTTGCTTGTCTTTGTAGCGCTAGATATTAAAGGAATAAGTACTGACTTTTTGTATCGTTGGTTAACACTTCACTTTTATTTTTCTTTCAGAGTTTGGAGTTGCCTGTCTAATATTTACTGCAACCCTCGCTTATTTTCCACCCCGGCCTCCTCTTCCTCCCAGTGTTGCTGCAGCCAGCCAGCGGCTGAGTTACCGACGCAGCTTTTGTAGGTTACTAAGGTGAGTAGACTGTGCCCGTGGCAGCTGTCAGTGTAATTGTGTCTATTTCTATCTCTGTGTGAGTGTGTCTGTGCCTGTGTGTGTGTCTATGTCTGTCTGCATGCCTGTGGGTGTGTCTGTGGGTGTTTGTATGTGTGTCTATATCTTATCACTGAGTGTGTCTATGTCTGTCTGTGTCTATGTGTCTGGTCTGTTTGTGTGTTTGTGTATGTCTGTGTGATGGATGTGGAGGTGGCACACATGTTCCACAGCACACACGGAGGTCAGGGGACAACTATGAAGTTGGTTCTCTATTCCACCTTCACAACTTGGCAAGTGCTTTGCCCCCTAAGCCATCTCCCTTGCCCCTAATTCTTAATGTTTAAGGATAATTTGAGGTAGTAATTTTTCAGCATTAGTTTGTAACTAATTTATGTTAATATTAATTAAAATACTAATTACTTTAATTTCCTATCAGAACTATATCTTGAAAATTCGCCACACACCAAAAAAAGTCATTAAATTTTGTTTCATCCATATTCCATGTAGACTATTACTAAATATTTTAAAAATCAGATCTCTTAATTTGTGTCTTACAGAAACTTACACCATATATCCTTAACATACATTACATAGGTAGTAGTCAATACAAAGTAATAAAATGATATCCTTTATATATCATCTAAAACCATCTCAGTGTGCCCCCACTAGGCTCATAGAGTGTGAAATGCAATGCGTCACTTCATTTTATTGGTTTTACTTAGCTTTAGTTAGACTCTGCCCTCAAAGGCTCAAATGCCCCAGGACTAACCTTGACTCTAAACATATCAAAGTCACTGCGGGTTGTAACTTGCAGTTGGGACATGTGATGTTACCTTCTGAATTTTCTTTCCTGGTGAGCTATCAGGAATTGTTTCTAATTCATTAGCTCTCTAGTTCTTTCTTTCTTCCTTCCTTTTTAAATCTCTTTATCCCTTTACCCGTGGCAAATTCCTTCCAATGAAGAACTTTATATTATATTATATATATATTATATATTATATCCTCTTTGCCCTTTTGTCATGCTTGGTGATGGCTGCTGGGTTTGCATTTAGAGTTGAACCTGTTCCCTTTATCCCTTCATTTTATTTTCATCCGTCTTTTTATATTTCCCACTCCCCATCCTCTTCCCATTTCTCAAGGGCATTTTTATGAGTTTCTTTACCTCTTTGCTTTTGTAAAATATGTAGAGTTTTTCAACGCTCAGTTTATATTCGTCATTCTGTTTGCCTGGGTTTTGTTTGTCTGTTTTGAGACAGGATATCATTTTGCCCTCAACTTCACTCTAGTCAGGATTAACCTTGAACTCCTGATCTTCCTGCCTCCACCTATGTCAGGTCTCCATTTCATGAGTGCTGGGATAACGGACGTGCCACACCGCCCAGTTTATGTGGGGCTGAGAGTCATGTGTGCTAGGCAAGCTCTATCCCAAAGGAACTACATTTTAAACTTTTGGTTTTAGAACATTGTAATGTGTAGGAAGTAGAATAATATACACCCGCCTCTACTTCCAAGAACTCAATACCAGTAGTTATTGCTTCTTACCCACCTTGTCTTATCTCTGCCCCACTCGCTTCACCCAAGGACAGTTAACTTCATCCAGAAATGCTTCAGTATATGTAATATACATTGAAATATACAGACCTTAAAAAAAAAAAACTGAGATAGGATCTCACTGTGTTTCCCAAGCTTTCCTCAAATTCTGGATCCATCTGTGTCAGCCCCTGACTCTTTAAGAACTCTTGTAAGATAAGTATAATATCATCCTACCTCAGAAGGTCCTGTCAGGTCAGGGCTTACATCTTCTTTCTTTACAGCCTTTTAAATGATTTCTTTATCTTTATTCTATACGCATTGGTGTTTTACCTGCAAGTATATTTATGTGAGGTGTTAGAGCCTCTGGAACTGGAATTACAGACAGTTGTAAGCTACCATGTGGGTGCTGGGAATTAAACCCAGGTCCTCTGGAAGAACAGCCACTGAGCCATCTCCAGCCCCAAATGTTTACATTTCCTATTGCCTCGTGAATCTACTTAATAGTTATTTCTATTCCACTTTAGTAAATGCTGTTGACAACTGATAGAGGAAGACATTTCTCCTCTTACGATGAACAGACTCTGGAAACATCCTTGGCACTTGGTGGGCAGCGCTGTTTCACTGAGTGGAGTTTCTGTGTCACGGTCTCTGTGCTTCTCCGTTATCTTCTTTGTCATGAACCAATGCCACACTGTCACTGCCTTAGCCGAGCAGTTAATTCTACTGTCTCAGGACAAGGGCTTCCCCACCAATCTTTTTGTAAGGGTGATAGCTTTGTAAGGGATTTTATTTTTTTGTATTTCTTAAGTTTTTAGAAAAAATACAATTATGATTTTAGTTGTGATTACATTGAATTTACAGGTCAATGTAGACTGATAGCATGGACTGTCCATCAACTTAGATTGTCTCTGCTCTCTTAAGTAGGCTTAATATTTCTCTATCTGTCAGTCTGCTGTCTGTCATGTCCCGGGCAATGGTGCCATGCACCTTTAGTCCCAGCACCCAGGAGGCAAAGGCCAGCCTGGTCTACAAAACCACACAGAGAAACCCCGTCTCAAACAAAACAAAATAAAACAAACAAACGAACAAAAGGAAATATAAGTGAAACGGATACTTTTGGTATAGTTTCTTTTTTGTAATTTTCATGCCATATATTGATCATATTCTTTCCCCCTCCAACTTACCTCAGATTTTCACCCCCTTCTTACCCACCCAGATTCATATTCTTTCTCTCTCAAGAAAGCCAAACACAAACCCAAACAAAAGAAATCACAAGCCAAAACCATGGAGCCCGTTTGTGTTGGCCAACCATATCTGAGCATAGGGCCTGCCCTGGAGTGTGAATGATACTAGCTGTTGTCACTTGATTAAAGAAAACTGATTTTCCCTCTCTAGGCATGTTGCTTACATATGTTCTTGGTTACGGATGGGACTTTGTGTCCACTCTTCTCCATGCTGGGTTTTTGTCTGGTTTGAACCTGTTCAGGTCTTATGTGCTGTCACAGACTCTGAGTTCCTATGTGCCTGTTGTGTCTGGAAAACACTATTCCCTAGATCCATCCACCAACAATTGGGACTCTCTTTCCACCTACTGAGCCTTGAGCACAGGCGTGTGATAAAATCATCCCGGTTACAGCCGGTTCTTATAAAAAATTAACAGGTTAAAGAATCTTCCAGTCTGTGATCCAGTTTCAAAATGACTTAAGTGTTTCATAAATAGTTTAAGTTCTACATTTTAATTTGTTATAATGTCTTCTTTTGCAGCAATTTGCGGTTTTTGATGATTGCCTTAGCGTATGCCATACCACTTGGTGTGTTTGCTGGCTGGTCTGGAGTTCTGGACTTAATTTTAACACCAGTGCATGTCAGCCAAGTGAGTATATGTGTCTGTGTATGTTGTAGGAATTTTAGTTCATTTAATTTATAAGTAATTATGATATGTTTTGCTTTTAGCCTCAGGGATTAGGTAAAACGTTGCCTAAATCATTGTTACAAAAACAAGATTTCTATGGGACAGCTAAAAACTTGATTTTGAATTTCAGCCATGAATTTCACATTTCTTGGACTGCTATTACTACTGATAAACAGAAGAGAAAAAATTCTTAGTTTTGTTAACCTCATCATTTATCCTTGTTTCATACCTGATGAAGTAAATTATGAAACTGTCACCTGATATATTGCTATTCTAAGTACTTTCTTGTCTCAGAATTAGGAAATTTTTTTTAAACATAACCTTGGCCAGCAAGATGACCCAATGGGTAAAAGCATTTTCACCCCTCATGATCTCAGTTTGATACTCAGAGCCCACATAGTGGAAGGAGAGATCTGATTCCCAGAAGCTGTCCTCTGACCTGCATATATGCATGCATACACATACACCACACACACACACACACACACACACACACACACACACACACACACACAAGCACACACACACACTCCCACAAGCTGTCCTCTGATCGGCATGTCACATGTCACACATATACAGATTCACGCATGTGCACATGTAAATGCAAAAAAAGAAATGAAATCAAACCCTTTCACCATGCTCAGTACCTTTACCTCATTCTTTGTGCTTCCAGATAGTATGGTAGGAGAGGCAGAGAGGTTTAGCGAGGCAGCTAGAAGAAATCCAACACATTGGTATGCTGTCCTAATTCTATGAATGAACAGAATGAAAAGCCATCTGCTTTTAATGAACATTTGTATTGTTTCTATTTTTTCGCTGTCACAGGAGGGCTGTGTGACCATTCTCATGTGTGGCTCTTGATGCTCCCTTGCACAGTTCTTTTGGTTGTATGTCTAGGAATAGAACTTCTGGTTTTTCATGCACACTTCCTTTGACAAGCTATGTAAAACCTGGAGGCGGCTGCATCCATTTATAATCCCGCCAGCAGCGCTTGGTGTTTCTCCTGTTCCATGTCAACAGAGCACTTGCTTATACAGCAGTATTAGCGGCTTGTTCTTTTTTCATAGATGGGCTAATGACTGTGTGTTGTATGCATCTCTGCACCCTTGCAAGGCAGAGGATGAGGCACCCCTTCTACTTTTTTTCCCCCAAGACAGGATTTCTCTGTGTAACAGTTGTGACTGTCTTGGAACTCACTCTGTAGACCAGACCAGGCTGGCCTCCAACTCAGAGATCCACCTGCTTCTGCCTCCCAAATGCTGGGATTAAAGGGGTGCACCACCACTGCCTGTTCTCTGTATTGCTTTGGAGCCTGTCCTGGCACTCGCTCTGGAGACCAGGCTGGCCTCAAACTCACACAGATCCACCTGCCTCTGCCTCCCAAGTGCTGGGATTAAAGGCCTGCGCCACCAACGCCTGGCTCCCCTTCTACTTTTATGAAGAAAACTAATCCCATTTTCATAAGGGCGGATCTCTTATGACTTTATTATTGAAAGGCCTCTCCTTTGGCTGGAGAGATGGCTAAGAGGTTAAGAGCACTAGCTGCTCTTCCAGAGGTTCTGAGTTCAGTTCCTAGCAGGCACATGGTGGCTCACAACCATTTATAATGAGATCTGATGTCCTCTTCTGTTATGCAAGTATATATGCAAATATCCATATCCATAAAATACAGAAATAAATCTTTTTTTTAAAAAAGACCTTTTCTCACCATACTCTCACACCAGGGATTCAATTCCAACACACATGTGTTTTGGGAGGACACCAACATTAGACCATAGCAGAGCCTTTACCACAGGACAGAGGCTTACTTTAGTTTTCTGATCTGTGTTTGGGATGGCAGGCATTCCAAGTGTGCTCAGTTAAATAAGAAAAAGTACAAGTCTATGTAAGTGATGCTGATTTTTGTGTATCTGTGCCTTGTGATACATGAAGAAGCCCTTCCAGGTATCTGTCTATGTATAAACTCTGAAAGATACAGTGTCCATGATCACACCAGGTATTAAAGCAAATTTAAAATTAAATGAGAGCAACAAAAAATAAAGAAAGGTTATTGGGTAGAATTTAACTAAATAAATACCATTAACAAAAGGAAAAGATCACAACTGGCTTGAAAAGACCAGCATCAATACAGCTAGACATGAGTTCTTCTTAGCCTGGCACACAGTGCCACTCACCCAGGGGTGGATGAGAACATGCGGGGCTGTGCTAGAGAGGTGGATGGCTCAGTGGGTAAAAGGCTTGTCACACAAGCATGGGGGAGGACCTGTGTTTAGATCATCAAAAAGCACGAAAACCAGTGACAGAGGCGTGCGTCTGCAGTACCGCTGCTGCTGCAGTGAGAGGAGAGCGATGGGAACACCTGAAGCCTGAAGGCCGTCTTAGCACTGACGTGCGAGAGACCCTTTCTCAAAGAAAGTAAAAGGCAAGGTGGGACTAACACCAGAAGTTGTCCTCAACACGTGCACCATGACATGAACATGCCTGCATGCGTGGCATGTGCTCATGCTGCTGTGAGCGCACGCGCGCACGCACACGCGCACACACACACACACACACACACACACACACACACACACACACACACAGAGATTTTTTTAAAAGAGGAAATAATGCTCTGAGCATTGAGTAACAGATAACAGATGCCGGAAAGGGAGAGGAGTAGCCCTGCATTACTGAGCTTTCTTGTCCCCAGTGCCAGTGCTGTGGAAAACTAGAGATCATATAAGTGCCGGGGCTTCCTTGTCCAGAGAGCCTTTGTGTGCTTCCAGTAGAAAATGCCACAAGAGTTACTGAATTAGAGTAGGCTAGGCTACTACTTCCTCCATTCTGAGGACTGCAGGATAAATTTCTTGTTCACAGCAATTTAGGACAGCATGTATAATAGTCAGACTCCTGGCCACAGCTTGACAACTCTTTTTGCTCATGTTATTCTAGAGACTTGGACTGCTTCTCCTTTGTACTGATTCTCTCCCCTGGACCTCGTCATTGCAAATAGGTGTCCAGATCCAGAGGGCAGGAGGTGGAAAGAGAGAGCAATCATGGAGGGTCATAGAGCTGTCTTTAGTCAGGTCCTCGACTCCATTAAGGGAACTCAGTCACATGATCACACATGCCAAATAGGAGAGGATGTGCAGTCTACCTGAGTGCCTTGTCACAGTTAGAAATGTGATTCAAAAAAGCAAAGATAGGCATTAGCTTGGGTGACTCAAGTGCCAGGTGGTTGGGCTTTGTGTGTAGCTTCAAGGAAAGCCAGCAACTCTTTCTGAGCAGAGTGACTGGATAGTGTACAGAACAGATTTCCAGGGGCCATTTCAGGAGTTTTTTTTTTTTTTAATAGGGGCATGGAAGTAAGAAATGAAGTGATGGACAAGTAGGCGATTGTAGGAAGACAAAAACGTATTCAGTATTCTGAAGGAGGCACAGAGATTCCATTACAACGACTAACAAGTGTTCAGTCCTTTACATATAGTAGCTGACTTTACCTCAAAAAGAACTTCCTCAGCCCTGTGCTCCTGACTTGAAGTGTGTGGGGGACAGAGGGCATTAGTGATGTGCAAGTGTAGGTGGTGTTGTCAAGAGCCCTGAGAGAATGTAACTTTAAATCTAATCATCTAAAGTAGGGATGAGCTGAGACAGGAGAAGCATCCTGAGGTGGAATAGCCACTAATGCTCAGTGAGCACTTGCTGTGTGTCCCGTCAAGCTAAGTCCTGGGCACAGATCATCTCATTCATCATTGTGTAGTAAGAGGTGTAGTCACTGAGCTCGTCAGTAGCAGGAGCATAGATGTTTTCTGAGTTCAGCTTTTCTTTTTCTATTTTCTTGCATTCATCAGACTTCTAAGTGACGGGATATTGACAGAACACAACTTACCAGGAGGAAGGCATTACTGTGACTTACGGTTTAGTCTCCTCTCCTCCCTCCCCTCCCCTCCCCTGTCTTCCCCTCCTCCTCTCCTCCCCCCTCCCCTCCCCTCCCCTCCTCTTCCTCACATCTCCTATCCCTTGATGCAGTCTTAGATATGACCAGATGTCTTAGCAACAAATGATTTTCTAGTTTTATGTATGATGATTAGATTTAAACTTCTTGAGGTTAGCGACTGTTTTCTGTCCTTTCTTATTGAGAGTTCTTAGTACTAGTCAGTACTAGACAATGCTAGTGTACAGCACATACCTGAAAATATTTAATGGCATTATTTTGTTGATTTAAGCATTCCAGTAAAAATTAGTGGGGGATATAATTATGTTGATAAATTTGTATTCATTAGTTATACATGACTCATTTTATCCATTTTCTTTGGGTGGGGGGGTTGAGACAGGTTTCTTTGTGGTTTTGGAGGCTATCCTGGAACTCACTCTATAGACCAGGCTGATCTTGAACTCACAGAGATCTGACCACCTCTGCCTCCCAAGTGCTGGGATTAAAGACGTGCACTACTACCACCAGACTGTTTTATCCATTTTCTTAAATAATATTCCTACATTTGTTGCCAATTAGCTGTTAATATTGACTATAGAGGATTTCATTTATGCTAGTCTTGTATTAATGTGTCTGCTGCTTTGTTAACAGGTAGATGCTGGCTGGATTGGATTTTGGTCTATAGTTGGAGGATGTGTTGTTGGGATAGCTATGGCGAGGTGAGAATATTTCATATCAAACTTGTAAGTGATGGGGGTGGAGGGAGAAGTCAGTAGAGAAGTGGGTTCCCCAAAATGAACATTATTTAGGAAAGAGCAGAAGAAAAGGCCAGAAACAGTCACTTGTTTAGGTTACAAGGAGTGCTCATGTGGCAAAAAGGATTCCAGCCACAAGAAGCCTGCTTAGGAGCAGCTGTCCCACAGTGGTTTCTGAAGGCCAGAAGTGTATTCCCAGTGTAATTAAGTGCCTTCTCCTTGTTTTATTGGAGAGCAACATCTTCAAATGCCTCTCCCCCAGTGGTATAATTTTAAAAAATAGTAAAAAGATAAAGTAGCAGTTAGCAAGAAGGAACCACAAACCAGAACATCTGTGGGCTCAGAGATGTTTGATGGAAATGTCTATAAAGGTCTCTAATGTCCTCAGACTCTCTTTCATCCAAACCCATTATGATAACACATTCTTAGAGTGGGTTAGAAGAAGAAAGAGGGTTCTTTATTTTTTAAAAAAGAAGTCTTAGAAATACAAATGCCACTCATTCCTGTGACATTGTAAGAATGAGTGCTATTCACTGTCCAAGACATTGCATCTCACCAAGACCAGCAATCACTTCACCAGGAAGAAGAGAATCTGATTACATGTTTGAGGAGATCAAGTAGATACACAAATCCTCTCAATATCTAAACCCTTAAACAGTTGACACAGGATAATATATATAGACTTTGCAGTTTTACATGGTGTTTCTGGGATGATGTAGGAATTAAGTGAATTTATAACTTCCAGGTCACTTTCTTTTGTTCTTTTTTTTTTTTTTAATGTTAGAAAAGCATAGAAGAATAAAATCTAAAAGCTAAAGGTTTGTGTGAGGAAATCTCTCGTCTGTGACAAAAGTCACACACAGTTTTCCTATAATAAATAATAATAAGCAGTGAGCTTGGAATTCAGACAAGCATCTGCCATCTCCTTGGAGACACATCTTTCCAGAGTATGTAGGAATTGCTCCTTGACAAGAACAAACCTGTTACTAATCAAGCAGCCCATTCTTCCCACCAGTAGGTGGCGGCAACTCTCATATCATAGAGTCACTTAGTCCAGAAAAAACGCTAAGGAACATGAGCACCCACAGCATTAGAGAGAGAGAAAGAGAGAGAGAGGGGGGGGATAGTATTGCAGTGTTACAAAGGACAGCTGCATAGAGAGTAGGCATTGCACTCAGCTTTGAAGGCAGATGGAAAGAACATGCTTCATGTTATATTGGGGGCATTTCTATAATAGAAATAATGCCGGAGAATGGAGTAGCTGTTTAGGTACAGCCAGAGCTGTGGTAGGAAGAAAAGCAGCAAATGGAAATGGCGGGGGAAGGGGGCAGGGTGTGGTGGGGGTAGCGAAGGGCATAGTTTTCAGTTCAGGTAGATTCAGGGAAAGAGTAGTAAGTTTTGAGAATCTGAAATGCTGTAAAACTCGCAGCTTTCTGGGATAATATCCAGCACCCCCCACTCCCCGACTGATTTTTCAGGTCTCATTTGTGGCCCAGGGTGGCCTTGAGCACTCCCTTCTCCTACCTTGGCTTCCTGGGTGCTAGGATTACAGCCATATGTTACCATAGCTTAGCTGTCTTCTTGCTCTTAGAAAGTTTACAGTCTATTAAGAAGACCGGAAATAAACAAATGCAAAAACTAACAATTTCCAACAGAGGAAAGCTGTTATGCAGATATAAAACAGAATGTAGGGCCACCTTGGGGAGGGCTTGAGTGAGCATGAAGGGCCATGTTGAACAAGACCTGGGTAAGTGAAGGATAAGCAGGAGTGAGCACTTGAGGGTCTGAGTGTTAGTATTACACCAGCAGAAAGGCAACTACAAGCAAGTACTAAAGCCAGACCCTGCTGTGGGAACCAACCTTAGTGTAGATGAGGACGGAAAACAGTTACCCATTGGAAACGGGTAGGAGAGCAAAGTAGGGCCTGGTCATGTTGACTGCCAGATCTCTGCAGGCATCTGTGTGCATTCTTGGTGTGTGACTGCTGGAAGAGCCATCAACACTAAAACTGGCCTAATATGTATTCATTATAGAATGTTTAGAAAGTGTAAGAATAAAATAAAAGTCAATTTAAAAAGTCAAAATCTATTGTGTGAACTGTGGACTCCAAACAAATTATCGTTTATATTTTGCAGGAGGAAAATAAGTTATTATTAAGTAACATCCTAGACACAAACAAAGAAGTAAATATATATTTATAACTGGCTTTCCTGTCTCGAAAAACAAAACAAAACAAAAAAAGCTATGCAGGGAAAATTCAAGTAATAGTTGCTTAAACAAAGTATGTTGCTAATTTAAACAATACTGAAAAGTCTAGCTAGGATTAATGTAATATTGTTTCTTTTCAGGTTTGCAGATTTTATCCGGGGTATGCTGAAACTAATTCTTCTCCTCCTGTTTTCTGGGGCTACACTGTCCTCCACATGGTTCACCCTGACCTGTCTAAACAGCATCACCCACTTGCCTTTGACGACAGGTGAGCCAGGTTATTTTTGAGCTTGGGCTCAATATTTTCCGTTCACAGAAATATACATACTCTTGACAGTAGGACCTCGTCTTGCTGTCTGTCATTGCTCAGTGTATAAAGAAGCAGGCTATGGCAGTGGCCCTATTGGTAAAATGCCTTGGGGAGGCACCAGGACCTGAGATCAGATCCCCATAACCTGCATAAAATGGTGAGGTCAGGGGGCTAAGAGACATGGCTTAGCTCTTGCAGGGGACTTGTTGTTGGAGTTTCTTTTTTACTCTAGCCCCATGTTGGAATGCCCAAATGTTGGTTGTTTTACTCTTTAGCTCTTAGCTCTTTTGGGGGCTTGCTATCCAACTACCAAGTAAATCACACACGGAGGCTTATTCTTACTTATGAATGCCCGGCTGTAGATTGGCTTGTTTCTAGCCAGCTTTTCTTAATCTAAATTATCCCCATCTATCTTTTGCCTTTGGGCTTTTTCCTTTTCTTCTGTAACCTTTCATTCTTACACCATGGATGGCTGGGTGGCTAGCCCCTTCTTTTCTCACTTCTTAATCTCTCTTCTCCTTCTCTCTCTCCTCTCAGATTTTTCCTTCTATTTATTTTCTTTACCTGCTAGCCCTACCTATCCTTTCTCCTGTCTCACTACTGGCCATTCAGCTCTTTATTACACCATCAGGTGTTTTAGACAGGCAAAGAATCACAGCTTCACGAATTAAACAAATGCAACATAAAAGAATGCAACACATCTTTGCATCATTAAAATAAGCGTTCCACAGCATAAATAGATGTCACACACTTAAAATAATATTCGACAACAAGGACTCAATTCCTAGCAGGCATGCTGGGTGGCTCATAACCACATGTAACTCCATTTCCCAGGGATCCAACACTTCTGGCCTCCAAGGGCAATTGAACTTGTGCGCATACCCATGCCCATACACAAATTTAAAACTGTTTTGTTAAAGGCTGGGGGCTCAGACACAGGCAGATCCATGTAGCTTATTGGCTCGCCCGCTTGTCCCAACAAAGGGACTTCAGGTTCAGTGACAGACCCTGTGCTAAAAAGTAAAGTGGACAAGGATCAAGGAAGGACACCCAAAATCAGTGTCAGGCCTCCACATGCATGCACTTGTGTGCATGTGCAAACACGCACATGTGTACATAACACAAATATGAAGAGGCGTCCCTTGTCCCATCGTCATGAGGAAAGAATCCAGGGAATAATTGCATATTTCCCACAGGGAAGTGTCCTCTTTACATTATCTCATATGTGTGAAAATGCTTTCATATAAAATTCACACTAGAGCATAACATATTTTATCCTGTTTATAATTATTACTAAACAATACAATAAAAGCAAAGCATGATTCTACCTAAATTATACCTCAGTATAATTCTCTGAGCTGGCTTGGTCCTCAGTTTATATGGCATTATCGCATCATCTGTACAGAAACATGGTTTCTGGAAACGCCTTTTGGAAGCTGCTGTATCCAGCTTGCTTAGTTTGTGTAACTGACCAAGAATATTTGTAGTTGCTGTTGTTTTTATTGTTATTATTAATATAAATTCTGAGTTTTTTTCCTGTGGTTGCTCTAGTAAGTTGTATAAATGTAGCAGCTCAACAACAGCCCAAAGTATTCTCTTATATCCTGTGGAATGGAAAGCGACCTGCCAGAGGGGCCTTGGCTAAGAGCATCATGGGGACTTTGGGAGAATCTCTTTCCACCAATGATTCTTAGCATGCTACAGCCCCCTTGACTTTGTTCACAGTTGCGTCTGTGCTCTCCTGTCCCCCCACCTCTATTTTCAGGGATCCTTGTCTGACATTGGGCCCACTCTGATAATCCAGGATAATCTCCCAATGTCAGACTCCCTTTATTAGCACCCTTAATTCCAACTCAGGCTAAACCCTCATTGCCCTGTAGGGCAACACATTGATAAATTCCAGAGACCGAAACATCAGTCTTTAGGGGAAAGGAATCATTCTGCTGGCCCCAGGGGCTTGTCCAGGTTCCTGTGATGGCTCACTGAGGAAGCCAAGGGACTCCATGACTGTTTCTTCCTCTTTTCTAGTAAAAGTGCTAAGACGAAGGTTTCTTACTCATCTTACCAGTAATTTTTAGCCACCATGGATTAGGTGCTCAATTATAGGATTACTTATTGTGAAGTATGTTGAGGGATTAATGTTATAGCAGCATTTGACATTTGATAAGTAGGAGCAAATAAGAATCTGAAGGCTTGAAGGGGCCACTTGGCCAGCAGCATGTGGATCTCCCCCCCTAAATGCTTAGAATTTCTGCACATCCTACTATGGATCTCTGCAGTCTAGAATTAGAACCAGGATCTGTACATGAGCAGCATTAGACCCTGGGAGTCACAGCCACTTTCACACAGGTAATAAGCAATAGTGTAAGGTTGCCAGACTGCCCCAGCCAGGCTAGAGTGCTCCAGCAAACTCACAGGGGCTGCCCTGGGACTTGACATCTACTGGACTCCACTGCAGCCTCCAGTCCAGGGACATTCCCTCTGCCAGTAGACTGGGATTCATTCTGATGATGTCCCAGCTTCCAAAAGTTAGTTGTTCAACAGCTGGTGTAGTGATGAGCAAAAGTCCACAGAACTGATCTGGAACAGGCACTATTCAGTGTGATTGCATTTGGAGCTCTACAGTTGCCCATTAGAGGCACACACCCTGCAGTGGTTGTGGTCATTCTTTCCTCTGTGGATACTACTGTTTAAGTGGCTGCTAAGTTGCAAGACGTATACACTTACTGAACTGTTTGCACCTAAGTGTGTGAGCAGAGTAATTGTTAGCTATTTATTTTGGCCTTGGAAGCACCATTAAAAATTGATACTGTACTAAGTAAGCATTAAGAACAGAGACAGTAGGCTGTCGAGACGGCTCCTTGGGCAAACATGCTTGCTGCCTCACCTCACAATCTGAGTTCAAGCTCCAGACCCACACAGAGAAGAAGAGAGTTGCCTCTAAACGTGTGAACCCACACAAACATACCTGTTAAATAAGCAAATAAATAAATCTAATTTTTACATATACCAAGATTAAATAAATAAATTTTTAGATTAAAAAAATAAGTTTTCTTTTTTTTTTTTTTTTAAGAGGGAAAATGCTGGGAACTTCTGCTCCTACCATCTACTATCAATCCTTTCTTTAGGTGTGAAGCCAAGGTGTCCAGTATAATAATTAGACACTGACTAAAATTCTGTGACTGTTTATATTCCAGTGTTCCTATGTGGGGTTTCAAACAATTAGGCAAGTGTTCCCAGTCATATTTTGTTTTAAATTTATTTAATTGTATGTGTATGGTTGTTTTGCTTGCTGTATATCTGTGCACCACATGCATGCGATACCCATGGAGGCCAGAAGAGGACATCAGATCCCTTGGAAGTGGAGTTAAAGACAGTTGTGAACTGCCATGTGGGTGCTGGGAATCAAACTCAGGTCCTCTGGAAGAACAGCCTTAACTGCTGAGCCATTTCTTCATCCCATTGGGCCAGATTTTTTATTTTTATTTATTTGTTTTTACCTCATTCTGGTATAGTTTAGCAATTGGGCAGTACTCAGGTGCAACCATTTTAGTTTGCAGCTCATCTTGCCCATGGAATTACATGCAGATTTCTTTTTATGATCTCATTTAGAAGTCAGTAACTGTGAGACTCTACAAAAACATCGTCAGGAGTGCTTGATGACAACAGTCGGGTATTGTAAGACAGTGCAACTTTCAGGTTCAGGTGCAGCTTCATCTCTGAGTGGAAGCATTAGGAGGAATTTAACTTTTACATCTGCTTTTGTCTGGGTTTGTGTAGTAAGCATATCTGTCTTTTACAGTCATTTGAAAGCTGCATATCTTTTTAATCTTCCACTAATGTAACTGAGATGATCAAGACCACGTTTTCCAGTCTCTGGTCAAAAAATTCTGCTGGGAAGAAAGCTAAGAAGCAGCACACGCCAGGCGTTGGTGGCGCACGCCTTTAATCCCAGCACTCGGGAGGCAGAGGCAGGTGGATCTCTGTGAGTTCAAGGCCAGCCTGGTCTCCAGAGCGAGTGCCAGGATAGGCTCCAAAGCTACACAGAGAAATACTGTCTTGAAACAAAACAAAACAAAACAAAACAAAACAAAACAAAACAAAACAAAAAAAGGAAGCAGCACACTTCTAAACTAAATCAGGGCTGGATTGAAAGGTTGAGTTTGATGTACTCATCTTGACAACCAGGAAAATGTTCACTATACTGATGTCATGATATTTATATAAATTTTACTGCTGTTTTCAGTTGCAAGTCAGTTTTTACTGTCACTTTGATATTACTAAAAAATAGTTTTAACTTCCCCGGGTTGAGAACTAGCTTGAGCCGCCTTCCCTCTACGGTGTCATGGCCTTTCTTACTTCATACTGTGTAGCACGCTTAGCTATTCGTTCTCTGAATGAACCATGCTCTCCTTGCCAGGTGGAAAATCTGGAGCATGGATTTGTGTCTCATAAATTCTGTCCCCAGCCTTGCACCTGGGAAGGGAGATGAGGAGGGAACATTATCTCATCCTGAGCCTCAGTAGACAGAACTTCCAGCCTGCAGGATTCAGCAGCCGCTGGCTGTCACTCTTTGTCATTCAACACAAGCTACAGTGAAGGCAAAAGGGCACATTTTAATGGAACAATGGGGAATTTTAATAAATCTATCACAGATACTCCTTCTGCCTTTGTAAAAACCTGACCTAATTCCTTTTAAGTGAAAGAGGTTCCATGAAGGGGAATTTACTACAGAATCTAATTATGGACAGATCTAGACCTCGAGGTTGATATTTAAAGTCAGTAATGGCAAATTCGTGTTTCTTTTTAGTGGTCATTCGTAGTCAGGAAATGTGTAGCTCTCTTTCCTAGAATGCTTAGTGTTTCTCCTATGGATTTTATAAGGCAGGAGAATCTCCATGAAAAGTGTGAAGCAGTCATGCTACATAGCAGTGTTGTGGTCAAAACAGGCAGTGTCTGTACCCTAAGACTGTCTCAACTGTCTCTGTGTCCGTAAAGTCTGCTGTGCCAGTAGGAACAGAATCATCTGATGGCATGTTCCTCAGAGTATCCTTGTCACTAAACAGTGGCTAGTGTATACCCATAACTGTGGACGTAATAAGCTAAAAGCCAGTTAAGTTTTCTCTCACTGCTGTCCCATGACAACCCCTATTAGTCTCTGTGTAGTCCACCCATCTTGATATTAGTGTTGCCATCTCTGCAGAAGAAAAACTGGGTCATGGCTTTGTCTCTGAAGGCACAAGGGGTTGATATATGAACTTGCTTACACACGTCCTCTTGGAGACTGTCAGCAGTATGCATTTTTTTCCTCTTAGGAAAACTTAGTATTTAAAATTCCATTATTAATTAACTGAAGCATTTACAGTGGAGCAAATAAATAACTTCATGACTAGATAACATGAGCTTCAAAATCTTGTGGCTTTTGCTATAAACAAAACGATGCAAGCACATTATTCACCTGACCTGAGAATGAGATGTCTAGCCCTGTTAGATACAACTCATGCAGCCATTTTTTACTGAACAGATGAATGCTTGGGAAATGACATTTTGAAAAATGTTAGCACTTTTGCGTTGAGTTTGCTGAAACAATATAATTTGACTGTTTGACAGCAGTTGCCTTGGGAGCGATTATTCATCTAATTTCATCTCAGCGTACTAGAATGAGTGTGGGATTGTTACCCAGAAAGTCTGGGGTGAGAGTGGAGGAAGGTGTCCTACCGGACAGATGCCCCATAGAGCCATAGCTGACCACAGTTGGCTTCAGTGTCACCTCAAGAAAGGAAGCATCCCCAGCTGTTGAAAGGCGTATGATTTGTAGGCCAGGGAGTGAGCTGCTTCATTTCCATGTGCTTTGCATTTATTTAGGTAATTATTCCCATTTCAATAGCATACAAAAAGCAAAAGTGTACACATGCCCCCTCCAGCAATGCCCCATTTTAATAGCATGCAAAAATTAAATTCATACTCATGGCCCCTCATAGAGTAACGAAGATGATTTTTAAACATATTTTTAAAGAATAGGGAGGGAAGCTTTCAGGAATCAAGATAAAAAAGAGTAACTTAACTCTTTTCAGTTTTGTTACTCTTACTAATGGCCATTAGTAACAGCTCAAAAAAGGAAAGTAGAATATGCATTAAAAGAAGAGAATGGGTTTGTGAAACCCAGGATGTAACACTCCTAAGAGCTGGGAAGGCGGCTCACAATAGTGTGAGAGTCCAGATTTGAAACACCAGGACCCATGTAAAGAAGCCAGGTGCAATCATGTAGGTCTGTAGCCCGTTGCTGCACAGTGGGGTGCCCTGGAAGCTCACGGGCCAGCTCTCCTGGCTGATGCCTGTCTCCAGGAAGGTGGAACAGAGGACTGACACCCAAGGTTGTGCTCAGACACCCACACGTGCACTGGGACATAGACACCCATGTGCATGTACTGTGTGCATACACAAAGGATGCTTCAGAAATGACTTCTCAACATAATAAAATGCTCAGAGGATCCGCTGAAGAAGATCATGTAATATTTATTTGTGGAAATGTTCAAGAGAAGTAAGTCCTGGGTAGAAGTGTTTGTGGCGGGTGGAAGGCAGTCAGTCAGCGCTTATGATTTACTAGTAGACTGCCTTTTTCAGAACCATAAATAATTTGGTGGGTCTGGGAAGTGTCTGATAAACCTCCATGCTGGTATCATTTCACAGCCGGTCTCCAGGCCCACTCTTTCAAGGGTTATTTGTTGTGCTTCATTTCTGCAAGATAATTACTTTGCCTTTCAGCCATACAGAACTGTAAACATAGCAGGCAGTCAATTTTTATGGGACTAAAGTATGCCAGCAAAGAGGCCAAACAAGGGTGCCTGCAAATTAACAGCACAAAAGGAAATCATAGTCACTAATGACATCGCACCCAATATTCCCATCCTCATCTGGGCCGGTTTCATGGACCACATGCTTAATTTTCAGCAGATTATGAGGGCTCCAGCAGTTATTTTGTAGGGAGAAACTGTGATGATGTGAAGAGAGTCACAGCTCAGTAATGGAGAATCAGAGAGCCAGGCCTGGTGACACACACCTAGAACCGAAGCTACTTGGGAGGCTGGAGCAGGAGGGTCATAAGTCCATTGCTTAAAGGGGCTGTAAAGTGTCTGTATGGATGTGGTTTTGGGTTTGGTTTTCAGGATTTATTTTTATGTGTATATGGGTCTGTGCATGTGAGTGCAAGTGCCATGGAGACCAGAGGGTTCTGGAATTATAGATGGAGATCCGTTGACAAGCATGTCTACAACCTGCTTGGTCTTGGGGACTGAATTCAGGCCCTCCCAAGAGCAGTGCATGCTCTTAGGCACTGAACTATCTCTTCAGCCCCTGTAGATGTGTTTTGTTCTGTGTGTTCAGGCTGCTCCAAATCTCTCTCTCTCTCTCTCTCTCTCTCTCTCTCTCTCTCTCTCTCTCTCATATGTAGATAGCATTGTGAATATTTCCATTTACTGCTTGTTATTTCTTTTCCTTTTCACCTGACTTTTTATTTCCAAAAGAGGTATTTTCACTTACAAGTTTACTTACAAGTTTCCCAGCTTACTCCTGAAATAAAATTTCTGTATGTGTTCACCATATGAAAACTCACCTATAAAGTGTATTCATGTCCTAAACCGACTTTAGAAAAATTTCTTAATTCTCTCAAGGTAATTCATAATAAACTTTATTCTTTTTGCATGACATTTTATTTCCTTTTTATTTTTTATTTTTGTTGTTTGTTTGTTTGTTTGTTTGTTGTTTGAAGACAGGGTTTCTCTGTGTAGCCCTGGCTGTCCTGGAACTTACTCTGTAGACCAGGCTGGTCTCAAACTCACAAAGAACTGTCTGCCTTTGCCTCTTGAGTGCTGGGATTAAAGGAGTGCACCACCACTGCTCAGCTATCTTCTTTCTTTTAAAAAAATGTTTATGTATTTTTTTTTAGGTATGAGTATTTTGTTTGCATATATGCCTGCATGCCAGAAGAGGGCATCAGATCTCATTATAGATGGTTGTGAGCCACCCATGTGGTTGCTGGGACTTGAACTCAGACCTCTTGAAGAGCAGCCAGTGCTCTTAACCACTGAGCCATCTCTCTACTCTGTTATCTTATTTCTTAATAAAACTGTAAACAAATCTTGTCCATCTAGGAGTACCAGAAGAGTTTGTTTTTTTACGTTCTGGTAAATGTCTTCTTGCTACAGAGTTAAAATTTGTCACTCATCTGCTTCAATGACCTTTACCCGTCTGGTACAATGTATCATTCAATAAGTGAACCTTGGGGCTGGAGAGGTAACTGAGTAGTTAAGAATGTGCTGTGCTCTTGTAGGGGACTGGAATTTGGTTCTCAGCATTCCTAGGGCATCTCACAATTTTCTGTAACTCCTCCTCCAGGGGGAACCCAAAGCCTCTGGTCACCAAGAATGCCTGCACACATGTGCACATAACCACACACACAATTAAGAATAATAAAATAATGAGATAAATGAACCTCATGCTGGAGATGTAGCTCAGTTGGTGGAGTGCCTTTGTAGTGGACATGGGGCCCTAGGGTCCATTCCAG
Organism: Cricetulus griseus; assembly: GCF_003668045.3. NCBI lineage: Eukaryota > Metazoa > Chordata > Mammalia > Rodentia > Cricetidae > Cricetulus > Cricetulus griseus. The sequence goes on from NC_048597.1 coordinate 53,937,193, forward strand.
CCCCACATGCTCTGGGTATGGTGGTTCATGCTTGGAGGCAGGAGAATCAGAAACTCAAGGTTTTCTTCAGCTGCATAGCCACTTCAAAGCCACCTGAGCTATTTGATACCCCGTCTCAAAAGAAATAATAAAAATAATAAAATTTAAGTGGAATCTCTTCTGTAGTATTTCAGATATACCTTTATCTGATGGCAACTTGCATATCTCCCACAAGGGACTTATTATTGCTGTTCAGCAGCGAGCCCTGGAGAGCAAGCCACCCCCTCCCTCTCATGTTAGTGGCCCTTAGCATCTGGAGATAGCTAGCCTGTCTGGCCTACGTCTGAAATTTGAACACACACCCTCCCCACAGCTCAGCAGCCATGTCAACACACCACTGACCAATGCTGTCCCTTTGGTCTCACCCTCCCTAGCATATCAGGTATCAGGGTCTTCCTTTAGAATGGGCCTGTGAGATGGCTCAGGAAGTAAAGGCACTTATCATGGGGTGGGGGATTGAACCCACTTAAGGGTGAATGGAGAGAGCTGACTTTACAGAGTTGTCCTCACATATACATTTAACAATAGTAACGTTTTCAAATGTGTCAGAACCCCTGATAGGTGGTTGTGAGCTGCCTGGGTGCTGGGGACAGAACTGAAGAGTGGTACGCATTCTTAACCTCTGAGCCATCTCCAGTTCCTAAATGTTTTACATTATAAACAAAACATTCCTAGAACTGATGTACCCACCTTCCTGCTGTGCTCCCAGCTGGAGACCCAGGGGGATGGCTGCTTATGATCAGGCTTGGAATTACCTTCTCTTATGATTAATGCACATGGGGGACCTTGGAGGATTTCTTGGCAGGCAATGGTGACCAAGGTGCTTGCACGCGCAAGGTGGGTTGGGGGTGTCAAATATGCCAGACAGGAGCTTAAGTGAGAAGTTTTATGAGAAAGAGGGAGGGGGGAGGAAAGAGAGAAAGGTAAAGAGACCCAGAGACAGAGGACAGAAGAGAAGAGGGAGACAGGAAAAGGCCTGTCTGCCCCAGGGGAACAGATGCAAAGAGAGAACTAAGTGGACTTGGTCTTTCTTTTAAAGGGGTCCTTTGCACCTGCCTGCTTACTAGTAGTCATGGACCCTGGGCTGACCAGGGTACTGCCTGAGTACATTCGCCAGGTGACAGGGGCAGGCCAGCATAATGCCTGATTCCTTACACCTTTTTCACTGCTAGAAATGGCTGCCAAGCCAGGAGATAGCAGGAGGGATCCCAAACAGTGTCTGCTTACTGCTGTAGCCTCGCAGCCCACATGTGATAGGCTGCTGACAAATTCTTTTGAAGAAAGACTAAGTTTTCCCTGGAAGATGCTTAAGCAATAATTTTTGACCCACTCTTGCAGATAGATGATTAAAATTCTTTTCATTTGTAACCCTTGGATGCTCTGCCTTCGGTTCTGTCAATCTGTCTCCATGCAATCACTTCCAGCTTTGGTATTGAATACAGATTTGAGGCACCAGCCATGTGTGTCAGTACTATTGAGTAAAAAGTACCAACCTTTGGTGCCTTTCAGTCCGACACAGTGGCTTGGTAGCAAGCTAGAGCCTGTAGTCCTGGGCAGTACTATTATTAACACTGTTAGATGGGGATTCATGGAGGTGACATAGAAATAAAAGGAGAGCATCTTCTACAGGAGCAGAATTGTCCTTTAATCAGAACAATGAAGGGCAACTGTCTCTCCAGGAGAGGGGAGCCCTGCATAGGGCCTCAGGGGTCTACAGGGCACAGAAGGGAACTTTCAGGGTGGCAGATTCCATCTGCAGTTCAGTTCCTGTAGTCTCAAAGTGGTAGATACCAAGGGAGGTAATGACTCCCACCGGAGGCTTTTAGGTCATTAACCCTTCACTTTACAGTTGTTGGGGGATGTGTTGTTGTGGTTTTCTTTCAGGACTTTAGTCACTTCAATTTAAGACACTTAATTTACCTGCCCCAGTGAGTTGATAAGATGATCAAGTTTGGTAACATGTGAATGCTGACACAAAATCTTCCAAGTCCAGAGTTACAAAGTTGCTGCTGACCTATCTTCTTTGTTTTGTTTTTCAAGACAGGGTTTCTCTGTGTAGCCTACACTATCCTGGAACTTGTTCTGTAGACCAGGTTGGCTTTGAGCTCAGAGATTCACCTGCCTCTGCCACCCAAGTGCTGGGATTTTCGGTGTGTGCGCCCCCACACCTGGTATATAGAGCCTAGATAGAGTCTCATTAGATGCTGACTGCAGCAGTGCTTGTTCTTATCTGAATTTGGAATTTATTTTGCTTTTATAGAAAGGGTTCCAAATAGATCAGGCTTGCCTCAAACTCACTAGATAGTCAAGGGTGACCTTGAACATGTCATCCTCCAGCCTCCACCTCTAGACTCTGGGATTATAGTGTGCATGGATGCACATGATTTATGTGGTGCTGGCATCAAATCTGGGACTTTGCATTTGCCAGGCAAGTGCTCTACCACTAAGCCACACCCAGCCCTACTTGGGAGTTTCTTTTGTAACTGCTGATCACCTAGGGCACTGGTTCTACACCTGTGGGTCACAATCCCTTGGGCTGAATGGTCCTTTTGCAGGGGTCACCTCAAACCATTGGAAAATACAGATATCTACATTACGATTCATAACAATAGCTGAACTACAGTTATGAAGTAGCAATGAAAATAATGTTATGGTTGGGGGTACCACATGAGGAACTGTATGAAAGGGTCACAGTGTTAGGAAGGTTGAGAATCACTGACCTTGGGGTTTGTGTATTTTACTTAATGAAAATGTATTCATATGTAGTTTTCTCCCTCTAAAGTATAGTTATTTGGTTTGTCATGGGAATGAATACTTCCAGGGCTGTGATCCAATTTATGTGCCTGACATTCATCAGTTTTTTAACTATACTTTGTATTATACAGGATTTTTTTTTTCAGCAGCAGACCCATGAAATCTTATTAGCTTTTTTGAAAAAAATCTGCATCAGCACTTCATTTGTGTTTGTTCTGCTAAATTACCTTGACGTTTTAATTGAAAGGCAGTTTATTATAATTTTTGTCTCACTATTATAAAAAGTCATGGAAATATTTAATGATCGTGTAGTTTGAACCCTCTGTGATGAGCATCCTGTCTGCTTGACTTTGAATAGATGACACTCACTCACTGAATATATCAAGGCTGAACTGAAATTCAAGTAGAAATCAAATTCAGACTTCTGACAGCTTCTACGCTCTGCATGCCCCTGAACGCTAAGGGATGTATGTATCGAATCAGTGTGCTCTCAGCTGTCTTTACCTCATTCTGATTAGAAGGACGTTCACTTAACTCTTCCCTGTGTAAATTGTTTGAATCTTGGGTTTCTGCAGTAGAAAATGATTTCAGCATAGCCATCCAGTGATGTTTGTGTTTTAAAGCCCTCTTAATCATTTTTTTTTTGGGGGGGTTTCGAGACAGGATTTCTCTGTGTAGCTTTGGAGCCTATCCTAGCACTAGCTCTGGAGACCAGGCTGGCCTCGAACTCACAGAGATCCCCCTGCCTCTGCCTCCCGAGTGCTGGGATTAAAGGCTTATTCCACCAACACCTGGCCCTCTTAATCATTTTTTATAGAAATGAAAGAAGCAAATAGTGAGATTGAAGAGATGGCTTGACCCCTGCTGCTGTTGCAGAAGACCCCAGGGTACCATTCCCAGCACCCACATGGGGCATCTCACAACTACCTGTAACTCCAGCTTTAGGGGACCCAGCATCCTCTGAATTTTTCTCCAGCCCCATTTAGCTTGTCTTTAATCTCTGCATAAACCACAAACAGCATCTCAGTGACTGTCTCACATGTGTCTGTACCCACACACATAGAGCATAAAGTCCCAGACATGGAATTGCTACATCAAAGAGTAAACACATTTATTTAAGGTAGATATTTCCAGATCACCAACCAGAAGATGAACTATGAGGCCATCAGCAGTGTTTAACCTCAGTAGAACTTACACTTTCCAGGAACATTTCTTCAGAGGCTCCTTATGAGTGTGGGCCAAGAGAGCTGCTTGGCCTTGAGGTTGTCTGACAAGGTCTGGCTTCTCCGACTGCTATTCCTCATGGGTAGTCCATGTATGTCTGTGTAGCAAGCATGGTAAAAGTCAGTAGACTGTCATGTCACCTTCAAAACCCTGTGTACCTCTTATTATATTTTTATTTGCCATATCAGTTCTCTTATATCATCATGATTGTTTCAGTCATTATATTTTAATTTATCTGATTATAATTTCACTTAGGGATATAGCTCCTTCAAAAATAGAAACATAGGATTTTCTTTTTGTAAGGGGGTTCTTTGTTTTGTCTTGTTATAGTTTGATTTGTTCTGTTTCGAAACAAGATCTCGCTGTAGCCCAAACTGTCTTGAGAAACCTCTGTGGAGTCCAGGCTGGCTTTGAACTCAAATCCTCTGTCCCCCCCTCCTTAGTGCTAGGTTTACAGACATGAGCCAGAATGTTAAGGTAGGAAGATTATTTCTAACCGTGTTTCCTAAAGCATCCAATTCCATCAGTATGTGATCCTGTGTTCAGGAGTAGTAGTTGCTGGTCCTTATGAGCTGAAATTTTTTTGTCATTTATTTGAGTACTTTTTTGTTTTAAACCCTAGCTGATGTGTTCTTGGGTGAGTAGTCCTTTCTACACTGATTAACACTGAGCAATCATTAAGTGACTGTACATTGGAAACAGAATACACTATAAGATCTATGTGCACCACACATGAGACACCCAACCAATAGATTGTGAGCTCGAGGTGCTAGGTTGTGCTTTATTTCTGTGACTCTCTTGTCTTGGGGTGGGGCTGGGGCTGAAGAAGTGGCTCAGTGGTTAAGAGTGCATAGTACTCTTAGAGAGGACCTGAGTTCAATTCCTAGCACCTATAACTCCAGCTCCAGAGGAATCCAGTACCTCTGGTACCCTGGGCATGTGCACTCACACACGAGCACACACACGCACACACTCATTAGGAAAAAAATAAAACTCTTATGGGCAAGCAGGATGGCTCAGCTTGTTATGCAAGCCTGAACCCATATAAAGGTGGAAAGAGAGAACCAACTCCCCAAAAGTAGCTTTTTACCCTCTACGTGAGCTCTATGGCACTCACACTCACACAGACGTCATACACACATGCAGGATGATATGATGCATACAGTTTTAAAAAAAAGAACTTCTTGAAAACGATGCCTGTTTTCAGGTAACTTGGCTGCTCATGTGTCTGTAACAGGGCCACAGTGTTACGCAGCAGTAGGGCTTGGCTCCACGTCATCCTTTTGCTCTAGCTTCATATCTATCTCTCTCACAGAAATAAAGGGAAGCCAGAGTAATTACCCGATATTTACATTATTAGAAGACACTATTTTTAGTCCTGGAAATCGAGTGTAAGTGGAGAGGGAGGCAGCAATGAGGGCAATCTGAGAAGTTAAAACCAGAGGCACGGTTGTCCTCTGACCCCTGCAGTCCTGCGGTACATGGGTAATGATTGGAGTCAGCTGTGGTCAGTTCTGGTGCTTTCAAATGCCAGAATCCATGAACAAGGTGTAAGAGATTTGGTTTAAGGCCTTCACTTCCTACAGCTTCTGCACAGCATTTTTGGTTGTTGTTTTTTGTTTTCTTTTTTTTGTTTGTTTTTTTGTTTTTGTTTTGTTTTGCTTTTTGAGACAGGGTTTCCCTCTGTGTGGCCCTGGCTGCCCTGGAACTCATTGTATAGACCAGGCAGGCTGGCCTCAAACTCTCAGAGATCCACTTGCCTCTGCTGGCATTAAAGGTGCTAGCCACCACCACCTGACTAGCAATATTTTTTTCCTTAATAAATCTTTATAACAAGTCTTTTTCTCCTGACTTTTAGCTTATAACACATTCTGTGCATTATTGTCAGCAGATATCTTTATAAAATACAGGTACATATTATAGCTCTCCCCCACTGGCTCCGTTTGACCTTCAAACTTGAATTAGGGAAAGCGTGTAGGCAGACAGGAGCATGGTAACATTAGAGCAGCATGCCCTTCTCTAAGTGTTTGTGCAAGCATCAGAAGGTATCCTTTTCGGCATATTTCACTACAGAATAACGTTAGTAGGCTACTCTGCTAATCGGTGATCCTACCACCCTCCTCACCTTTTAATATGTGTTTGTTTGTTTGTTTGTTTTGTCTAAATAGCCTGGACTGGCCTCAAACTTGAAATCCTCTTGCCTCAGCCTCCCGAGTGCTGTGATTAGTTAGAGGCAGGCATCACCAGGGTTGGCTCAGCACAGTGTCAGTGTCTGTGTTTGGGCTTGGAAACAGCCCCTAATTTAAAAAGACACTGACACAGGCCTACTTCCAATCTGAGGATCAGCCCTCCTGTGTTCTATGGAAGGACACTGAGTACCTCCTGTGGATTGTGGAAGCCACTGTGAACCAGCCTCTGCATGAGTAATTTCCAATAACATTTCATCTGCCTTACATTTATTCTTGCATTTTAAGTTCTCTTTAAAATCACCTCATTTGCCTGAGACTCAGAGAAAAGTATATTTTTGTTTTTATGAATCTTTTCATCAGAAGTTTTATTATTTTTTATTACTTTTATTTATTGTGTGCCACACCACACAGGTAGAGATTAGAGGACAGATTGTGTGAATCTGTTGTTTCTTCCTACAGTGTGGGTTCTGGGGATTGAACCCAGGTAATCAGACTTGGTGGTGGGTGCCATCCACTGAGCCATCATTAGAGCCATCAACTCTAATACTAAATTGCTTTTGTTCTTTGGAATAATCCAACAGAAAGAGAAAGCAGATAATCTGGTAATCATTCAGCAATGAAACTTGTTCTTACTGTAGGAAACGCCAGCCAGGAGATGAAAGCCCTGTGATGTCCTGTCAGACTTCCATCAGCCACCGAAGCAACTCCAGAGCTGGTGCTTGGGAAAACCCAGAAGCCCCATCTGCCCTGGCTTGTCACTGCTGACTTCTGTGAACTAAAATGTTTGTGTTTTATTTTAGTGACGCTGTACGCCTCCTGCATCCTCCTGGGAGTGTTCTTGAACAGCAGCGTTCCTATATTTTTTGAGCTTTTTGTGGAAACTGTCTACCCTGTTCCAGAAGGAATTACTTGTGGAGTTGTCACTTTTTTAAGTAATATGTTTATGGGAGTGCTTCTATTTTTTCTCACATTTTATCATACAGGTAAGAATTTGATTCCTTTTATTTGCTTTCTAGCTGTGTTATGAGACAGGTTTGTAGAACTGATGGATAGGGGACCTACGAAGAGAATTCCCACTAAAGCGTATTACTTGATGTAAGCTTTCACATGCCAATAAAATGATAACCACGGTTTTTTTTTTTTTTTTTTTTAAGTGTGCCCACAGGCACCCCCACCCCCCACCCCTAGAGTGTTCAAATTAAACTAGGTGGAGAGGATTGTCGTTTGTTTTCCTGTCTTCTCAGCCCACCCCCAGCCAGTCGATTCCAACACTACTTTAAAATGTGCATAGACGCTGCTCTCTGAGCACAGAGTGTAAATTAGTGTCAGGGGCATGTGGTCCAGGGTTTTGGGGACAAATGAGAGGAAGTCAGTAAGCTGAGCTGTTCTCTACAATGGGACACTCCAGGAGGCCACGTTGTTTATAGGGAACTTCTGACAAGCCTATAATTGAAATAATAACCGCGTTAACCTCCATGTCCAAAAAAATACATCTTCAAAACTTTCAAAGCAACAAAGCAAACGCATAACAACTTGAACTTCTAGCTGGAAAATCATTATGAGAATGATTTTCATATGTGATTAACGACAAACTAGATGGCCGCTGTCAGTCAGTGTTGCACATAAAGGGTTGTGTATACTCCCTCTGGTTTGGGCTCAGTTTACTGTCAGGGGAGAGAACTTTTGAGTAGTCATAGCCTTTTCTTTTCCATTTCCAGTCAGAAAACACCACCTGTAGAGAGGACATTTGCTTTTTACACAGTGCCCTGCGGCTGTTGTGTTACGGCCTTAATTCACTTTAGATGTGTCACAGTGGAAATGAAGGGGCTGTCGCCTCTTTGCATGGCAGAGCATCAGAGCTAGCGTGTGCCCCTAGCATGATAGAAACAATTTTCCAGCTGACGGGCCCAGGGTTACTAAGTGGTCTGTGCAGCCTAGCAGAACGTGGTTTTTCCTGTCAACTAGAAATAGAGTTTTTCCTCAGGTAACAAGAGTTGATGCCGATTGGTGTCATTCCCCAGTGGATCTCTTTTCTTGGTCTCTAGTATAGAACAGATACATACTGATCAGTGTAAAACTGCTTCTTCTCCTCAGTTTCCCATTCCTATGGGGGCGGGGGGTGGGGCTGGACCCTGGACACTTGGCTAAGAAAAGTTTTATTTTACTCATTGCTTTGGAGGTCCCATGTATGATGATGTATCACTCTGATGAGATCTCATAGGGCATGGTGAGAGACACAAGATGTCATCACTGGGCAGGATGACAGGACAAGGATGGGGGGGCACAGTTACAATTTCTCACTGGAGTCCACCTCTCAAAGGTGCAGCACACACTGGGGCTGTGAGTCCAGCACATGGCCCTTACGGCCCAGTCCATGTTCTCACACCGCAGCCTGCCTCCTGCAGGGGAGTGCTGAGTGATTGCTGTCCATTGCGCTTCTAGGTCCAGCAGCAGCTTTTGATAGAGCTGCAGGGATTGACACCTGGCCTCACTTAGCTGTAACTCTCATGCCTCGGATTTAAAGTGACCAGAAAAGCACTGAGCACCATTTCTACTAACCCCTGCCCTAGTGATGATTCCTGCTAACCCCTGCCCTAGTGGTACCTGCCCTACCAGGAATTTTATCTGGCTGGGAGAACACCATCCTCTGTTAGTCGGTGCTTGCTGATCATGTGTTTTTACACACATCTGAACAGCTGGTGCAGGGTTTCTACCTAACCTCTTGGCTGCTGTGAGCAAATAAAACCTTGGTAATAATTTTAATCTACCAAAATGATTTCCAGACAGAAAACTTTGAGTAAATGCTGATATGTTGGTAGTGGGTGTGTGGGTAGGTAAGAGAGCACACTGTGTACACACCTCGGAAGTGTGCATTGTTTTTTCTTGGTAATTGACTCATTGATGGTACAGTGTGAATGAGCATGCTTCTGTCCTAGAGAAGTGAGCCCCGTGAGTATGTGAGACCCCAAGCATGGTTAGTGTGACCCTTGTTGAAATCCCTTTACATACAGTTAGCTGACTCTGCCCTGCAAATCCTGGCCTCAGAGTGCTACATGCTTTAAGACTTTAGGATAAACTGAAAATCTACCAATTCTATGAAACGGTTTCCTCAGATCACTCCTAGTACTGTAGCCCAGTGCCCTAAACATTCATATAATAGACTTGATGAGCTTTGAGAAAGCAAGTGTGGAAATGGCATAATTCTGTAACTTTAAGATGAAAACTCATCTGGGAAGTAGATGTGAAGATCCAACTACCATTGCCCTCTGGTATGTCCTGAGTTTGTTGTTGTTTTAAGAAAGCCTGGGTTTCATTCATTCATTCTTGTTTTAAAGATACAGTCTCACTGTATTGCCCACACTTGTCTCAGACTCCAGGGCCCCAGCCACCCTCCCGAGTACCGACACTGACAGAGAATGCGTCCCCATGCCTGGCGGAAACTTGGATTTTGAGCATTGTGAAGAGCTGTGGTTTTTAGCATTCCTCTCAAGGAAGTACACTGCTTCCTTGACAGGGTTCTTTCCCACCCACACTGAGCTGTCTGGCGACTGTGTTGAATAATATTTCAAGGCTGTGCAACTCTCTCCCAAATGAACACGTCAGATCAGAATGCCTTGCCTAAGGATGGCCTCCTCCTGTGACTGCGTCCAGGTCAAGGCCACTGCTTTTGTGGAGCCCTGGACCATAGAGCGTTTCACTTGTGCCTTGGCACATGGAACCATATCAGAAATTTTTAGCACACACAGTGCAGAGGTGCTGTGGGGTGGGGGTGGGGGTTGGTGTGTGCACACACAGTGCAGAGGTGCTGTGCGGGGTTGGTGTGTGCACACACAGTGCAGAGGTGCTGTGCAGAGCTCATGCAGAGGGAAAAGTGGACTTGAGGATGAGGCTGCAGTGTGGTAGACATTGGGAAGCAGCTCCTGCCAGGGTATGTTCATAGTCCTGCCTTCCGGCACAGATTGCTGTTTTCTCCAGTGGGAGGAATGGGAAGGATTGTAGGAAACTGCTCGGCCAATCAGATAAAAGAGTTAAGAATGCAAATATTTTGGTGGATTGGATGCCAATCAGTTATATTGTGTGACACCAAGCTTGGAAGGTCAGGGGTTTGTTAACTTGACAACTTAGACAGATTGAATGTTTGAGGGGGTCTCTCTGCCCCCTGCTCCCCCCAGCTGTGGTTTCTATGAATAGTTTTCAGTCAGGAGATGCAGGTACTCCCCTGCCTCTGACCTTTTGCTTTCTGAAAAGGGAAGTGTTTTTAAAGAACATTCGCTGTTTGTTGAACCAAGTGAATTTCTTCAAAGTGGACTTGACTTTTCAGAGAGACACAGTAATGAAACAAACATCTGAACCTGGACAGAAGGGATAATTTCACCCTCTAATGAAATAAATGTTCAGCTTTGGCAATATTGGACAAATTCCTCGCCAGAAGGAGAGCCCAAGCTAAGTCAGTCATGGCACATGTATTGCTTTCCTTTCCCATAAATTAAAGTCACTGATCTATAGAAGATGCCCTTGTGAATCACACGGTCAGGTGTCTGCTTCCTTTTAGCTGTTCACAGTGTGGCCTTCAAGTCAGAATACTCGGGGTTAGTACAGCCTGTGCTTTCAATGTTCAGTCCCTCCTCTAACTGCTTCGTCTTGCCTAGGAAAATTATCATCAGCAATCCAGGCTGTGTATTTAATATAGAAGCAGAAGATGCCCAAGTGTCCTTCCAGGGACTATGAGGATGAAGACAGGATGCTAGGGGCCAGAGCTTTCTCTCAGTGTTTAGGTTCCATGAAATCCAGGTAGAATGCAGCAGTCAGTTTGGCAGAAAATGATGGTGGGGTCCACATTATGGGATGGCAAGTCTGACTTTAACTGCAGTCCACATCTGTTTACATTATGGGATGGCGAGTCTGACTTTAACTGCAGTCACTAAGAGGTGAGGATGCTGCTTTCTGAGCACAGTATAGAGAAAGTCACATCACTCCTCTTTACCAGCAGGTTGGTTCCTGATGCTGTCCAGCATGGGTTGCTCTCTTAGGCTCTGAGTTGTGGGTAAAATAAAGCAGTGATGTGAGGGTTCTAGGATGACTCTGAGACTGAGACTGCATTAGCATTTTAAGGAAGACAAAGGGAAAGTGTAAAGTGTAAAGTGTAAGGAAAGGAGGGAAGAAGGAAAAAAATCATACCCATGTTTTCCCATTGGAACTGATGACGTTAGACTAGAGAAGTTGTCCCCAACCACCATTGACAAGCTCTTCATGCCAAGAAGTTGCTCTCCCAAACTGGGGGTTGGTGGGCAGGTAGGGTGGTGGCAGTCACAGTTGAGTGACAGCAAACACCTGGGAATGTCCTGCTACTCCTAGTATTTTTTCAAGCTGATCGTTGATGCCATTAAATCAGGTAACAGTCAAATCACTTTTGCAGGTTTCCCACTGAATGGCATAACCCATGAATATTTGTGGTAATGGGAAAAACTAGAAAAGATAAATACAGTGGTCTCACTAGGAGTAGAAATGGTCAATTCTTGAGTGTTTTACCTTATTTTCCACATATTCTAATTCATTTTGCAATGGCTACTTTTTAATATTTTTTTGTTGAGAAGTACATAAATCCACCAAAAGAATACAAGAAGGTTGTCTGACAGTAATTGAGGAGGTGGGGAGACAGCCCGGTGTGTTGCTGTGCAAACATGAGGCGCTGACTTTGATTCTCAGGGCCCATGTGAAAAGCAAGGCATGGTCACATGCATCTGTAACTCCAGCGCTGTGGAGGGCAGAGACAGGAGGATTGCTGCGGTTTGTGGACCACAGTGTAGCTGCTAAAACAAAAACCTCAGGAGTCCAGGTTCACTGAAAGGCCTTGTCTCAGGGGGATAAGGCAGAGTATGGCAGAGAAGGACCTGACCTCTGGCTGTGTGCACACCTATACTCATGTGTGTGTGCGCGAGTGTGCCTGTGTGTGCATATAAATAAAATAAAATGAGGTAATTGTTCTCTTTACCTAAGACCTCCAGATATTTCTAAACAGACACAAGAGGGCACTTAAAAAACAATTAACAAGCTACACTTAAAGTGATCAATTTTTTCCCCTTTCAGTTAATAGATTGATTTTGTAACCAAAGTCAAGGTGTATTACATTGATGAAAAGTTGTTAACACATCGATTGAATATTCCACATGGAAGTCAGGTGATACACACATCACGTGTGTAGTGAAGTGGCTTCCAGGTGCTTTTGTTATATGTGCTTTGGAAGGCAGAGCAGGTGCAGCTGATGCAAAAATACTTAAAACTGCTTTTTTTTTTTTTTTTTCTTTTTTCCTTACAGAGTTGTCTTGGTTCAACTGGTGCCTTCCCGGGTCATGTCTGCTCAGTCTTCTCCTCATTCTGTGCTTCAGGGAATCCTATGACAGACTCTACCTTGATGTAGTCGTCTCGGTTTAATGCCACAGACTCTCGGGACTTCAAAGGGACTGCACGTCAGTGCTGCTTGGAATTTGCTTGGAATTGCACATCTAATGGGAGGAAAGGAGAAGAAACTTCTTTCACAGGTTTTGTTAGGTTACAGAATCTCACATTAATTTAATGACTACTGGGTAACAATGATGCAGGACTTGAGTGTCGTGGGAGTTTGAAGCCTCTGTGGACCGCACACCGTGCTGGCAGCACATCTATGCTGGGCTCTGGAGTAGGGATGTGACATCTCACATGGGATACACTGCTCACGTAAGTAGCCCCTTGTGTGCGGTCGTGACAGTGCTAACCTACTGACGAGCTGAATTACGAGAAGAAGACTGGGCGCCCGTTCCGTGAAGATGACTCCTCCCAAGCACACGGCAGAAGGAGACACGCCACTAACTTCTAAAGACGTTTAAACCCTGTATCAAATTTTAATTAAAAATAGCCGAGCTGTATACCAGTGATAGGACTTAGCCACATGTACACTACGTGTTTTTCTAATAAAGCCATTTCTTATATGACTCCTTATTTTTAATCAGGTTGGAAGCCTTTTGCTGTCTTTGGGCACAGGCACTGCCTCATCCCCACTAGCCCTGTTTCTGTGATTACAGCATCAGTCACAGCAGCAAGGTGACGAAATGCCTGATAGGGTTGCATTAACTGTTGTGTGAAAAGTGTAATTCCGTTATGATTTGGCACTTTGTTAAGGATTAAATGAGAGTCACACGAAGCATGAGTGTCTGCAGCACCTTGTAGTAGCACACGTGTAAAGTCCAGCCACCACTGTTATTTACCAGCTTAGATTGTATTTAAATGACCCCCATTTGAAAAGAACAGTGTATAACATTGAAGGTTTCAGATCTGTGCGTGATTTCTGATTGAGCCCTTGTGTTTAGATTGTAATATACTCAATGCTAAATGAAGTCATTGTATTTGATTGGACAACACTTTGCCAATACCTATTTCTTTCTATAAATAATGGATTTTTTAAAAAAACAGACTCATCAGATGACTCTTGGACCTATCTTTCACTAGGTCATAGCATTCTCTGTGATCGGCCTGTGGCACTTGACTGCTCATGGTTGCAGAGCTCTTCTCACACAGAACCAGACCTTTCCCAGACTTCCAGAGCAGCAGCAGCCTTTACTGTCTGTCTCCCCGTCCCCCTTCCCTTACATGAAATAGAAACTCCATTGCCAGCCATTCTCCACGCATGTGGAAGCCGGCTCCTAGGCAGGGCAGTACTGACTTCAGCCCACCCTGTGCACCATTGCTCACCCGCAAGTGCACCTCTCACCACAATTTCAAGTTGAAGGCCATGCACCAACTACCTTGGCCTTGAAGGAGAAGTCTAGGACTGCCTAGTATCTTCTGAGGCCTTAATTGTGAAGTGAGAAATGCAAAGCCCTCGGATTTCACACCTGTCTTCAGCCACCTCTGCATCGATGCATTGCTGCCACGTTTCCCATTCTACCCAGTCCGTTCCCTTAGCAGCAAGGACGGAAGGAAGAGCCTGTTAAAGAGAGGAAAACAACCCTGCCCAGCCAGGCTTAGCTCCGCTAACTTATCCTCATCCTTCCTACAGTGAAACAGAGGCGGAATTCTGAAGTTGACGGGAAGCTTGTCACTGTGGACATGCAAAATAGCCACCAGCTCCCATTCAGGGAGGAGAGAGAGAGCAGAGGGAAGGGATGTGAAGTGTTGGACGGTGCTGTATAAAATCTGCTATAAAAAGACTTCTGATGAGGAACACTTTAATTAATGGTTAACTCTACTTTTAACACAAAGTACAGAATAACGCTTAAAAAATATAGCCTAAAATAGCTAATGACTTCAAGGCATTTCAAATGGATGCGTTGTACCAACCAGTAGCTCTTCCCTTCAGCAACACCAGAGGTGAGGCCAGTCAGCTCATCTTAGCTGTGCGACCCACCCGTCCAGCAAACAACTGCTGTGCTCACACGTTGCAACTTTCATAGGGCATCCAGTCCTGGGGAGACGGTACATTATGTACTCGAATGCTGCAAACCCTATCATTCCTAGTGGTCGACACATACTAGCTTTGTCCTTGTCTCATGCCGGAAGAAGCCTTAGCCCTCCACCAGTCTGAGCTCTCTGTACATTTATAGAAATGATCCTAGAAAAGTGAGTTACCTTGACAAAAAGACTAGAGTCATCTAATGTCTGTGGGGATCTGTTCCAGGGTGCCCTTGGATATTCAAGGTCTCTGTAGAAAATGAGTTAGTATTCACATATTGCCCCCCCACACACACACACCTCCAAGGTATTTGAAACCATATCCTAGAATATTTGAACTACCTAGTCCAATCTGTGAGTAAGCAGCTATGCTGTGTTGTTAGGAAGTAAGAAAAAAGTCTATACATGCTCATTTCAGTTTTCTTTTTTTTAAATCTTTCAGATGTGTGGTGGCTTGAGTCCATGGATGCAGAAATGGAGAGGGGCACTATAGTGACAGATGCAGACCTGTATTTTCCATGGAGAGAGACACTGTAGTGACAGATGCAAACCTGTATGCTTTCCGCCTACCTCACAGCACTACAGCTTAATTTAAAATGCTTAGGATATCCATGAAGTTTCACAGGTCCAGAAGGGAGGGGCTGCAGAGTGCCTCAGCTGCCACCCACCCCGTGGGAAGTACAGGGTCGGAACTCCCGTCGATTGGTTCTCTCATACAGTTTGAGCCGTGTGACAGGCACTCTAGCCTGTCTGCAGTCTTACCTCGCAGGGACTTTATGCGAAGATTCTAATGAATAATTCAGCCCTCATAAGCGTGCCTACAGCATTATTAATTGGTGAGGACATGCTATCGTCTAAGCTCCCTGTGGCTTATCAATTAATACTTCACAGTTCATGGGAAGAAGTGTTTTTAATATGATCCATGGTAGAGATGTAGGAACAAGATAATTACACAGATGCGTTTCCCTGCAAGAAGGAATTCACAAGAGGGAACCAAGTACACATGTAATTTTGCATATTTAACTGCATATGGCCTAAGGGCCAGGTCTTCTCCTGGATCATATATTCATGTTTAATTATTGAAAATGTTTACAGCTTGCTTTTAATGAAGCCTGTCTAACGAGGGATCCAGGCTAAGGGACTTGAAGTTGAAGAGATTAAATCCCCATCTACTTATCTTTTAATTGGTTTTTTAAAAACCCTTATTTTTACTAAAATTGAATACTCATCTCGAATTCTGCCTGAACACCAGCTTTATTTATAAATCAAGATCAAACAAAAATACATAGCAAATTTGCCTTCAGTTAGTGCCAAATCTCACATTAATTTCATATTTGTTCTTGAACTACTAAGTACAGGGGTTACTATGGTCATGTAAAAGCTTTGTCCATGAGGCCGTGGGTGCACCTCAGTGGTAGAGCTCTTGCCCAGGGTGCACACGGCCCTGGGTTCAGTCTTCGGCACCAAAACAACAAAAACCCTGTTACGTTGAATACAAAACTATAACACATTTGAGCAGACTTAGAAATACAGAAAAGATAGAATTTCTTATCGTCATATAGAGGCGGGTGAGATAAATCTTACCTGTGACAGCAGTTTGCTAGTCAGTTAGGAAAAATAGTACAGGGAAATGGTAGGATACTCTACAACAGAAGTTTATAGTGGGTTGTGCAGGCCCATCAAGAGCATGAACCAGAGTCCCCAGTGCTTGTAGAGATGTGTACCTGGACAGGCATCTTGGCTGTCCTGAGAACTCAATACCCTCCTGGCTCAAGTGGAAACTCAGACTGGGAGACAGAATGCCAGGATACCAGGAGAACCCAAAGGGTGCTATCCCTGGATGGGAGATGCCAGTGAGAGAGGCTGAGGACACACAGGCAACTAGTCCTAGCTCTAAACTCTTTCTGGGTCAGGGCTGGAACAATGCCAGCCTCATTGCATCCTGCGGATTCCTGGAGCGCCAGCTTGTTCAGCTTGCCTGCCGTACCTCAGCTTTCTGCACTATGGATGACTGTGCCCTCGGCTCTGTGCTCTCGAGGATGTCTCACTTCCCTGCACTGACTTCTTGTCTACTTGACTGATGCCTTTCCACAGCCTTCCAGGAGAAAGCAGTCTCTCTGAGGAGCAAACAGGCAGCAGTCACTGTCCTCTCTCCTGAACAGGACACTGACCCAGAACAAATCTCAGGAAAGCCAGGCAGAGATCAGTTTTTCACAGCACGTCTTAAAAACTAGACTACCTCAATGAACTGGGAGTTTCGGGGTTCTACAGACGGGCATTGTGGTCATCATGGGTTTTAAATGATGAGCTCATTGCTTGATTGGTCCTTTGGATGTTGCCTTACAACTAGGTAGGCCTCAAATCAGCACACATGCCCCAAACTCCACTGGCCTTTCCATTAATCAAGGCAGGGAGAGAGGGGGGCAGGGGGGAGGGAGAGTATATGTGTGTGTATTTAATTCAAAATGCATTTAATGCATTTCTGCACCTTTTAGCCAGATCAAGTATAAAAAGTGAAAACAACATGTAGCATGGACACAACAAATTATTTTAGCTCCAAACGTGGGGTCAACACATTGCAAGGCTGGGGCTTACTAGAAAATTCCAATGCTATGGTGTTCCCTGGCTGCCCCTCTGAATCCTCTCATTTATGAGCAAAATGGTCAGGTGTACGGCTCTTTGGTTTACCTTAATCTTAGAAAGCAATACTCCTTTTAAACAACTACAGGGTTTTTTTTTTTGTTGTTGTTGTTGTTGTTGTTTTATTTTTTTTGTTTTTTTCTTTTTTTAACATTATTAGAGTTATTTTTAATGGTTATAATGAAGCCAATTTTCTTCACAAAGAATCTACAGGAAGATTTAACACTGTATGATTCTTGGGTACAACCAACAAATTAATATAGATTAACTATCTCACAAGTCCCACCAAGCACTGACTTTTGAGTTCACAAATTTTGAAAATACACTTTAAAAAACACCCTCCAGTCACTGTTCACAAACCCAGTTGCTTTCTTAAAGCAAGTTCCAGAGTTCACAGGGTTCTATGCTTCCAAGGAACTCCAGATCCTGGCAGTCATTAGTCCTCCTCTTTCTCAATGTCTTTGCATTAATCCACGCCATCTGCCTGGCCAGGTACCTGTCTCTCGCTGACATCACAGTTTCCTCATTGCTCCGCTTTGCAAACTTGCTCAAGGCCTTGGGGGGGGGGGTTCGATTGCTCACTTCCCTTCTCTTGTCTTTCCTCTTCCAGTCTGTGTTTTGTTGCTAGTGATGTTTCAGAACGAGAGGGCTTCTCTTGGTCCCCATTGTCCTTTTCCATGTTTCTTACTTTGTTGGATCTTTCCTGGTCAAGAAACTCGTCCTTTGGTTTAGATCTTGGGCTGCTTTCCCTTCTGTCTCGATTTCTTTCTTGTTTTTCCATCTCTGTGTATCTACTGTTGTTTTCATATCTTTCCTTTTTTCCTTTCATATGTTCTTCTTTCTCTTTGCTTTTCTTTTCTTTCTCATTGTATTGGTCGTGGTCATTCCATTGTCTGTTTTTGTCTTGTTCTCTAGAGGAGTATTTCTCCCTTTTCCATTCTCTGTCCTATCTTTCTCTCTGCTCCCCCTCAGATTATCTTCTTTTGCTCATGCCTCTTCCGGTAGTGATCTTTGTGATCGGTTTCTCTGTGCCTGTGAGAACTCTTTTCTTTCCAGTGGCTGTGGTCCATCTGACAGCTCTCCTGCTCTCTGGCCTGCCTGTCCTGGTGCTGACCTCCCTTTTGGTCATTTCCTCTTGACTTGGGACTTCTGGAATGGTGCTTAGCACCATGTCCTCTTTCTTCACTAGAGGATCGTGAGTGGGTCCGATTCTTGTGATGCTTGGGGTACTTCTTAGTGTCTTCTTCCCTTCTGTGGCTGACTTTATTTTCTCCCCTTTCAATCATCCTCACTGTTCTTAGTGTTAAAATCGCTATCAGCATCTGGGTTTCCTCCCTCTCCACCAGCTTGGAGAAGGCAGTTCTGCTGCAGTCTGTCCTCTGAATTTGCTTCATCAGAGTAACCAACCCCTAGGCTTCTCTTCTTTTATTCCAGTCCTGGCTTCACGGAAGCTGGACTTAGGAACTGCTTCTTCACCAACGGCTTGATTTAACAGGTGCCTATAAAATCCACTAAGATCTTTCTGCTTGGTCACATCCAGTTGTGCTTCCAGGGCAGCCGCCTTCTTTTCTCTTTCCTCCTCTTCAGCTCTTTCTTCTAGGTTTTTTTTTTTTTTTTTTTTTTTTTAAGCAGATGTTACAAATGCCTCTTTGTCATCAAATTCTCCTTTTCCATCTCTCATTCTCTCTTTCATTCTTTTTTCCTGTTCCTTTTTTCTGATCTCCACTGCTTTTAGTAAGTTGTGGATATATTTGGGCTTCCGGTCCTTCCCCAGCAGCAGCTTGGGATTGCTTTCTTCCTTCTTTTTCTGCATTTCATCATAGATGCTGTCATACTCATACACAGTGGAATCTTCTGCAAGGGCTTTCTGAATCTCCACTTTGGTTCGTTTCATGGCCTGTTTCTTAGCAGCTTCCCTCTGAAGGCTTTCGCTCACGGAGGTCTCATCGTCATCATCAGAATCATTCCCAAATACTGATGGTTTTTTGCAAAACTCGGTGCAACGGCTGTGTTTTCTTTGGCAAAATAAACCCATACTGCTTTTGTCTGTGAGCATGTCCCATCACCGTAGGTTGCTCACTTGCTTTGTCTTAGCGCCTCTGAGAATCCTCATCAGATTCAACTCAGACCGTTTCTGGGGGTTTTGCCTGCCGGGACCGTCATCTTGTTCCCGTCCCCACTGGACGTGGGCTGATACGGATGTGACTCTGACCTTTTTTTGTTTTTTTCGAGACAGGGTTTCTCTGTGGCTTTGGAGGCTGTCCTAGAACTAGCTCTTGTAGACCAGGCTGGTCTTGAACTCACAGAGATCCGCCTGCCTCTGCCTCCCAAGTGGTGGGATTGAAGGTGTGCGCCACCAATGCCCGGCACAACTACAGTTTTTAATTGAGGTCTGTCTGCCTTGGCTTGCCTTTCCATTTACCCAAAGGACTATGGGTGAAACCGATGATCTTATTCGACCTTCTCAGTCTACAAATAAACAAGCAGAGAGAGACTGTTGAGGGAGATTGTGGCTGCATGCTAACGACCCCTGGGCTCTGGGGCCTGGATTCTTTTCACAAGTCTTGGAATTCTTTTTTTGTTTGTTTGTTTTTTATTTTTGTTGTTGTTTTG
This sequence comes from Cricetulus griseus, assembly GCF_003668045.3. Taxonomy (NCBI): domain Eukaryota; kingdom Metazoa; phylum Chordata; class Mammalia; order Rodentia; family Cricetidae; genus Cricetulus; species Cricetulus griseus. The sequence goes on from NC_048597.1 coordinate 53,957,076, forward strand.
TTGTTGTTATTGAGACAGGGTTTCTCTGTATAACAGTCCTGACTGCCCTGGAACTTGCTCTGTAGACCAGGCTGGAAGTAATTCTTTTAAATAAATTTTCTCTCACTTCTGAAGTTTTGGAGAAACATACAAATGTATGACTATTATAAAACACTCAGGGCAAGAGTGAAGCGTTGTAGTGACCCCTCAAAAATTTTAGCAGACCTTGCCACCAAATTAGTAATATACCTTGAGATTATTTAAGACTATGTACTCTGCTGTTCTACTTAAACCTGTTTTAAGTTTAATCTTCGTCTAAGAGAACACTGCAACCGACTTTACTATGCCTTCAATTTTCAAAGCAATCAGCTTTTACAACCTAAGCTAATGCATAGCTTTAAGCTTTGGTTATGTTCTCTTCTATGCCTCTGATCCAGGATAATGTATGTGTGTTGTAATCCCTTACTGAAAACATCAAGCTGATTGGGAGCAACCTTAAAACTAATACTTGCCATAAATACTGTAAACAACATGGATAGAGATTGATAATGTCTGTTTGCTTATCTGGGTTAATCTGTTAAAGATTTCTGTAAACTGGGTGTGGTGGGTGCACACCTTTGAACCCAGTACTGGGGAGGCAGTGGCAGGTGAACCTCTGTGAGTTCAAGGCCAGCCTGGTCTACATAGCAAGTTGAAGATCATCCAGGGATCCATAGTGAGACCCTGTCTGTGTGGTTACATGGATATGTATGGAAATATAGAATCCAGTGGTCTGCTGAACTGGTTCTCCTGGCTTTTTCTAGAGAAGCGTTGGTTAATGTAGGCCTTTCCACACAGCTGGTTCTGTCCTCACAAGCTCTAGCTTTTCTGAGATTGCAATGTGAATTCTAGTGTGCACACTCCTGTTTTCTTACCAAGAAGACAGTTTCTGTTCTTGCTCCCTCACAGCCAAAGAGTGTGACCAACCCCCAAATCCAAACTGGTCTCCCTCACAAGGCTTGATTTCCTGGCTTTCTTGTCTCTGAAGAGGCATGCAATACAGCAGAGAACAGGACACTGAAACAGTGTGTGGCATCACGTGTATTTAAAATAATAGCTCATTGCAGTCCTTACCGTTTTGCCTGTTGCCTTCCCTAGCCACCCAGCTCCTCAAGCATCAGCAGACTTCTTCTCCAGAGCAAAACAAGAACTTGGTTTTACTTGGTCCCTTCCTGTGTGTGTGTGTGTGTGGGGGGCACTATAGGCCAACAAGAGAGTTTCACATGCTAGGCAAGGACTGTGGGACTGAGCTACAACCAGCCTTTTTCTTGAGATAATGTCTCACCAAGTTGCTCAAGCTGGCCTTGAACTTGAAATTCTCCTGCCTTAGCTCTCTGAGTACCTAGGGTGACATACATATGATCCTGGACCCAACTTGGTTCATTTTCTCTCCAGTCTTCCCTTTCATCCAACTTACTCCTTTCTGGTTGGTCATTCTTAAACTATTTCTGACCCTGCTTAGAAGCAAGCTGTGTGAAGCTAGATGACCAGCAGTAGAGAGCTGGCCTTACTATTTCCTCGTGGCCTAGACTATAGAGGATACAGGGCACAGGCCCTCGAGCTTCTGGCTCTCATGCCAGGCCTAGTGACTTCAGCTATCTGACCTTGAGCAATCCATTTCTCATTTATACACAAATCTAAAATGAGGGGTTAGACAGTGATGCGTCCGGGGATTTCTTCTGCTTCAGAAATCCCAGTCCATGCATATTGCTGTGTTGGAAATGACTGAGGCATCCTCACTCTATAGCCTAAAGAACTTTCCAGTGCTGTCATGTTCATTAGCAAAGTGGTGCCCTCTCCCCCGGTACCGTGTACCTGAACACATGAAATGCTGTGCTGTGTTCACTTACAGCAAGAAGAGGTGGCTTTCTGGTATCTGTGGCAGAAGATAAGCTTCAGGTGCTGTTTATCTTCCCAAAGGACTTTATTATGAATGCAGGATTTATTAAATTTATCAAATACAGTAAGAGAAATATCTGCCACCTGATGTTGAGATAGCATTCTGGCAAACAGGTAGAAATATTGCATTTGCTTACTGGAGTCAGACCAAGATGGATTCCTGTTCTTTGGTTTGATTCATTGTGAGGTGGCCTGAGCTTCCAGTTGCAGAAATCAAACTGTCAGGTCAGACAGAAAGGCTGGTCCTTGAATGTGTCTCTAGGGTTCTGGCACTGAATCACCGTAAGGTGCTTGGCAGCAATGACTGAGATCTGAAAGGCGGAAATCTCCCAACCAAGCCATGGGTTGAAGTGTGCTCCATATGCTGGTGTCAGTGACTGGAACTCTACCTCAATTCTAATGTGGGCACACAAGTTGCCAGGGACAGATATGAACCCAAATTTGGAGTGTTTGGTGTATCTGGGAAGGGCAGGAAAACAAAACATCTTTTGGGACCATCCATACTCAGGATGGACCTTCTCGTCTCACCCAGTCCTGTCTGGAAATGCCCTCACAGACATGCTCCAGTCTGGCTGAAGATGACAACTGAGCATCACAAGCCGAGAGGTCTTTTGTGCCCAGCATCCTTGAGGCTTTGAGCAGGAGGGCCTGTTCTCTCTGAGATGCTTCTCTCCCCTCTAGAATGGGACAGTGAGCAGAACCCTCTAGTTCATATCACAAGTCACACCCACAGAAAGTAAAGAGGACTGGAGGGTAATGCCTCTTTAAAAATGCTTTTGTTAATTCTTGGAGAATTTCATATAATTCTTGATTATGTTCATCCCCCTGCTCTAACCTCTCCCCTACCTCTCTACCCACCCATACAACTTCATGTTCTTCATGGTCACCTCCTCCCCTCCCCCATCAAGTCCAATTTGTGCTGGCTGACTACTCCTGGATGTGGGGCCCACATGGGGTGTGGTTGATAGACCAAGTCAGTTGAAGAAAACTGGCCCTCCCCTCCCAGCAACAATCAAATGCCCATAGCTCCTTGGCTAGAGTTGGAACTTCATGCTCTACTCCTTTCTCCAAGCTGGGATTTGGCTGGCTTGGGCTTAAGCAGGCCTTGTGCATTCTGTCACAATTGCACTGGATTCATATGTACATCTGGCCTATTGTGTCTGAAAACAGTTTCCCTGGAGTCGTCCACCACCACTGGTTCTCGCAGTTTCGCTGCCCCCTCTTCTACACAGACCCATGAGTTCTGAAGGAGCCATGGGACATAGATGCCCCAGTTAGAGCTCCGTGGAATGCAATAACTTTGTTTCATTATTCTCTAAATCCAAGCATAAGAACACAACCAACAACAGCCAGGGCAATATGTCCCTTCCAGAGCCCAGCTATCCTATAACAGCAAGACCTGAATATCCCAGCTTGCAGCTGAAGCACAAGAAAATAACCTTAAAACCAACTTTATGAAGCTTATAGAGGTCCTTAAAGAGGACGTGAAAAAATCTTAATAGAAATAGAATAAAGAAAGCACAAATTGAGGGAATTCTGGAAATTGAAAAATCACCAACAGAATACAAGAGATGAAAGAGAGAATCATAGGCGTTGAAGATACGATAGAAGAAATAGATTCATCAATGAAAGAAAATGTTGAATCTAAAATATTCCTAACACAAAACATCAGGATATCTGGGACACTATGAAAAGACCAAACCTAAAGATAATAGGAATAGAAGAAGAACAATCCCAGCTCAAAAACCCAAATAATATATTTAACAAAATCATAGAAGAAAAATTTTCCTAACCTAAAGAAGGACTTGCCTATAAAGGTTCAAGAAGCTTACAAAACTTTATAGTAACAAAGAAAGTGTGCGTGTGTGCACAGATGTTCATGAAGGCCAGAAGAATGTGTTGGATCCCTGGAGCTGGAGACACAGTTGAGAGCCATGAAATGTTGATGCTGGGAACCAATCTCAGATCCTCTGCAAGAACAAGTGCTCTTAACTGTTGAGCCATCTCACCAGCCCCCAAAATTCTTAGATACAGTGAGGAAATGTCAAATAGGCAGATTACAAATACAGCAAAAGGGGGAAATTCCTGCTATTGGTCTCAGATGCTATCTGATAGCTTTCTCAGCTTTTAGGTTAGTGAGGTGTTTGCTAGTACATTCCAAAAGAACTTACTCAATAGTCAGATGTTAGGTCAAATGGTGAGGTAGCTAGTGAGTGACTATAGTGGCTGAGATAGCCCAAGACAATTCAGCCCTGAATCTGTAACATTCCAACACCTCACAACTGTTTGAGGTTCTTATAGATGTCCAACCTAGGTACTACTTTTATGCTGGGAACTTCAGTTAATTTCAAGAAAAGGTTTTTCTGTTCTGCTAAATTTCTATTGAGTTAAGACACTGGGGTGGGGGTGGGGTGCATAGAATCAACTTGGGCCCAAGGTATCCAATCCTTCTGTGTGCTTCCAAGGCTGGGAAATCTGATGTTTTCTTAGGGAAATGGAAGCTGTTGGTGCTAACTGTAAGTTCCTGCAGAACTCAACTGCAGACATACTAAGAGCAGGTACTCTGGTGGCTTTGGAGTTTCTTTTCTAAGGGGAAATTGAATTGTAACAAAGGCTCATACTAAAAGGAGGTATTTTAACCCACAGAGCTTAGGATGTCAATCTCCAGATAGGAGGGGGTTCCTTTTGGAGCTGAGACCACAGGAGTTCTTCAGACCTCCACCTTTAAGAGAGCCTTCCATCCCTGAAGGCTATCGATGTCCCTGTCTCCTGCGCCTTTTGAGAGTTTTTAAAAAATAAATAAAAGACATCAGTTCCCACAGAAGATTATGTACCACAGATGTCCCCAGGTCCAGATTTACTTCCTCCCACAAGAAGGATACCCTTTTTGAAGCTGATAAAAATTATGTGTTGGGGAAATTCTTTCACCATCCCTCCTAAGACACACCCACAAGTCTCCAACAGAGTCACTCGGTTAGTCTACACACATAACTGCCTGCATCTGTCTCCATCTATGACTGGAGAAGTGCCTGGGAGAAGCCTTGAGAGGCGCTGCAGGGTCTCTGCCTTGGACAGAATGGGGCTGCTCGTGAATCCAGCTGACACGCGATGTGTGTGCTGCGTGGCTCAGCACTTCTCAGAGCTCACTAATTCACGTTGCTCTTCCTGAGTTAGTGCTGAGAAAAAAAGCGGGCCTGCCCCTCTCCCGAATATCTTACTGTCTTTGGCCATCCACTCCTGAGTCCTGAAGGACTCCAATCCCCAACTCCAAACCCCAGACAGACTCTTTTGTAACTTCACTTGTCCTTCTCAAGAGGAAAACAATGAAAATCAATTGTTGTCTCAGTCCTTACATCATCTTCTGTCTCAGAATGGCGGCGTCCTTCCTCATTCGCTGTGTTTACTAGGGCTTAATATAGATGACCCTTCCCACAAACCACAGGAAATGCTGCCTTCAGTCACCTGGAATTGTCCTTCTGTGTAATTGGGGAAAAGGTTACACTAATGAAGCTGATGCGGGCTCTCTTGGTTATATACTCATCAATATTCCTGCACCAGTGAGTTCTTTGTTACCTGGATCCCGCATAGCATGTTGTTTTCAAACTTTAATGTTTCTCACACAAACTACTTTCATCTTAAAGCAGGCTGTGATTTTCCATCTACTTTATAACACAATTTAGACACACAGAACACTTTAAAGCCAAGCATGGATTTCATCACAGCCAGTATTAAATGCCGGGGGGAAGCAGATCATGTAAAGATTTTTGGAAGAAGAAAAGCATGAGCATGGAGGAATCTGCATCCAGGAATTTGGCATATTTTTGGCTCCTGCTGTATGCTGGCCACTGGGTTTGATGCTGAGGATGCACAGAGAAGCCGGCTGGTATCCTGGCCTTTGCAGAGATTTGTATTCCAAGAAGCCTATTAAAACAAACAAACAAACAAAAACTTTAACTCAAAACCAACAGTCATCCCAAAGGACTATTGGAAACTTTGTGGCTCATCTCAGCTTGCTATCTGGGTTTCTATAGGTGATATTTCTCTCTTGGGGAAAATATCCTAAATCCCATTTTCTTAAGCTGTTAAAAACCCATGCTTGTTATTAATCAATGTGTGTGACCTTCACAGAGTAAAAAAGTGCCCCTGGGTGGCCTTGGGAGGGAAAGGCAGAGAAATCTGTTTCCATGGTTTGAAAAGAGGTGGAAGATTTTGAGGGAGCTCTAACAAGCTTCCAGAGATCTCAGAGCTGCCACTGTGCACTCGGGCATTGGATATGGTCCAGAAGAGCCTTCTAGCAAGAGGAAGCAGAGACTATGTGAGGAGGTCTATGAGCTGAGACCTCGGGGAAAGTCGTCATTGAGCTAGAAGCCAGACCCTAAGGCTTAAAGAGGAGCTTACTGGTAGAGTATGTGCTTAGCATGCATAAGGACCTGGGTTCAATTCCCAACAGCATCACAAGTTAACAAAATAAACCATAAGCCAGTCATGTAGACATATCTGTTGGGGCACCTACCCAACCCAAATTGGGGAGGAGTTTTGGAGGCATGTGTTGTGGTGGAAGCAGGCTCTGGGAAGCAGAGCCAAAATCTGGTTGCTTTTTTCCGCCTCACTGAATCATCTGTCCCAGCCTCCGGCTTCCAAGCACATCCTGCCTGAGCGTGTCTGGCTCCCTCGATGGAGATACTATGCCTCATTCTGGCATCTGCTGCTGTTCTTAGAAGTGTGAGCCTTCAAAGAAAGGGAGGAAAGTGAAAAAACAGTACCAGAGGAGACTGGTCAGGGCAGAGGACTCCAGAAGGGAGAGGGTGGCTGGAGCAGCCTCCATGTCACACTTCTTCCCACACTTAAATGTGAGCAGTTGACTCTAAGTCTCTAGGGGACTCTCAGAGGTAGGAATAGCTATCTGGGGACTCCAGGTGCCATGACTGGCACAGTGGAAGGGAATTGACACCCACCCCTGGAAGGCAGGTAGTGTGCATTGCCTAGCCTCCTAGGAACTGAGTCTCAAAATCCCCCCTCCAGAGGAACAGGCTGTGACTGAGGCCTTCCTCACTCTCTATGCTGTGTTCCATGCACACAGCTAGCTAACTCTCAGACTAACTCTTAGGTACAAAGAGATCTTGAGTGGTCCAGGGGTGTTACATACCAGAAAACTTGTCATCTCCTGATGTCAGACTTTTCCTCTTTCTCCATCCTCTCAGTTAAACCACCAGATGCAAACAAGAAGCCTGCCCAGTGGAGAGCACTCCCCTGTAGCCCAGGCACTTTGTTCTTCTCCTCTGTCCCCAAACCTTGGGGTACTTGGACTAACTTTGTGCCATTCATTACCTGGCTTTTCAGAGCTCCATGCTTTATTATAATCAGGATAAGAAGGCAGGCAGGACTAATAGGGCAAAAGGGGAAGATAATTGCAGAAAGAGAGGAGGCTGGGACATCCTCCTGCCACTTTCCTCCACACTGATGGACTGGGGGCCTTCTTCATTTCCATCTCCATCTCTTAGCTTTGAGCCCCCCTTGGGCCTTGGTTCTCTCTCACTCTAGTTCATTCCTTCCCTGCCTAACTCCTGGCTTCCTTGGAGCCTCTCACTTTCCGTGTGAAAGGACAGTCCTTTCCCACTGGGGACCTGAGTCCATTCTGAGAGTTGACAGAGGCTGTTGCCATGTGAAACAGCACACAGTATGAAGCAACTATACTAGACTCCCTACCTAGGGGATCTGAGTAGGGAGAAGGATCAGAACTGTCCCAGAGCTGTGTGGATCCTCTCTCCAGATTCATCCCAGCCCTAAGACCTGATTTAAAACACCCTGTGTGCCTGAATAAACTGCTGAATCAGTGTGAGAAATGGTACAACAGGGAATGACTGTGTTCAGGGAAGTTGCTCAAGCCTTTCCCTGTGGAGTCTTGTTCCCCAGAGACCAGGTACACTAGCCCTGGCACCTAATGGGTTGAGTAGTGGCAGAGTGTGGGGTGTTTATGATGAATTTCCATGGTGGTGCATACAACTTTGAAATGTTCCGTGTGTTTTGAAATAGTCTTAGCATGAAAAGATTGTATGACATTGTAATAAAAACATCTTTTTTTTGCATTTTGCTTTTGTAATATCTGGGGGTTGCTAGATTTTCATTTTCTGGCCAAGTATACTTTTGTAAGGGAATGTTGACATCTTGAGTAGTTTTATAGAAAACTATAGTTAACGTCAACTGTAAGCACTGATAAATATTGTTCACAAGCAATTTTTCTTCCTTTCAATCAGACTTTTTAAGGAACTGGGCCTTGGCAGAGCATTTTCTTTAAAATGCTGCTTCATTTTACACATTGTGAATACTGAAGAGTCTGAAAAATAAGGGTGCATTTAAAATCCCTGCGCTGTTACATTGTGGAGATGGTAATGTGTATTACTTTGCCAAAGTGGTAATTAAATGTTTAATGGTTCCGAGCGCCTAGTTCGGAATAGGGGGTCTAGTCATCGCTCATCGAGCCAAGCTTACAAACGGGGCTCCGTATCTTTGGAAAAATGCACTTTTGGGATGGCGATTTCCTCTTCACTTAGGAAATATGGTCATGTTGACATTATGGCTGTCTGCTTGTGGATCTGCAATAAATGTGTACTGAAAGCACTTGTGATAACGTGGTCCACGAATTTTGTTTTTAATCAAACTCCAAATGGCAGGAGAAGTGGAGCCAAAGCTCTCTGAGCATCCAGGCAGCAAGATGTGGTGGGAAAACACGGGTTGGAAGTGGAAGAAGCAGAGCCAGCTCCAGCTCCTCCTCCACCGGTGAGCCCCGAGACGGGAGAATCCCTTCCTTTCTGTCTTTGGAGCTCACCGGCCCTCAAGATCTCTTTGTACCCAAGAGTTGGCCTGAAAGCTAGCTAGCATGGAACACAACACAGAGAGTGAGGAAGGCCTCAGTCACAGCCTGTTCCTCTGGAGGGGGGATTTTGAGACTCAGTTCCTAGGAGGCAAATTGTCAAAATCAAAATGACACCACTTATGTCAAACCCTGACCAACAGCAGGGAAGGGCACAAAAAGAGGACCCTCACGTACAATTGTCCTGTATAACAAGAACTATCAGAACACTGCCAAGTGGGCCAAAAGGTGGCTAGCAAGTGCAAACCTGCAAGGCCCTAGGCTGTATCCTTAGCAACACACACACACACACACACACGCACACACACACGCACACGCACACGCACACGCACACGCACACGCACACGCACACGCACGCGCGCGCGCGCGCGCGCACACACACACACACACACACACACACACACACACACACACACACACACACAGTACTCCTGCTGTTCAACACCTAACTGTTCAGCCTTAGATAGTTGCTGCCTTTGGTGTTGATCCCCATAGCCAGCATGATTTTTTTTCCCAAAAGAATGAATTCAGTCTTTCTCATTTTACCTTCAAATGATTCCTCTTCCCCAACCTCCTTGAGTCTGCTCGTGGGGCATGTGAACCCCATTACAGTGTTCATTTCTGAGTGAGCTTCTGTTCTGTGGAGACTTCTTTTTGTCATTTAGGTTCATGGCACATGGGGTTGGATGACAGAGTAGAGTGGTGAACGTAAAGCACCTGGAAAATGTGGTTCTCCCACAGAGAGTGTTCGTTTTCATCTTTCCATTACTCTCAGGTCTCTCCCTGTCTTCAGCATCCACTCTTGGTTACATGAACGTAAGGTATCTCTCTCCAAGGTCATGCAGGAAGCAGAATTCTTGTCCTAATTTTTTAGGGGCCAGTTTTTCCGTTGTAAAGCAATACACAAGTATTGAGGGCTTTTAAACCATGGGTGTGGTTTTGCTTCCCTTCTTGCCATACTGTTTCAATACACTACAGGCTATGTTTGTGCCTTTGTATTAGTTCCTGCGCATTTCCCCAATGACAAGGTAACTGTCATTGTATTGCTGGGTATAACTTTGTCCTGAGGAGATGCATTCTGGGGCATACATGGTTGTATATTTATCCCCACCTTAGCTCCTAATGGTTTCCTTTGAAAAGATACCTAAAAGGAGAATTGCTTAGTTCATTTATGAGGGCTCTGGGCATCACTGTATCCCCACATTAATTCTCAGACCTATTAGGTTCTTCCAGCAAATGAGTCAGTCCTGCATGAGAGATCTGCTCCATTAGGAGAGGGTGGGGGTGCCATACCAGGCTCTCCTTGTGTTTTTTTTCTCCACTTCTCACAGTCACGTGACCCAGGAGGACGTGCCCAGGCTCATCTCTTTAGATCTTTCTCCCATAAAAACACTGGACCTGATGCTCTTTTAAACACTGTCTGCTCTGCCACAACTGGACTATGTACAGAGAGTGAGAAACTTGAAGCACTCAGTCCTAACTCAGATATTTGCATCAAAGCCTGCCACTCAAGGTTTGGGGAGCCATGCAGAAGAGATTATAAAAGCCAAAGATGATGGGTGAGTTCAAGAGAATAGCTTCTTCCAGGCACAGCAGGACTGACACACAGGCTTGCAGAGACCATGGCAGCATGCACAAGACCTGCACAGACTCCAGCCAGACAAAATCCCAGAATGGAGAAGGGAAAATGGATACAAAATCCCACCCTAATAAAGAGGCTATTTGCTGATACCCTCTGACAAAAGGAACATCTGTTTTCTCTAATGAAGTGTAACTGGGTATATCAGCTCCATACCTAGGAGTAATTGGTCAACACACAATTAATTCCATGTTTTTGCTTTGTGTGTGTCATACACATGCAAGCTCAAGCAGGCATGTGCACTTTTTGTTTTGTTTGACCTGTTTTGTCTTATTTTTTGTTTGTTTGGCTGCTTTTTAATTTAATTTAATTTAATTTAATTTTTTATGAGATAGAGTCTCTCTCTGTAGGTAGCCCTGGCTGTCTTGGAACTTAGTATGTAGACCAGGATGGCCTCAAAACTCCTAGAAGTCCTCCTGCTTTTGCTTCCTGAGTGCTGAGATTAAAGATATGCACCACCATGCCCAGCCCCTTTGTTTTTGTTTGTTTGTTTGTTTGTTTGTTTGTTTAATTTTTGGCAAGGAAGAAGGAAAAACATACAGGTGGGTAGGTGGGGAGATGGGAAAGACTTGAAGGAGTTGGGGCGGGGGGAAACATGATTAAAATGTATAAAAGATTGATTAAAAATAAATAAAATCCCATCTATTCTGAATTCCAGTATATAAAAGGCAGGAAGGGGCATTGTAGGAAGTGATGGGGCAGGAAGAAACTCAGTTTGGATATGTGGAGATGGGAAGGTGTAAGACGTCAGTATTCTGTGCCCTGGAGTCCTAGAGAGCTGTTTCATGGGCATCCATGGTCCTCCAAAAGAAGTGAAGGTGTCGTGGGACCTTGTCAGCAGAGCATTTTCGGGAAGCTGCAGATTCCCTTTGTCCTTGTCCTCTGACATACCTATGAGTCACGTTGCAGCTCGCCCCCAGTGTTGAGCTCAGTAACAATACCCATAATTCAGTGCACTTGCGCTGGCCTCCATACTGTCTGTGCTTCAGCCCTTGCCAGAACAGGTTCTATTATTAGCTCCATTTTGCATAAGAGGAGCAAACCGCCCAAGGTCAAATAGCAGGTGAGCCTGAAGCTGGGTTGGAGCCCAGGCTGTGTGGTTGCAGGGAAGCCGAAGTAACCCTTCGGTCAAACAAATCCGTGTGGGCTTTTCCAAGGATCAGGGAGACTTTGCGCTGTTGTGTCCTGTTCCATAATCACTTATGCGTCTCTAGGCTCCAGTGAGGCAGATGTCACAACTCCCAACCATAGCCACAAAATAGATGATGGGTCTGAAACCCCAAAGCCCAGGGTCGTGGGTCTGCATCGGAGCCCTGGAGCAGAGTGCATGTGGTTCACAGATGTGGGAGATTTGAGGACACTGAGAACTTCCTTTCCTAATACTGATTTGAGTCTCTCCCACAGACTAGAGGCTATGGCTGTGTTCTGCTTGCCACTTCCAATTTTCATTAATTCGCTTCCTCTGCAAACCAAAACATTGCTCTCACTCTCACAGAGTTCCTGCAATGTAAATCCTTCTCACAGAAAGAGCCTGTCAGGACTGTGAGGTGGCTCAGAGGGTAAAAGTGCTTACCAGGCCTAACAACTTCAGATGGATCCCTGGACCTACACTGCAGCACGGTAGAGGGAGAACACCAGCGCTTGCAAGTTGTCCTCTAACCGCCCCCTCCCCCCCACGTACTCGCGCACGCACGCGCGCACACGAGCTCACAGGCTCGAACACATGCTTGCACAGAATAAATGTAATTTTTAAAAATAGATTGAGATTGCCAATGCATAAGGGAGGGGCACAATAGTCCCCACTTCTGGCTAAGGAGCCATTGGTGGTTAGTAGCTATTAGGGGATGGGGAATAATTCTTTTCTTCATAGTGTAGCCACTGGCAAATTGCCCATCTCCAGTAAATACCCCCACACTCTTGCTCATGCAAGCAACTTTAGTTAAGCTCAGTGGTTCACTTAGAAAAGAATAAAAGGGGGAGATGTTGGGAAAGGGGGTCCAGAGGCAGTGTGAGGGGTGTATGAGAGGATAATGGGATGAGCATGATCAAAGTACATTATTTACATGTATGAAAAATGTTAATTTACAAAAATAAATAAAACCATGCCCATGAGGCCTCTAAGAACAAGTTATCACAGAGCCAGCAGAAGGTTGCACACCTCTCCCTTCCTCATGCACACCTATCCCTTCCTAGTGCACACTTATCTGCCCATCCCTTCCTCCCAGGGTTCTGTTACGGGCGATAATATATCATGGCTCCAGTGCAAATGTCCACAATTCAGATGTGCTCCAGCACGGGAACAGGAGCCATGGCTTAATTCTTCTGTCTCCAACTATTGTGAACACCAACACGCACCTGAGGAGATTCGCAGGACCGCCTTAGAGAAACAATGGAAACAAGAGAGAAACAGCAGGTCCTGGTTTCCTCAGGACACACTCAGGTCAAGGCTGCATGCGCCATCCACCAGGCTGGAAGAGAGCATGCCAAGTTTGAGCTCGTCCTCTCTGCTTCTTCCTCATGCTCAGTGAAGAAGAGTTTCCAGAATCTTCTCCTTTACCTCCACCTTTACCTTGTGCTGCATCACACCTGACCAAGAAGGGGAGGAAGGAAGCTGCCCATCTTCTTTTGACAGGTCGATGGTACAGCAGCTTCTAGGACAGTTGTTCTCAACCTTCCCAATTCTGCGACCCATTAGCACAGTTAACACAGTTCCTCATGCTGTCAAGGTGACCCCAACCATACAACTATTTTCAATGCTTCTTTATAACTGCAATTTTGCTACTGTTATGAGTCGTAAATATCTGATATGTAGGATATCCGATATGTGACCCCCTGTGAAAGGTCGTTCGACTCCCAAAGGGGTCACGACTCACAGATTGAGAACCACTGTTCTACGAGTAGTAGTCAACATTCTCTTACACACCTCTATACAGCTCTGTTTTGTTTTTAAGACAGAGTCTCATGTAACTCAAGCTTGTTGTAAATGCTATGTGCCTGAGGTGGTCTTGAACTTACCCAGTGCTGGGATTACAGCTCTATGCCACCATACATAGCTATGACTTGGCATATTTAAGGTGTGGAGTAAAGTTTTTGTAAATGCATACCCGTGAAACTGTCTTCACCATTAAGATAATGAAATACCCATCATCCTCCTTGCTTTCCTTCCCCCCTCTGTCTCCATCTGTTTCCTGTTTCCTAGGTTGGAAAACCTAGGCAGTCATGATTTGCTTTCTATCACTGTAGACTGGTTCCATTTTCTTTGGAATCATATAAAAATGGAATCCTATTGTATATACTATTAATATTTAATTTTGTCTCATTTCTTTCACTCAATATAAATGTTTTAATATCCATAATGCATGTATTGGTGGTTAACTCCTTTTTATTGTTGACTTCTATATTATTACATTGTATGGATATACCACAATTTGGTTTTCCATTCACCTATTGATGGCTATTTGCCCCATGCATAGTTTTTGACTCTTACAAATAAAATAGTTTTGAACGTTGATGTATTATGCTTTTTTCTTTTGGGTAGATACTGTGAGACCCCAAGATATACCACCTCCAAAATATATTTCTGTGTCATATATCAAAATGGCTATTCTGAAAAACTACAGACAACATTAACTCTGAAGAGATGGCTCCTTTTAGAGAAATTCATACCTAAAAAAATAAAAAATCCACATATAAGTAGCCAGAGAATATGTACACACCCTTTCCCATCTGATAGACCCTTTCTGCAGAGCAGGGATCTCTCTACAGGAGGCCACTGAGGGGGCACGCCTGAGAGCTACCATAGGCAGAAATCACTGCAGGTTGCTGCTACCTGGGAGGCTTCATCTGAATAACACCCCTTGCTCTCTGAGCCCCTGCTCTGCTCAACCTTCCCTTTCTCTGCTCCCCCTCCCTCCAGAAGTGACCCCTCTTTGTTTAGCTCATATGCAAGCTTCACCATTCAGCCCTGCTTTAAGGCTTATACTTTATGTCTGGCCCTTGTGTTTCTGCAAGTTAATATTTGTTGCCTTTCTTCTGTTAATCTGTCTATTGACGGTTTAATTAGTTCATACACTAAAATTACTGAAGCTTCAGAGTGAAAGGAATCAATTTAAACTTCCCCACAATGAGTACAAGTGGAATGGCTGTTTGTCCAGTAATTTCCATACTGCTTCCCAGAGTGGTTGCTTCATTCTGTAATGGGGACTCACAGGCTGCTTTGTTGAAAGCCCTTATTTTCACTGGGTTCAGAAATGCCCGGTAGGGAACTAAAAACAGAATAAAACTTGGCATCTTTGCCTTCACTTTGTGTTTGTCCCCTTGTGTTGGATTCGTGCTTGGCTCCACACAGTAGGCAAATTGGTCACTGAACAAGTTTCTGTCTGAAAATGAGTTACCCAAGGTTGATGAGTACCTAAATCTACCTAAACTCTTCTCCTCTCTCCCTCAGGGGTTGAAGATGCCAAGGGAAGAGCTAGGATGGTTTAAAGATTTACAGGGATGCAATAATCAACATTGTCAACTGTCAACTTCTGCAAAGCCTGTTCCAGATCTTGGGAGCAGTGCTAGAAGTGGGCAGTCCTTGTCCTGAACCTTCAAAAACAGTGACTGAGCCATGACGAGCCTGCCTCCCAAAGGGTATTGAACATCCAATGATAACAACCGTGACTGTCCCCTAAACTGGAGCAATCATCTCATGGTAGAAACCAGATTATCTGCTACAAGCAGTGACGACTGAGAAGCCACTAAACGTAATGACCAGGCAGACCACAGTTTAACTAAGACTGCTTGGCTGTGCACAGTCTTGGCTCCTACCCTCACTCTTACTTTATTTATTCTTTGAGCTCCAAGTCCTTGCAGGGAGGGCTAGGGAAACTGGTGCACTTGTCTTTTCACACAGCTGAATGAAAGTTTTTTCTGTCTTCTCCACTGCTGGTCATTTTGGTCGGTTGGGTCTCTTTGGATTGGTACCTTAGGGCAGTTGGAAGAACCTAGTCCTTGGGACCCCTGATGCTGAGGTCTTTGCCCTAAGACCTCATGGCAACATCATTTTCACCTGTAGTGTGGGAGGGTCACTTCTACAACCTCACTGTGCTCACCATGAGGAGTTTATTTTTTGGTTTGCAGGGCTGGGGATTCACATCATCGTCAGCTGGGAATGGACCCACTCCACACTCAGCCCCAGCCCTTTTCCTGCTGGCCATTTTGACAGGAGCTGTGGCATCTTGTAGTCTTCATTTGCATCTTCATGACCAATGACCATCTCTCCACATGCTTGTTCACTGCCCTTAAATCTCCTCAGAGAGAAGGCTCTTCTTTGGTTTGGGTTTAGGTTTTGTTGTTGTCATTTTGTTTTTTGCTTTACCTTTTTTTGGTGTTGTTGTCCTTTATTGGTTTTGATTTTCATTTCAGGAGGCTTTTTTTTTTCTTTTGAGAGAGAGAGCCAAAACGAAGTTTTGGATAGGTAGGGAGGTGGAAAGGAGCAGGGAGGAGATGGGGTAAGAGAAAGAATAGGATCAAAATATATTTTAAGAGATTTTTTCATTAAAAAAGATCCCAAATCTTTTCCGTTTGTTTTATTATGTTCTTTGTTTTCAATTTATATTTTTTAGTTAGAATTTTTTAAAAAGATTCATTTATTTATTATGTGTACAGTGTTTTGCATGTATGTAAGCCTTCATGCCAGAAGAGGGTACCAGATCTTCTTATAGTTGGTTGGTTGTGAGCCACCATGTGGGTTCTGGGAATTGAACTCAAGACCTCTAGAGCAGTCAATGCTCTTAACCACTGAGCCATCACTCCAGGCCTCCTGAGACCTTAATAATCATGTATTCTGGATTTGCAAATATTTTCTCCTAGCCTGTGGATTGCCTTTTTTGTTATTTTCGGGATCCTTTTTTAAGTGCATGTGGACATGTGCAGGCACTGTGCACACATGTGGCAGTCAGAGGACGGCTTAGGCAGCAGGTTCTACCCATCTGCCTTTGCCAGGGTTTGGGGATCACCAGGCTCATGTAGCAAGAGCTGCTACCAACTGATCTGACTTATTTACCAAGAGTGTGTCTTTTAAAAGCAGTGACCTTGTTTACATCAGTTTGTCAATATTGAATTGCACTTTTGTTACCATGTCAGGTCTTTGCCTAACCCAAAATTTTAAGGATTTTGCTTTTGCTTGCTTTCTTCTTCTTCTTCTTCTTCTTCTTCTTCTTCTTCTTCTTCTTCTTCTTCTTCTTCTTCTTCTTCTTCTTCTTCTCCTCCTCCTCCTCCTCCTCCTCCTCCTCCTCCTCCTCCTCCTCTCTCTCCTCCTCTTCCTCTTCCTTTTTTCTAATTTTATCATTTTTTAAATGAACTTCAGGAAGCTGCCAAGTGGTTGAACACTATATATGCATTTTACTTGAGTTCATCTTCTTTCTCTGGCTTATTTTGGGGTACTGAGGGTTGAACCTAGTCCTCACATAAGTACTCCACCCCTGAACTGAGTCCCTAGCTGAAGTCTCATTTTCATTGCCAACCTCTCTATTAAAAAACAGACCTCTGACTCAGACTTCAATGTCAGTGCTCTTATAGGACAGAACTGCAAATCCTTCTGTGGGTTGTTCAATTAGCAACAGCTATCAGGGTCTGTTTTAAATCGTGAACCTAAAGGTTCTTTCTCTCTCTCTCTCCCCACCACATTAACTTAAATACCTACTCTCTAAAAAATTTGTCTTTTTATTTGTCTGTTATCAGTAATCATAAATTTTTAATTTAAATCTTTCAGCCATGGGAAGTTTTTAAATTTTATGTTATAACTCATATATATATATATAATATATATGTCATATATATATTATATATATATATCTCCTAGGTCAGAAAATATGATATAAGATTTTCAAGGTTAAAAACATAATTTTGGATAAAATTGTGTGGGAGAAGTAGTATGATATATTAGCTGGGAGAGTAGGAGTGGTGTAAACTCTCAGTTGTTGATGTATTCCTCAGTGGGTTTTTATTTTTTTAATGCCGTACCTTTTAAGATTCTGTTGGCTGCATTTAGAAGAATAGATTTGCTTTTAAAATGTCAGTGTTTCCAATATCCCAGAAATTGTGTTTAAACTGTGATGAAAAATTCTACATGTCAACTGAGAAACCATAGGGATGTGTGACTGAGTTTTTCAGTCATTTCAGAAAATGTGTGGGTAAAATAATAATAATAATAAAGAAACACCCACTGTTCTACTCCACTGCCTTCCCATGAAGGACTGAGCAGGAGTTGGCATGATGCTGGCTGGAAGCTGACAGTCACTACTGAGCAGGGAGGTGAATGTTCAGGAGAGCAGCTTTGCCTCTGCATCAGGGACTGTTTCCTTCTGAATGAAGCGAGGCAAGCAGGACTGCCAGCTTCCTTTGTCCTCTGAAAGGGAGCTTGAAGGTAAGAATCCTAAGCATAGCCAATTTTACCTGTTCTGCTTAAAGAGTCTCCTGAGCAGCTATTTAGGTGGAGGAGGAAGGGACCAGAGTGAATTCTGAGCCATACGGGTGGGTAGATATCCTTGAGACAGTATAATTCTAGGATTACAGGGATCAAAACCATGCCAACCATCTTTGCTAAGGTGAGTGAAGATTTGGGCTGGAGGTGTACAGGTTATCCACCAGCCCCTATTTTCTCTCCATTCTTCAGCCTGGACTTTAGAGAGGACTTCTTTACAGTACCTGGGCAGATTTCTTCCTTTAGGAGTTTATTTATCTGATGGTTTAAATGGTAATGGCCCCCATAGGCTTGTACATTTGAAGACTTGGTCATGAGTTGATGGAACTGTTTGGGAAGGATTAGGAGGTGTGGCCTTGTTGAAGGAGGTGTGTTATTGGGAATGTGAACTCTCGCCTATTCCTTCATAGACTCCAGCTCACTGAATCAGTAAGCCAAACTGAATGCTTTCTTTTTATAGTTGCCTAGGGTGTGGTGTTTTGTCACAGCAATAGAAACTCGACTAAGACAGAAGAGGACCTGGTGAGCTGTGGTGCTGAGGCTGACATGAGGCAATGATGGCCATGATGTGATGGCGGCCCAGGTGGGTGTGTGAGACTCATATTCCCTGGCTAACCACAGTCTGGTCCTCTCCCTGCTTCTTGTCTCAAGTCCCTTCTCAAGAGGAAATGCAGCTTCTCCCTAACCATTTCAGGACCATGTTCCCAGTCGGATGTTAACATGGGGGTACAGAGATCTACATCCAAAACAAAGATTGAGCCATGGGAAGGGACTCAACTCCTTGCCCAGGTCAGGGGTGCTGGCAGTTCAGGGTCAGGGGAGATGGGTAGAAATGGGGAGATCTGTGGACTAAGATAGGGAAGCATTGGAATAATCCAGGCAGCTTTCTTGTCAGGGCTCTGGGACTCCTGTCCAGAATGTTTGCTCACCTGCTACGTTACATTCTGAAAGATCCAGCTCTACTCACCTCCTCAGGTCAGGCTCTTAAAGCCTTTATCACATAAAACCTTATCAACCAGTCACACACCAGCCAGAGTCTGACTATCTAATCAGTACTTTTCACATCTCAGCTGTACTCTATCTAAACAGAGACCCAGGAAATGTAAGGCATCAAAACAAGGTTTGATTGGGAGCAGAGATACAGTGAGGTCCTCCAGGGGTGTTTAACTAGGGAGGTAGGTGACTCAGCCATTAAAGGAAGCAGGGAGTAACCTTAGCTAATTTTCCTTCCTGTTCTATTTGTGGAGGGGAGGACCCCACATATGTGCTAGACAAGAACTCTATTACTGGGCTATATCTGTAGCCCTGTTTTGTATTGTTAAGTAAGTCTTACTTTTAAATATTGCTGGGGGGTGGCAGCACATGCCTTTAATCCCAGCATTCAGAAGGCAGAGGCAGGCAGATCTCTGTGAGTTTGAGACCAGCCTGGTCTACAGAGGAAGATGCAGGACAGCCAGGGCTACACAGAGAAACCCTGTCTCAGAAAACCAAAAGAAAGGTGATGATGATGCCTGTGTCACAGCATGTATTTAGGAGTCAGAGGACAATCAGCAAGAATCACTCTCTCCTCTCATCATGTGGGTTCCAGGCATCCAACTCAGGTCAGCAAGCTTACATGGCTACCAATTCTATGGGCCAAGCTATCTCATCCAGCCTTTTTTTAAGCTTTTAAGGCCATGTCTCACTTACTCACCTGGGTTGGCCAGACAGTTCTTGACATTTGCAATCCTCCTGCCTCAACCTCTGGAGTGCGTTGGATTATAGGCCAATGACTTTGCACCCAGCTGTTTGGTTGATTGCTGTTCCCATAGAACCAGTGTTCATTCCATGAAACTGTGGAATCTCCTCTGAGAAGAGAAAATGTACTTGCCACCAAGGCTGACAACCCGAGTTTGATTCCTGGAACCCATATGGTAGAAGAAGAGAACTGGCTCCCACAAATTGTCCTCTGATCTCCATGTATGTGTTGTGATGTGTGTGTATTCAAACATAATAAAATTATTTCAAGAGGAACAAGTAGGAATAAACTACAAAGCATGCTGTGACATTATAGAAAGCTGAACAAAACAAAACAAAAACCAATAAAATGGGCAAGCCAATCAAAACTTAAAATACATATACTCTGAGCAATTGTCTTTTTCAAAATTCATCCTGTCATCATAGCCTTTGCCTCGATGCCTAAGACATCTGATGTCTTCCCTTGGGGGTTTGGTTTAATAAACGATGGGCGGGTTGTCAGGGAAGAGACAAACAGAGATCCTGAGGATGGCTGCAGGTGGGAAAGCATCCAAGCATCCCACAGATGGATGCACTCATGTGACTCAGAACACACACCTGGGCAAATGTTAAAAACCAACCTGGGGTTCCTGTTGGGGCCGAAGCCAAAAGGGGCCATCTCAGAATGAAGCTTCTGGGATGCGAGAATGGATCCGAAATTTCCTTCGCAGCTATGAAATTCTCCTTACAATTAAGATCTGCAAGGGTCAGATTTTAAGCTGGGTGTTACTGTGGAGCAACAGCGATAGCTCAGGACTGTCAGCTGCAGGGTGGCTCCAGTGGTCACTTGACTACAGCTTCATCGTCAGAGTCAGATGTGTCTGAAAACAACAGTCTCATGTAGCCCAGGCTGGCCTTCACCATGCTATGTAGCCAAAGATGACCTCCGAGTTCTGATCCTCCTGCCTCCACCTCCTGAGTACTGGGATGACAGACACGAACCATCACATTCTGATTTTCTCTGTGCTTGGGGCATAGTGGATATTAGGTAAGCATGGTACCAGCTCGAAAGCCTTTCCCTTTCTGAGTATTATTACAATGTGCAATACTATTTCCTTTTCCTCATGTCTCTGCATATTCCTTCATCTGGATCAATAGTGATTTAGTCACAAATATTAGACAGATTAATATTTTTTTCTGCTTATGGAGTGTCAAAGTAGAAAAACTGACATTTTTTAGATTAAATTTCACAAGGTGAATTCCCAAATACAATTTATTTTCAAAAGACTCATAACCTAAATGGGATTAAATAACCAAAATTAACATAATTCTTAAATGTAATTTTATTTGATTTAATGAATGTGAGACAGTCATCAAACCAGCTGACAAATATTAGATTCATGATTTCATCAAATCTCTATTATTCTGCCTTAGATCATTGAAAACTGTTCAACATATATTGGCTCACAAAGATTATAATAATATTCTTCCTGAATTTATATGACTAATATTCTTTTAAACTCTCAATAGTTTCCCCAATTCACTTGCTATTTCTAAGTGCGGAGTTGTTTTTGAACATAAACGAATTGGTTTTGTAATCAGCATTAATTGTCATGGCATTTTCATCTTGCAATCCTATGTGCACACACGTAGCTTAACTGACTAATAGAGTGTTCACATGGGAGGCATGAGAGAGATCTTCACTGGAGATTTAGCGAGACATTTACAGTCTTTTCTATTAATAAATCTGAAGGCAAGCGTCGTGCTTGTGACTGCTGTAGATGTGCTGGTTAGATTCAGTGATGACCTCCTGCAACCACAACTGTCCATCAAGCTCAGCTCCAAATGCTGAAGGCAAAAGGGCAGTTTGCAGATTTGGGCCTGAACTCCCAGTGCGTCTTGTATAAGCTCATGTGCAAATGCAGACAGTCTCCCATTTACAGCGATCTGCTTTCTGGTTTTTAGATTGTAGGGAAGCAATAAGAATGTAGTTAAAACCATACTTCAGAATTTTTAATTTATTATTTTCCCTTCCTAGCAATATGTGGTATCGTACTCTCGAAATACCAAACAGTGTCAGCAAGTCATGTGAGATGCATAGGGCTTCATTAGAAAGCATGCTTTGCACTGAACTGAAGGACGAGTGATGACCAGAGGGGTCCAGACCAGGCTCGTGAAACCCACAGAAACCGCTGACCTGAACAACGGGAAACTCTTGCTCCCCAGAATGATAGCTGGAATACCAGCATGGGACTGATCCAGACCCCAGGAACATGGGTTTCAGTGAGGAAACCTCGGAAATCTACAGGACCTCCTGTAGTAGTTCAGTACTTATCCCTAGCAAAGGTGTGGACTTTGGGAGCCCATTCCATATAGAGGGATACTCCCTGAGCCAAGTCACAGGGAGTGGGCCTAGGCCCTATCCCAAAGGATATGATAGACTCTAATGACCCCCTATGGAAGGCCTCCCCCCCCCCCCGGGGAGCAGAAAGGATATGTGATAGGTAGGGTTTTAGTTGGGGGGATGGTAGGGAAGGAGGGGAGGGAGTGGGAACTGGGATTGTCATATAAAACAATCTAGTTTCTAATTCAAATAAAAAGAAGAAGAAGAAGAAGAAGAAGAAGAAGAAGAAGAAGAAGAAGAAGAAGAAGGAAAAAAAAAAAAAAGCATGCTTTGTGTTGGTTGATTTTGCCCAGTACAGGCTAATGTGGCTGTTCCCAGCATACTTGACACAGGCTAAGGGAGACATTGACATTTGCTGTGTCAGGTATATTAGCGGCATGTTGGCTTATATTTTCAGGCTACCCTAGGTTCATAGGCATACTATCCACTGTAAGTGGGGAACATCTTTGTACATGAACCTGCATATGCATGTATCTCTACGACCCCAGTTTCCACAGGGAGAACCCCGAAGCCTGAGAATTAAGTCTGGGAGACATGTTTAATCATAAAATTTATATAATGAAAATTAAAAAGCTAAAAGATTTGGAATGTTTTTATGGTAAAGAAATGGCATGTTTAAGGAGTGTCTTGTTTTCTTTTTCTGTTGCTGTGACGACTACTCAGACAAAAGCAACTCACAGTAGAGAGTGTTTATTTTAACTCACAGCTAGAGGGTACGCTCTCGCATGATTGGGAAGTCAAGGTAGCAGCTTGGAGCAATTGGTCACATCTCATCCATCGCCAGGAAGCAGGAGGGATAAATGCTGCTGCTTCTGAGTTCCGTTTCCCCACTTACAGAGTCCAGAATCCTGGCCAGGGAATGGTGCCGCCCACAGAAGGCAGGTCTTCCTGCCTCAGTTATAGCATTCAAGATAAATCCCCCACAGGCGTGTCTAGAGACTCATCCATTTCCCAGGAGGTTCTAGACTATGTCAAACCGACGATTAACATTGACCATCAGAGGGAGGCTGATATGTTTATCCTGATTTGAACATTGCATGTGTAAGTGTGCAGCAAAACATTGCATAAAACCCGTAATTCTATACCATCTTATGTTATCAGTTACAATTAGTTAAAAAAAAGTCTTACTTTCACTGTATACTGTTTTGAGTTTTTGTGTTATTTGTTGTTTGGGGGGACAGAGTCTCATTATGTAGCCCTTCTTGCCTAGATCTCACTACAAGACAGTGATGGCTTCATACTTGCAAAGATCCTCTTGTCTTTGCCTCGTGAATGCACAGGTGTACACACCAACGTCCAGCTGTATATTCTTTCACACCACTCAATTTTTAAAAAAATTACACTTACTCATTGTGTGCACAAATGTGCCCCTGCACTTGAGAATTTGCTATGGTACACATACAGAGGTCAGACAGCAGCCAATGGGAGTCAGTTCTCTCCTTCCACCATGTGAGTTCCAGGGATTGAACTTGAGTGGTCTGCCTTAGCAGCAAGTGTCTTCACCTGGTGAGCTATCTTAGCCCATCCCCTGCTTGATTCCCCTGCCCTAACCAGGGTCTCACTATATAGCTTTGGTTACCCTGAAACTGTCTACGTAGACAAGGTGGTCTTGAACTCACAGAGATCTGCCAGCCTCTGCCTTCCCCAAGTGTTGGCATTAAAGGTGTGTGCCACCATGCCCTGCTTAAAGATTCATTTGCTTATTTTTATTCATATGTATGTGGGGGGGTTGCATGAGTTTATGTACATAGAGGCCAGAAGAGGACATCAGAACATCAGGAACTGGAGTGACAAGCAGTTGACACCATCACAGGGATACTGGGTCTGAAACCTGGTCCTCTGCAAGAGCAGTAAATGCTCTTAACCACTGAGCCATCTCGCCAGCTCACTGTCTGATTTAAAAAAAAATCCCAGTACTTTATCCCTTTTAAATATCTGCCATTATCACTTAAGAGATTATTAAACAATGTGTTGCTGGATGTTCTTGTTCCAGACTGGTCCCACAGTTGCTTTGCCCCAAAGAAACACACAGACACTATATTAATTATAAAACTGTTGGGCGATGGCTAGGGTATTTTATTGGCTAGCTCTCTCTTAATTATTAACCCACAACTACTAATGTATGTATTTCTACATGGCCTTATCTTACCATAGAATGCCTGGCACATCCTATCTTCCCAGTCCCTACATGGCATCCTCTTTGCTGCACCTCTCTGCCTACCTTTCCCAGAATTCTCTTCATCTCCTAGTCCTGCCTATCTTCCTGCCTTTATTGACCAAACAGTGTTTTATTCATCAACCAATAAGAGAAACATATATACATAAGGACATCCCCCATCAACAATGTGAGCAATGTGAGTGGAACAAAAGTTGTTCAAGGAAAGCAGTTTTCAAGGCCGCAGGTTGCCAAGCAAGACTTAGATCCTACCTGATAGGATCTACACCCTTGAGTCTCCTGAGGGGGGTTATCTAGTGGGAAAGTGGATCACTTGGGTTCGAGAATATTCTTACTGAGAGAAGTTGGTCAACTATGCCCCAAATATGGGATGCCTTGTGCCCTGCCAGTCCTGGACATCAGTGTTCAATCATAGAGAAAACAGAGACCTTTGGGGTGTTTGGAAGAGCTTCTGGACACAGATGACTTTTCTAGTAAATTTCATAGTGCAGCCCCCCCCCCCCAGAGGAGTAAGAGGTCCCTGGACCTTTTTCCAGTAGGAGAAGACCACGTGGAAATATTTAGATTGATAGAAATGAGTTGATAATTAAGTCACAGCTAGCCAAATAAGAAACCTTAGCCAATGGCCAACAGCTTAATAACAAATATATTGTCTGTGTGTTTCTTTGAGGCAGAGAAGGGCAGCAGGACCTAGCAGGGCCAAGAAAACCTCACGTTACAGACAACCTAACAGAGGAAAGACTTAGTTTGGCTCACAGTTTGAGGTGGTTCAGTACATGGTCCCTCAGCTTTGTGCACTAGGCAGAACATCATAATAAGCATATCATAGAAGATCTTCTTCACAATAGACAGGAAACAGAGAGAGAATACAGAAAGAGGCCAGGCTAAGATACACCACCCAGGGACACATCCCCAGTGACCTACTGCCTCCAACAAACCTTCACCCTTCCGAATAGTGCCATTGTCTTAGGGTTTCTATTGCTGTGAAGAGACACCATGACCATGGCAACTCTTATAAGTGAAAACACTTAATTGGGGCTGGCTTACAGTGCTGGAGAGGGAGCTGAGAGTTCTACATCTTGATCGGCAGGCAACCAAGGAGTCTGTAACACTGGGCATAACTTGAGCATATATGACCTCAAAGCCCACCCCAACAAGGCCACACCTACTCCAATAAGGCCACACCTCCCAATAGTGCCACCCCCTATGACCTAGCACTCGAACACATGAATCTTTGAGAGCCATACCTATTTAAATCATCACAACCATTGTGTCATGAATCCATCAAATGATTAATCCATTGGTTGTGTCATTGTCCCATGATCTAACTGTCTCATTATGCTGTCACAGACACAGCCAAAGTGCCTAGAAAGACACTCCTGGATGCAGTCGTGTGGGTTGTCAAGACTGAGAGCATAGCAGTACCTGATGGCTGGTACTAGTAACTAGGCTTCTCTTTCCACCTGAAAAGCCTCTTTCAGAGTGCTGCAGTTTGAAGAGACAATAGCTATTGTTTCAAGAAGACATTATCAGGGCTAGTGAGATGGCTCCATAGGTAAAATCCTGGAGATCTGAGTTCAATCCCCAGAACCCCCATAAAGGAATGAACTGACTCTGTAAACCTATCCTCTGGTTCCCACTTATGCATTATGCATATTACCTCCCCAAATACACGAGAGAGAGAGAGAGAGAGAGAGAGAGAGAGAGAGAGAGAGAGAGAGAGAGAGAGAGAGAGAGAGAGAGATTTTGGGGCTAGGGAGATGGCTCAGAAGTTAAGAGCACTTACTTGCTCCTCTTGTAGAAGACCAAGGTTCTGTTCCCAGTACCCAAGTGGTGGCTCAGAACTATCTGTAACTCATGTTCCAAGGGATCTGATGCCCTCTTCTGACCTCCACAGACACCAGGCACATAAGTGATACACACATATACATGCAGACAAAACATCCATACACATAAAATATTTTTTAAAGGAAATAACAACATTTTCCCAGGTTCTAGTGTGAGGACAATGGGCTCAATGTGCCCGATAATCCAGGGTGACAGCTCTGAGCAGCACAGCACTTCTGTGACCAACATCTTCAAGGGATGACCACCAGTTATACTCCAGCCAGCAATGTATTCCTAGTTTACCGTGACTAATTCAGAAAGCCACGTGACAAGCACATTCCCTACTTGCCTCCACTTCTCGGACTGTATCCTAAGGGCATGTACGAAAAACTCAGAAGGAGACCTAGAGTAGTTGTCTGGAAAAAGAAAATGTGAAACAAATAAGAGTGGCTAATGTGAATTATGATACATTTATGTGGTAGAATAATATCATTATATAGTAGAGGAGAGCAAATTTAGATAAAAATGAAATTCAAGTGACAGAATGTTCCAGATTTTTCAACTGTTATGCAAACACTTCAAAGTTTACTGTGGTATAATGAAATGTGTAAAAATTGCATTTTCTCTAATTGAAGTGGTAGAATGGGGGGAACTTATCTCTCATGAGACTCTGCAAACAAGGCCCTCTCTCTTCTCCCTACCCACTGCAAGGACCGGGGCTGCAAGGGACCCCGAGGCTTAAAGAAGAACTTCTAACAATATAAGAAAATTATGATATAATGTTATGTGTTAAAATCAGAATAAAACTCACATTTAGTATACCTTACTTCTGTAAAATCAAACTCACATAGAACAACAGAGAAACATCTGAAAAAGACATATTAAGATATTGATGATTGTCTCTTTAGGATATTAGATTTTTATTAGTTTTTTTTGTGTGTGTGTTCCAGAATTAATTTTCTTTTTTGAGACAGTGTCCCTTTTATCTCAGGCTGGCTTCAAATTCACTATATAGTCAGGCTCCTCTGTCCCCACCTTCCAAAGTTTGGGATTATAGGCATGCCCCGTTTTTTTTCTGTGCCGGTATTGAACCCAGGCTACATCCCCAAAGAATTGCTCCTTTTTTCCTGTTCTGGGGAGTCAAGTCCAGGGCCTCATGGATAGAGAAGGCATGTTCTCTATCAACTGAGCTATAGCCCATTCCCCTTCCCAAATTATCTTCCTTCCTTTTTACTTATAAACAAAGACTCATTTAGCTCATGGTTTTTGGAAGTACAAGGTTCAAACAGCACAGCACAGTTAGAGCCAAGGCCCACCTTAAATGCAACATGTTGTGGCTAGGTGCAGGTATGTCTGGCCTCAAATTTCTGTGAATGAACACATACAAGGTAATGGTGGGGAAAATAAAAGGGATTTTGAGGAGGCAAGTCCTTCCGTGTATGTTTATCTTATTGGTTGTTGAATAAAGTACTGTTTTTTCCTAATATTCACTCCAACATTCAGTTAGTATCAGGAGCTCAGAGACTTGTCCCTCTGCTATGTCCTCTCCTATGACTAAAACATAATAGATACATCACAAAGATGAGACCATTATAGAAATAGGCTCTGGTCTAGCCGTGTTGCGAGCAGCGGTTGTATTTCTTTTCCTTGCTCTTTCCCGTTTCCTGGCGCTGATAACCATCTCATTGTGTAAGGGAGGAGAAGGAAAGAAAAGGGGTCCTAGGACAGCTGTCCCCATTCTGTTTCTTGACCGGAGTCTTTGTTGCAAAGATTGTGCCCTGTGTTATTAAGCTATACTGTTGCTTTGCCTGGCTTTTCTGTACCTGCCCCCCCACCCTGTTTTTTAAAGTTTTTAGCCATGAAACATGAATAAAAACTCAAGGATCTAGCTGAAGCTTACACAATGATTTTCATACAACCCCCTCCTTTTAGTTTCCTTCTCACCCTCCGTCCATTGCTGACCCTTTTCTGAAATCCTTTGGCTGTCAGGCCTGCCCCATTCCTACACCCCCAAGTGACCATTGTTACTCCCCTCTTTCTGTCACTGTAGACAGACAGACCCCCTCCCCCTTCCATGGCTTCCATACCCACATTCAACAAGCACAGGTGGAAAGTGTTTGGGGGAAAATCGCCTCCAAACTGCACACACCCAAACTTTTCTTCTCGACATTATTCCCTCAGCAATATGGAACAGTGATTCATAATGCATTCACAATGCAGTAGGTATCAGAAATAATCCAGAGAAGGTTCAAGAGGGTGTGCACTGCCTACACACAAATGCCATTCCATTTTGCATAAGGGACCATGAGCATCCACAGGTTTGGGAATCCACAGGGGGCAGTGCCTTGGAGCCAATTCTCCAAGAATACAGACAGATGACGGTATTATGAGTTGAGATTAGAACTTCATCCGAGTTTTATTGAAAATGGTGTCAGAGCTTTTGTTTTTTATTCCCTTTGCTTTGGGGGCTGATTCTGAGAGAATGGGGAAGAACTGTATTCACATAACATGTTAAATTCCTTAGATCTCTGTCTTGGTTTTTAGTATAAACATTATAAGGTTTTTTTTTTTTCTCTAAATTTCCTGCAGTGGATATGTATGGCTTTAAGACAGTGGGCTTCCCCACAGAGCGGAACATAAAAGGGCCCACGAAGGCTGAAGCACCTGCTCCTGCCTCTTCCTCACTCTCACTGAGCCAGCTGGATGGGAAAAGCCCACTTTCCTTCGATACTTCAGCCTCCTGACATCCGCCAGAGAACACCTTCTTGTCAGGGCACATGAGAGGTGACTTTTGGGGTCCTTCGCTCTTAGCTGAGGGGTATTTATTAAATAGCCTTTGCCAACCATGCCCACTCCTCTGCATGTGTGCAGTGTGGTACTTCCTGTACATTCTGAGATTAGCCGCCAAAACATGCTCTTACAAGAGACTTCAAGTGTGTGTGTTCAGGTCCCCTGGGGTGTACCTTCCCAGGGACAGCATTTCAATCAACAGAGGTACACTTTATCTGGCAGTTCTCCTTGACCACTACCCATAGAGCTATCCCTCACTTGGTCACACGTGAGTGACACTGGTGAGGCAGACACACTGGCCCTGGAACACTTTCAGTTTTCACTAATTAGTACTACCAGGTTCAAGGCTATTGAAACTCCAGGATCTAAAGTGCCCCACAGGCCTCCACAAGCTCTAGGCTCAGGGGCCTGACAAGTACCGTGCAGGGATCCAAAAGCCACAAACACTCTAGTTCCCCCTGGCCCAGGAACATTGCCATTTGAGCTGTCTCATGTGACCACCAGAATTCCAGGAAGGCCCCACCTCTCTTTTTCTCCAGACACTTTCAAGCTTCAGGCATTTCTTCCTCTGTTCCCCAAGACCCTCTACCTCTCTACCACAGAGTGTCCAGGCTTCTAGCCTATCTGCCTTCCATTTTCCCAAGGCTCTTATGAGAATTGATCTATCCAATTAAGGCAGGAAATTGTTCTCTAAATTTAACACGTCCATCAATCACCTCCACAATGGCCACATTGATTTGGAGGGCTGAAGCTCTGAGGTGATTTTTATTTAATCCAGCACAAACTCCATCAGGCTTCCCCCTTCATAGGCATCATTTCTCAATTTGCTTTTGTTAAACTCAGCTTCAAACATATCCCATGAATCATCTTCATCAGGGGACTCCTGCTGGATTCCCCATCTCCTCGCAGGAGCTGCTCAGGGCAGGCCCACACCACTCTGTACTGTTGCCTTTGCTGAACCTAGTGTCCTCACTGGTGAATTCTGTTTACACCCAACTTCTTTTCTGAAAGGAGAATACGTGTGTGCACATACACCCCCACACAGGAAGATGGCCTCTATTGAAGTCAAATCCACTCTGGTCATTTCCTCCATCTTGAGGAACCATCTGTTACCTTGAGCATTGCCTTGATGGACTACACCATGCCAAGAGGGCCCACACACATATGCACAAAGACAGTTCCATTTGGAGACTGGATATCATCTTTAATTAATAATGCCACAGTGTAACATCCTTTTTGTTGCTGTAGCAGATGGCGTGTATGTGTGTGTGTGTGTGTGTGTGTGTGTGTGTGTGTGTGTGTGTGTGTGTGTGTGTTCCTGAATATATGAGGGGCCAGCAGAGACTCCCAAGCAGTTCTCAGCCAACAACTCTTGAGCAGCAACAGTCTCCATAGGCATGGAGGCCAGACTCTGCCTCTTATGGTCGTGAGTCTTCCTTCCTTCTGGGCCATTTTGTGTGCATTCTGAAGGCAAGGCTAAGGCCTGTACCAAGTCAGATTAAAGGGCCTCTCAGCACAGTCCAGCCTCTAAAACAGTTCTCAGTCTTCACTGCCCCTAACCAGAGGGATGCCCCTGGTCAAGATACAGACTGTCTGACAGGTTGACCAACCGAGGCCAGCACTGGTCCCCTGTGACATTTAGAGAGCAGCATCAGAGTGGTCCAGCCCTGGGCTGAGTTCTGAAGCTGCTGGGACATTTGATGAGTTCCTTTCACTGACAAGCTGGATGCAGCTCAGGCATTTTGGAGGGCCATTCAAATGGGGCAGACTTGGTGGTGGCCATTGGAAGTCATTTCCAACCCAAACCTAAGAGCCCACTTCCCTGTCATCTCTACTCTCCAATTTCCTCACATGCTCAGCAGGTCCACAGCTCAGACATGGCAGGGGAAAGTGATGGTGGGTCACAAAAGACCATGAAATCTGGGCTGAACTGGATCCGCAGCCATGTGCCAGCCTGAGGGCAGCCCTCTCTCCCATGGTCAATGAGAGGCAGAGCTTTCCGAAGCTGCATGGGACCCCCACAGGCCGGGCAAGCAAGTTCTCAGCCCAGTACAGAGGGAACACCAAAATGGCTCTATTGTCCCATTCCACTGTTCTGTGCCTTGGGAAGGCAAGGAGCCCAAGTCCTGGAGGGTGGGATCAGCTGTTGGGGAAACAGCGCTGTCCAGGTGAGGTCTCCGGCCGGAAGCTGGGCTTGTTCAGTGGGCTGGGGTAGTAGGTGGTTGTGTACACATTGGTCTGCTGCAGGGGGTAGAAATTGGCTCTGTCATCAGGGATCAAGTTATTCTTGTTCAGTGTCTACAGGGAGGAGAAGGAATCAGAGAAAGGAGAGAAGAGATAAGGAAAGGGCCAGCCCAGGGCACGGAGTCCTAGAAGCCAGCCATTAAGGGGGAAAGTCTATTATTGACACAGTGCTCCTTGGTGTGATCACTGCTCCTCCACCTACTCCCACCCGCCCACTCAGTGATACCCATCATAGAGCCAGGACCACAGTACCATTCACCCTGCACTTTGCTTCACACAGAGGGCCCACCTTGAATTCCATGGGGGTGTACTTCTCATTCTTGGGGGTGCCCCCGCTCTTGTAGTGCAAGTGGTTAGGGGTGGCAGGATGGACAAGCGTAGACTCCTGAGATTGGCGCTGGCAGTGCTGCCAAGACAGGTACACTGCCAAGGTCAGGAGCCCGGAGCCCAGGAAGCAGGACACGCCAGTGGCTACCAGGTGGATGAGACTGAACCCTGGAGGAAGAGAGCAGAACTGGGAAGAGTGCAGACTGGAGTGGAGGATGAGGAACTGGGACATGAGTGACTTGGGTGAAGGGCAGTGACGTGAGTGGCTCTTTTTACCTCCACAGCTGGTGGTCTCCTCCACACTGGAAGCAGGCAGGATGACTGCAGGGAGACAAACGGAGAAGGTTGGAATAGAGTTAAGAGGGAGGACTTACTCCTGGGCTGGGTGTCATCTACCAGAATCTGGAGGCCAAAGGCTTCAGAGCCTTCTCTCCCTCCGGCTTCTCTGTAGACCCTCCACCCCCCAGGGTGGACCATTCAATAGGTGGTGTGTAGTATGAGAGCCCCAAGCATGAGACAAATGTATCTTTTCTGATGTTTCATTCCCTGCTCCAACCTCCGCCCCAGGGTTCAAGTTTCAGAAGGGAAGGGCACAGGGGGAATGGGAGCATGTGTGATGGGGATCTAGCAGGAGATGGTACTAGCAAAAGGACCCACCAGGAATCTCACTGTAGGGACAGGGCCGGCTCTGGCTGCTGTTGCCAAGACAGGCACCTGGCCCTGGGACAAGCTCCTCACAGCTCCGGCTTCTGCTCTGGGCCCCATCCTCGGTGCAGACACCCCACTCAGACCACAGTGACCAGCCTTCTGTGGATTGTGGGTTGGAATGAGGCTGCATGTCTCAGGATCTCCCTGTTGAGGGTAAGCAGCTCCCAGCCCCAGTCAGATGCACCCAGTACCTGGGCAGGCTTGCGTAGCACATAGTGCCTCCTCCGTGTGCAGCCCGAGGCAGATGTCCTCACCCGGGGACGGTGCAGGACTGGTGCAGGAACGGGTGCGTTGATAGTGGCCACCACCGCAGGATGCTGAGCACTGGGACCATGCGGTCCAACAGGACCAGGCACCCCGCACTGTAAGCGTAGATTGGGTGTGTGTGAGAGAGGCTGCCATGGGCCTCATTACCTCAACATCCACCCTACCCCAAATCAACAGGTCAAAGTATTAAAGGGTGTTGTTCCTCCCACCCTTAAACCCCCTATCAGTTTCATCTCAAATCGGCTACCTCGGTAGAGGAAAGCTAAAGCAAGGCAGTAAGAAAAAAAGAAAGACCTCGCTCTGGCTCCACCCTAGTAGCCACTGAGTCCATGGAGAGGCTGAGGTTTCCTTCCACAACCTTACCTGGGCAAGCCTGTGGGTTGCAGTCTTGGTACTCCACAGCGTCTCCCACGCAGGGCAGGCCCCCGTTGCGGGGCTCCGGGTTGGTACACGTTCTCTTGCGGACACGGAAGCCCAGCTCACAGTCCCGGGAGCAGGATGACCATGGGCCCCAGGCAGCCCAGCCACCGCTCAGAGAGTGCGGGGACGTGCTCCCGCTGCGCAGGAGATCCTCCACCAGGGCTGCAGAGGGCCGGTGGGCTCAGCGACCCCAGTGCTGGGCGGCGCGCTCCTCCCCCAGGCCTCCCGGGCTCCCGCTCCCCACCGCTCCAGGCCGTACCGTCGGTGTCGCAGGCTCCGGTGCCGTCGGCGGGGCAGGTCCTGGTCTCCGTCCTCCTCTTGCCGAACTGCAGGCCGTGCGGGTCTGGCAGCGGGGCGCGGCACGTGAAGCGGAAGCGCTGCTCCTGGCGCGCGCCACCCTGGGTCACGTTCACAGGCAGCCAGGGCGTCCAGGGTGTGTTGCGCCGCACTTCGGGGCAAGCCTCGGGGTTGCACGTCTTGAACTCCTTCGGGGTGAGGGTGGTTTCAGAGCCTGCAGGCTTCCCCGCACCCCGCACCACCGGTCCCACGCCCCGCGCTCTCACCACACCGCAGCCCGGGCAGGAATTGCCATTCTCGCAGACCCGACGGCGTGACTGCACGCCACCTCCACAGTTGCTGCTGCACTTGCTCCAGGAACCCCAGGAAGCCCAGAAGATGGGCACCGGACAAGGCGTGTTTTCATTACAGAACCTGGCGAGAAAGGAGGTGTGTCACCCTAGGGAGAGGTATTGTCATTACTGATCCGGAATCCAGGCGCAAGGATGTCCAGATCCCCGCCTCCCTGCAGACACAGCTCGCTCACCGCTCCTCCCGGCTCTTGCCAACGCAGATGCGGCCCCCGTGGCGGGGCGCTGGGTTGCTGCAACTTCGCTGACGGACCTGGAAGCCGATCCCACAGGACGTGCTGCACTGTGCCCACGATGACCATGTGGTCCACGCCCCATTCCTGGTGGAGTGGGAGGGGACAGAGACACATGCCCCTCTGAGCCCTAGCTTCATAGATCTGGGCTGCATCTGGGGCAGATGGATTTTGTATTGTTGTCAGGACTGGCGAGACAGTGACACAGAAAATATCAGCTCCTAACCAGGCTGGCTCAGGCAGATTCGTGCATTCATCCGTTTGCTCATTCATGCCTCAAATATGTATTGAGAGCCTTCTTCCATATATCAGGCTGTGCTCAGGGCCAAGGACACAGTGATAGGGCCGGGCCCCTACACAGACAGGCAAAAGGACACACTCTTTAGAGGTCTCAGTTACCACCGCATCCTGAAACCTTCCTTTCCCCCTTCTCAGATACCCAAGCCTCCTCTTAGACCTCACTCTCCCCGCTTCTCCCCTCCATTAGCTCTCCCCAGCTTCCTTCAGACACCCATGCCCAAGTTGACCACAGTGGCCAAAGTTGGACTCTCCTGTTTACTGGTACCCTTACCCTTAAAATAAGACTAATGGTTGAATTCTGACCCCCTTGAGGTTGCTGTGAGGGTTAAATTAATGAATGCAGATAAAATAATTATTTTAAGAGTCTCTAAAACTATGCGTTAGTTGTGCTAATAACCATTTTAAGCAGTTCCCAAGCACCAGGCAATATAGTTCCCAACATACATACTGTCTTTTAACCTTCGCAGCAACTCTCGTGTGGGTATTGCATTCCCTATTTTAGAAAGTGTGCCTAGAGGTCTGTCCAAAGTCATGTCTCTAGATGGCAAAGCCTGGGGTCATCACCATCTCATGGTGTCCTCAAGTTTGGAAGAGCAAAGCTAGCTTTTGCCAGTGACCCCCGTGCCTGTTCAGTTTTTTCTTTTGGCAATCATGCCATGAGGCAGAGATTATTCTTCCATTGGTGAGAAAACTCTGCTAGTGCTTATATTTCCTGCCTCAGACAATAGCTTCCTGTCCAGTCCCCAGTACTTCTCTGAAGATTAAACACCTGGGTGAGACGCCCCATTCCCCCAGTTCTCTTCACATGAGTCCTAAGCAGACACTATACAAATCCTGTCCTCACCTACCTGGAGCAATTGGCGATATGGATGGCTGGCCCCAGGCATTCCAGGCCCCCACAGCGGGGCCTTGGGGAGTCACAGGATCTGGCCCGGCACAGGCAAGAACCCGAGTTGTCTCCATCTAAATGCTCACATGGTTTCCATGGTGACCATGGGCCAAAGCCCCCATCCCGTGTCACATTCCGCACCTGCAGACTCATATAAGGGGCAAGACTCCTGTCACACAAGTCAAAGGCAGGGGAGGGATGAAATCCCAGGGCACTTGGGGTATATACTGATGGAGAGTCATAGCTGGCATTGAGGGGAAGGGTTAGGGGAGGGCACGCAAGGGTTCTCACAGGACAGGCTGTGATGTTCTGGATCCACAGGCTCATGTTGGAACTGTCCTCAAGTGTGCTGCAATGCTGCCGCTTCCCGTCCCAGCCGCAGTATGGGTCGCGTGCTCCCAGGCATGCCCTGCCAGATGGAAGTCCTGAGACTCAAGCTCACTGGCTTCCCGCTCTATTTTGTCTCTAGAAATCACCTGGCAACCCCACTCTGAGTACCTCTTTCTATCCTGGTTTTCCTCTATGAAAAAGATTTAAGTTCAAAGTTGGGGATTCAGCTCAGCAGCAGAGTGCTTGCTTCACAAGTTTACAAGACCGTGGGTTCCATCCCAGCACCAGAAAGATGAGAAAGAAAGCATGAAGTTCACTGTGCCCTTGCTGTGTGGCTGGCATCATTTAAAAAACTTATGGAGGCACAGATGAGTTCAATGCGATAACTTGGAGAGGCAAACCTGTTACTGTTCTGTCAAGTAGGAGGAAACCCAGAGAGTCCAGCAAGGACTCAGACTTAGCTAGGAGACTGGACTGTTTTCCCCTGAGCTGAAGGGCCCCATTGCTCCTCACCTGGGACCACTGGAGGAGATATGGTTTATAGAAATGCAAAGAGAGGCCTTTCCCTGTCAGACCCTCAGAGGCCATTCTTTTTTTTTTTTTAAAGATTTTATTTATTTATTATGTATATAACATTCTGCTTCCGTGTATATCTGGACACCAGAAGAGGGCACCAGACCTCATAACGGATGGTTGTGAGCCACCATGTGGTTGCTGGGAATTGAACTCAGGACCTCTGGAAGAACAGTCAGTGCTCTTAACCTCTGAGCCATCTCTCCAGCCCCCAGAGGCTATTCTTTTTTTTATTTTTTTTAGTTTTTTATTTTTTATGTATTTGAATTACAAATAAGATTGAATTACATGATGATCCAAATTCCCTTCTCCCTCCCTTCCCCCTCTACCACACCCCCAACTAAAATCCTACCTGTCATATGTCCTTTCTTCTAATCTACACCTGACTCAAAATTTCTGCTTCCTCGTGAACTCTCAGAGGCTATTCTTAAGTTTGGCTCATAAGAAAATCCCTGAGGAGCTTGGAGAAACACTGGTACCCAAGTCCTTCCCAACACAAGTCTCTGGGGTAGGGTGGTTTTTAAATGTCCAGGACAATGTTAAAGGAAGTCCTTTTGTAAATCACCAGGGTAGCAAACCATCTTTGCATGGAGCAGAGGAGAGGGGAAGAGGGGGTTTCCTAGCGATCACACAAATTGTATCTTGTGGAACTGGACCTAGACTTAGGTTTCCCAACTGTCATTTCTCTTCCTTTCCATCTTCCATCGGATGGAGGTCCCATTCCACTTCACACCCTGACTGGTGTGTGGACTCATTTCTCAAAACACAGGATGCCAGGTACAGTCTAGGGCCATGTGTTTCCCCATGCTTGAGCTGTTTGGGGACAGAGGGCAGGGACTAGCACTTTAGCATCAGGACAATGAGCCGAGCCACTAGAACGGGATGCTACCCCATCATTCCCTGGCCACAGAGCTGGCCTTTCCACAATGTCCCAGAAAAGAAAATGGTTCACACCCCAATGCATGCCCTAGATGCCTCCACTTACACTCCAGGGTTCCCTTTCTTCCCTTTCCTCTGATTCATTCAGGTAACATGGCCCTTATATTTTTTAAATAAGAGAATTTAATCTCCTCTAGGAGGACTCCAAGGAGGAGGAAGAGAGTCTGTGGGGATTACAGAGTTGAGATGTGCTATTCACTGCTTACTAAAAAGGGTACCAGGTCCTGGAGGCAGAGGGAGGGGGTCCTCCAGCCCCACAGTGAACTTACTGCCACCCCAGGGCACAGTTGACCCCTTTTGCTTGTTTTTCAAGCTTTCACCCTGCTCTGATGAGATCTTCTGGGGAAGGTTGAGAGGGCACAAAAGCAGGGGCTCCAAAAATGGAGGCGTGGAAACAAGAGAGGCCTTAGGAAGGAACAAAGGCAGTAAGAGATGGACAGATGAGTTCACAGCATCACACAAGCTGACAAAAGGATTTCCCTCCCAGTGGCCAAAGGGGCTAAGGATGCTGAGAGCCAACAGGATATACACAAGAGCCAAGAGCTTGCAGCTTTTGCTGTCCCCAGGATGGAATTCTTCTTTTCTCTTGAAGATTCATGGACAGTCATTTGTCAGCCATGGTTTAATTGATTGACTAATAAGTTAGTTAATTAAATAGATAAGGTCTAACTTGATTGTCTAGGCTGGTCTGAATCTTACTATGTAGCCCAGGCTGGCTTCAAACTCACAGCATTCCTTTCTCATCCTCTCAAGTATTTAGATTAGAACCATAAACCACCATGCCTGGCTCCTGTAAGTTCTTCACATTTAGCAAATTAAATAGGTCATGTCAGGTACCAGGGTGAAAAGGAGGCCTTGGGAGAGGGAGAGGGAGAGGGAGAGGGAGAGGGAGAGAGAGAGAGAGAGAGGGAGAGGGAGAGAGGGAGAGAGAGAGAGAGAGAGAGAGAGAGAGAGAGAGAGAGAGAGAGAGAGAGAGAGATATGCAAAGACAGAGGGAAGAACTGAAGAAGCTTCCCTCACCCTGACAGCACTAATTCTGATATGCTGTGATTGGTACTTGGCTCCCTGACATATACAGCGTACAGCTTGTTGGCTGCTTGCTTGTCTCATTTATTAACTTTGCAATAACAGGATTTTGCAGTTTCTAGGCTTTAGAGAGATGTATTGTTATTTATTTATTTTATGTAGGGGGCAGGCATGCTTTTGCCTTGGTGTACATGTGGAGGGCCCCCACCTGTAGCTTTATAATAGTGTGAGCCCCTGTTCCAGGCTGGCCTATGATCTTGTATAATCCAGTCAGTGCTTTGGGCATCTGTGGTTGAGACCCTGCTTGGACCCCACAGAGCATGCTGTGGCCTCCCTGGGAATCCAGAGCACTCCCTTGTCTGTGGCTAGTGAATGTCCCCTCTTTACTCACTCAAAGACAGCAAATACATTTTATAGCATAAGCATGCTCATATTTTGCCTCTGGGACCAACAGTTTGATCTGAAGGTTTTCCACCAACAGAATTTACCAAACTGGATGTTGTGGGGGCTCAAAAATAATCCAAGTGCACAAGGAATACTGGCACCTATAGCTGTGAGATCCTGAGAGTTAGACCACAAGAAGCAAATCCAGCCATTCAGAATCGAACAGAGCCCATGACTTGTTATAGATGATAACAAACAAGATTCTGTGTGTCTGGTGTGCACACTCACACAGATGTTCAGTCACGTGTATACACTTGTATGTGGAGGCTGGAGGACAACCATGGGTGTCACACACCCATCTCCTTTGTGACAGGGTCTCTGACTGGGATATAGAGCTCACCAATTAAGCTAGATTGCTGGCCATCAGACCCTAGAATCCTCCTACCTCCCCAATGATGGGATTACAAGTGAGAGTCACCACACCAGGCATTTTTATGTGGGTTTGGGGGTTGAACTTGGGTCCTCATGTTTGCAAGGCAAGTGCTTTGTTGACAAAACCACCCTGCAAACCCCAAAGTAAGAGTCTTACCCAACAAAAACAAATATCTGCTAGCAGAGGGAATGATTAAGGATGGAAATTTTGGATGGGCTTTTGTAAGACTAAAGCAGAAGTTTCTGAAGGAACCCAGTGTGCCTCGTGTTACTTCTTCCTCTGGAGCCTTGCTGGGTCTAAAGCAGTCGTGTCCAGTCTTGAGTGCAGATCCTAAAGTCCTGGGTATCTTTCGAAAGGTTTAAGCAAACAGAACAAAATGCCACCCTGCATCTAGGCCTCTGGAACTGGAAGTCCAGGGTTAGAGTCTTTAAACTTCAGTGAATAGTTACGGCATTTCAATCTCCAGTGAATAGTTATGGTTGAAAACTTCTGTTCCAGGGCCATGTTTGCTAGGGTCCCCCAGCCAAGTGGGATCTTGTTTCCCCCAGGTCCTGACAAAATAGGGGGACAGGGGAGAAAGACACAGTAGAAACCAAGTTCACTTGCTCTCTCTGCCTTTCCAGTTAAGGTCCTGAGAAAAAAGAGGAGGGTGGGTTCTCTACAGAAAAGCCTATGCCACTGGTCCTTTGAGATTCTGCTCTCCAGGGCCAGTGCCTCCCCTCCCCTCCTCCTCCTCCTCCCCCTCCTGCTGCTGCTGCTAGTAACTAAAGGGTATTATTGCTCCTCCTGTAGCTCAGGTGAGTCCACACTCACTGCCTTAGGGCTAAAGGGCACTTCAAAGCTGACAGAACAAGGACTGTGCTTTGGAAAATGAAAGTCCCATGCTAAAGAGCACAGACGTGCCTGTCACTGTAGAAAAGTGGTGGGAATTTAGAGTTCTTTCAAGAAAGGAGCCATCAGGCCAACAATACATCACCGTGTCTTTTTTACTGAGGTGTTTCAAGCAGCCATTACAAAAGGGAACAGGTTTATTCCAGTGGCTCACTAGTAGGACAGAGATGGATGGCTAGCATTGTAAGCTTGAGAATCCTAGCTCCCTGCAGCAATTGTGGGTGGGGGGAGCTGTCCAGGGTAGAGACAGCATCATGGATGGCGCTTTGGGGCAAGTAACAGTTACTTAAGACTGCCAGAACAAGGACCTGGTTGGGAAGAGACTCCATTGAGGATATCTGTGAGTGAGCTAGGGTTGAGGTGAAAGGTCTACTGGAAGGAAAGGGCTGAGTCATGGATTGAGCATCTTAGCTCCTCTCTGGCCAAGCCAGAGTATTGGTTATATTCTGTGGAACTGAGAATTCTCTGACTAAAAGAGGTAGGGGTCCTGGATGCTGGTAGAGGAGGAAGCCAGATAGAGGCAAGCTCCTGGATGCTGGTAGAGGAGGAGCTGGGTAGTGTCTCTGCTTACCCAACTTGATCTTCCTGCCAACTTTGGAGTAACGGGGACAAACATGAAATGCCTAGAATATATCAAAGCCCCCCCCCCGCCACTTGACAGCACTAATTCTGATATGCTGTGATTGGTACTTGGCTCCCTGACATATAGAGCACACAGCTTGTTGGCTGCACATGCTTGCTTGTCTCATTTATTAACTTTGCAATAACAGGATTTTGCAGTTTCTAGGTTTTAGATCTACCTGTTGTTGTTTTTTAACCTTATTTATTTATTTATTTATTTTACATAGGGGGCAGGCATGCTCTTGCCATGGCGTGTGTGGGGAGGGCACCCACCTGTAGCTTTATAATAGGATTTTCATTGTACACTTCAGTGGCTTATAAACCAAACACAGGAACCAAGACTCTGAGCTGACCTTCTGCCATCTTGTTGCAGAGTGACAGTATCTTGGGGACACTACACAAGCTCCTGGTCTCCTCCGCAAGATCCTGCGAGTGGGGAAATATCCCTGCCCCTCACCATCCTCTCATCCCACAGCAGACCCATGGCTTTGAAGTGGGCTGGAGCCACACTAACCCATCACAGGTGTCTATCTGTCTCATGACAAGGTTACTAGCCAGTCTAGCCCGTCTTACAGAGAACATTTCAGGATGGTCTACCCCATTGTGCCACCTCTGTGATTCAGGTCAAAATCCTCCAGGGCATTCTCAGCTGGCAAGGCCCATTCCTCATGCCTCCCCTGCACCAGCCTCTTCCTGGACCAAATAATCAGTTGACTGAAGCATCAGTCCTGGCGCTGGGAGGAAGGTCACCCTGTGCTGGGCAGGGCTGACTAGTGAAAAAAAAATACTGGGCCACTGGGTTTTCCATAAAGGATTTACAACCTCTTGGAGAATAAGAGAAACATGTGCTAAAAGTTTAATAGCAACACAGTATTTAAAGAGAACACAGAAACAAGGGAAATGCTATCAGCAGGTAGCCACTGCTTTCTGGCCAAACAGAGCTACATGTATTTGGTGTCATAGATTCAGAGACCAGAAAGCCCAGGAGGCTGGAGCCTCCCAAAAAGCCACTGCAGAAAATAAAAAAGGAATAAAGATACTGTCTCTCCTTTATGACTTGCTAGCCTTCATGAGTACCAGGCCTGATCTTTACTATTCTGCCAAAATAAAACATCACTGCCATCAAATCCCTCATTTTCCTGGCAAGAGAACTGAAGCTCAAAATGGTTACACAGTTTGCTTAAGATCATGTGCTTCATGGAGAGTGGCGCTGAGGTGGCTTCCCACTTCCATCTAATTCTACCATCTGCACCCTTCCCAAGACACCCTCTGCCTTCCCCACCTCGGCAGAATTAGGCCAGGGTTGCTCTCCCTAACCAGATTTTCGGAGTGTGGAGGGCTGCAGCTATGGAGGTCTAGTCCCACAAGCCTCTCCTCACGCCAACAACTTAGCAAGGCACTCTGTACACAGCAGGTCTGTGTAAATGTGTGTCATTCTGATGGAACCATGTGCGGGGGCTAAGAAGAGCTCCAGTGACTGCCCATCACACAGGGGCCTCCTACACCCATCTATCCTTCCTCCTCCCCCGACTGCAGGCCTCCATCCAAGCTCCTAGTGCTCTCCGAGAGCAACCCTTGGCAGCCTGGAGCCCATTTGTCTCCCAAATCCCAAGGACAGATGGCACAGCCAGGAGGACTCTGTTGCAAAGGCCATGAAGGCCACGTGGCTGGTTTGATGATCATACAGAGGAAGGGAGGCAGCCAGGGTGGCCTCAAGGGCTGGGAGTTTGGGACACAGTTCCATTTGGCCTTGGCTTCTTCCCTTAAATACTGGTGTTACAGCTGCCAAATTTGTGACTCCACTTAGGGCAAATGTGACCGAAAAGCAATGGGACATTGCTGTTCTACATGCCTGCTGCATCTGGCTTGTCTGCCTTCAAGAAAATTGAAGACTTGGGGCCGACCCAGGCATCATCTCCCCACTGCCTCACATCTGGGCAAGAAGGATTGTGGTTTCAAAGGCAACGATCTCTCTTTCTCAACTAAAGGACCTGAGAGCAAATCAAGGGCGCTAGAGACGGCTGGCGGGCCAGATCTATGGGGTTGTCCACAAACATAATAGCCACCACAATTTGCTAAGTGCATGGTTCCCTTAGGCAGTGATTAAGGCTGGTTAACACTAACAAAATCCTTCCAAGATGGTTCAGGAGAAGGAATCCAATGTTTGAAGAGGTAAAGTGACTCCTCCCAAGGCACTATCTAACTGGAGACCCACCGGGATGCGAGGGCAGGTGCTCACTCCAAAGCCACACCACTTTAGCGCCACCTCCGAGGCATGATTGGCGGGATAGCCACCACCACCACAGACCGCCCCTGGGGCCCTTTCCTTGCCCTCTTGCCTTGGCTTACCCCTGACTTCGGTAGGTCAAGCACCTCTCCAGCGGGACCCGCAACACCCGGTCGCTCAAGCCCACGAAGAGCGCACGTGCACTATGCAGGATGCGCAGGCTCCGCAGAGGTTCAAGGCGCCCAGGGGGCAGCACGTGCAGCTCCTCCAGGTAGCAGCCCCGCAGGTTGCGGCTGGCAGTGGACAGCGCTTTCAGGATGGTGCCCGACTCTGGGGGGTCAGAGAAAAGAGGTCTTGAAGCGTTGGCAGCTTCAAGCAACAACCACTTCCTCAAATGCAGCGCAGATGGGCCTGGGGCGGCTCACCCGTGCCTATGTAGAGTACATGGTAGAGCGTGTCCTTAGCTTGCACAAGGTCCACCACGAGATGTGAGAAGCGGACACTGTCCTGGGTGACACAGGGCTCTGGTGTCACTGGCTGCACAGCTTCGCTCATCAGGAAGAGCCGCTGTGCGTCCTGCAGGCTGCGCTCGGTGAGGTTCTCGTTGGGGCCAGTCTCAGGCAGGGTGCCGCACTGCCACAAGGAACCCAGTCACTGGAGGCCAGTCCTCACATGCAGGGATTGTCATAGCCTCCTTCCCACCCATGGAGACCTTGGGTAGACACTAATTCTTCAACACCCCTGGTCCTCAGTATTCTTTCTGGGTCCCTAATTCTTTTTTTAAGGAAGGATAAATTTTCTTTAAAACTAGGAGAAACTGAGGCTGGGAAGATGGAGGAGGTGAGACCTGTAGGGTTGGGGAAGAGGATGGGAGGGTGAAGGGGTCTGTCCAGACAAATCATTTGAATGTGAATGGTGTCCTGTAATTTTAAGCTGCTTCATAGGCATCCGCTGCCACAGTGAACCAAGCTGCTTTCTTCTATATCCCCCACGGGCTCCAAGTTTGTGTTTCTAGTTTAAAGC
This sequence comes from Cricetulus griseus, assembly GCF_003668045.3. NCBI lineage: Eukaryota > Metazoa > Chordata > Mammalia > Rodentia > Cricetidae > Cricetulus > Cricetulus griseus. The sequence continues at coordinate 54,000,366 of NC_048597.1, forward strand.
ATCACAACAAGCTTTGCACAGACCCAGAAGGGATGACCCAGCATAGTCCTGTTTCTAGTTCCAGTAAAGGAATAAGAGACTCGAGGGAGTTGGGTGACCTGCCCAGCATCACTGGGCTGGATCTATCTCAGAACTGCTGAACTGAAAAGCCCAAGTCTTTCCCAAGCTGCATCACCCCTGGAGCGGGCAGTTGGAAGGCCTTGAAAGTCTGTCATCTAGGATGGGCATGGTGACCCGCACCTTCAATCCTAGCATACAGGAGGCAGTGGCAAGAGGACTCTGAGTTCAGGGTTCAGCCTTGGCTACAAAGTGAGTTCCAGGCCAGCCACAGCAACACAGTGAGACCTTCCTCAAAACAAACAAACAAACAAATAATAAAGTCTCTCATCAGTCCCCTTATGCTTTCCCATTACAGAATGGGGATGCATGTATCAACCACGATAGTCCTAACTGCTCCCTGTATTCAGAGATACTATAGGTATTAGTTCCTGCACTACACATACTATGAATGATTTCCAGATAAAACTCCCAAAGTCTGTGAGTCCCATGTAGAGTCCTCCTACTTTCTCCTACTTTGTAGAATTGAGGTCCCTGTCTCTCTGGGCATGTGGGTCAGTTCCCTAGCTTTGCTTAACTGCAGTCAGCGGAGTTACCACCCTCTTGGAGACCCATCACAAACCCCAAAGACAAGCATAGAGCAACAGGAACAAGCTGGTGTTAGCCTGTGCTGAGCATCTGAGAGTTACCTTGTGGCTGGTGAGAGGCAAAGGAAGAGAAGCTGTACCTGGAAATTGGGGATGGGGTTGGCGATAGGGAGCCAGGCAGCCCTGGGGTTCTCCTGGTAACGAAATGGACCATTGAAAGCCCGGGAGATGGCACTGAGGTTGAAGGCGCAGACGGCAGAAGCGGCGATGCTGTTTCTAAAAGGCAAGAGGTCACGGTGAAATGCAGTCCTTCCTTTGGGATTCGGCCCTCCTTGTGGACCAAGCATCCTCCTCTGAGGCCCCTCAGTCTACCACCATTCCTAATACCCCCAGGTTGGGAAGTGGCTAGGATGAGTCTGGTGCCTTTTGCACAATGAAGGGTATGTAATATTCAAACTCTCCAACGTTACCACAGGAGGATTCCATTGGCAATAAGCGCTGGGGCATCCTTTGGTGTCACTTCCTCATCCCCTTCCTTTATTCAGGGAGGGGTGGGACACAGTCAATGGCTCAAATTAATACATTTTATATTACAACTATATTGGAGTCTCATGACACACTATCCAAGCTAAATATGTTATACTTTGACATTTGATTCCAATCTATTCTGCTGTTTGCATATATGTAATAAATAGATGGTCAGCAAACCACTGATTGATGCTGCAGCCTGCAACTCTTTAGAACTAGATGATTTCCACAGCCCTTTCAGGCCCAGAAACACGAGTTTATATAAATGTGGCATGAACAGCTCACAGAGATGACATTGTCACGCCCACCTGTCCAGTTCTAGTCTCTGTACTGGTTTCTCTCCCAGGTGTGTCCATTATCCTCTCCCTTTGCCTGGTCCCAGACACCTCTGTGCACCTGGGTCTTAATCTGTCCTTAACCTGGGTCTCCCCACGGCCTGGATAGGCTCCTAAGCCATTCTGCACAAAGCAGCCGGCATGAAAGTCCTTAAATTCACACCTAGCTGCTCACTGACCTGTTTCAAATCCCTCAGTAATGTCTCCTTGTCTACAGGGTAAAGATCAAACCCCAGAGAGCAGTCTACAAGGTCCTTGGGACAACTCCCACCCCACCCCAGCCTTACTCTTTGGCTTCTCTCCCACCTCCCTTCTCTGCCTTCAATGCTCCTGTCACACTGGTTTCTTCTCAATGCATGAACCTTTTCTTTTTTTTTCCACCCAGAGCTTTGCACAATTCATTGCGTGGGGGCTGGAATGCCCTGCCAATCCCAGGAACTTGGCTTCCCATAGGAAGCCTCCTGTGATCTCCACCCTGCACCCTGCTTTCTCCCTTTGTAGGAGTTACCAAGGTTAAAACGGGTTGCTCAAAATAGCCTCACCCACATTAGAATGTCACCCCCTTAATGGCATTGCCATGACTGCTTTAGCTCACTGCTGTCCACCCCACCCCCACCCCAGGACAAGCACCTGGCATGGAGGGGTTACACAATAAACTGTTTATAGTCTACACTGATATTGTCATGTTTCCTTGATGTCTCTCCAGCTCTTTTTGCCCTCTGCTCACAGTCAAACACCCCCCTACACTGAGAGCTAGCCACACTTAGTCATGGTCAGCTGGCTTTCAGCTCTTGGCTTGTGTGAGCTGTGCTGAATATCTGTCCCCTGGACAGGATGGCCTCTCGGCTGCCGCTTGCCAGTCTTACCCGCATCCTTGCCTGACCCCCAGACTGTTCTTTCTGTAGACAACTTGGGGCATCCAGTGCCTGCTACCTGGAATCACTCTGTGGCTCACAAAGCTCCTGATGTCCTTACAAAACACCCCACAGAGCATTCCCTGCTGCAAAGGCCTTCCTCAGTCTCAATGGTGCCCATTCATCACTCTTAACCTGAGGATCATGTGACTTGCTAGCCTCCACATGGAGGAGCAGTACAGGCGAGTATGACATCACTGGAAAGGTTGCTCTTCCTCACATCTAAGGAAACAACAGGGGTGCCAAATGGCAGCCTGCAGGTTCTTGTGTAGCCAGGAGGGAGATGGCGGCAGGATTCTTAGAATGCTGCCACACTTAGGTTAGACGGGACCATAGAGAATCTGTTCCTGGGGCTGCCACCCATTCATCCCCTGCAGGCTTGACCACTGTCCTCACCAGCACACTCTCCCTTTAGGAGCTATCAGGCAGCTCCCCTCCCTTTCTGCACATCTGGCTTGGATCTGCCCTTCCTGGCAACTTAGAGCAGGTGTTTACTATTCCAGAGGTGGTGAGTCACAAAGAACTAGTGCAAGAGCAAGGGGATCTCTACTATATGGATGAAGACACACACCAGACTCTGAGAAAGGGTCTGATAAGCCCATCAGGCTGCCAGGCTAGGCAGGGCAAGCCCTGGAATGACAAGGAAGATGGGCAGCAGAGAGTGGGGGACTCACACATTGGTGGTGAAGACGCCATAGATGAGGTCCTGCTCGGGTAGGTGGAAGGCACTCTGCAGCTCGTTATAGTAGAAGGGGACCTCTCCTGGGCGGGAGCAGTTGAGCCGTGCCTTCATGAACGTGGTCCATGTGTCCTCCAGAAGGAAACGGCCACCCACATCATTCTTGCACACTCGAGCCACCCGAGAGTACACAGTGCGCCCACAATCGTGTTCCACTGCATTCTCCCGAAGGAAGAAATATGCAAACAGCCCAATGTCAAAGGATGCCACAAAATTTGGCTCTGTGGGGATGGAAAAAGAAGGCAGAGTAGGAAGAACTCGACTGTTTCAGTGTTCTTGAGTGGGCATCTTGAATCCCTCCTTGCTGACCCAGGGGCTCTAAGTCAGGCTGTTCCTGCTTCCACTGTCAAGTGAAGCATTCATATTTGTTAACAGTGCTATTGTTAATAGAGGCTTCACTGGATAAAATACCCCATCGTAATAACTTTATTGATTCCTCCATTTAATCCTCACTACAATTTATAAGGCAAGCCCTATGACTACTGCCCCATTGCAGATGAGAACACCACAGCAGAGAGCAGCTTGGTCCTTGTTCAAGGCCATACAGCTAGTTAGTAAAGAATTATATTCAACCTCAAGGGATAGGAAGCTCATACTGTCCTCATTTCCTTCCTAATTTCTTCCTTCCCTTAACCACTACTCCATTCCATTTCTAACTCTCTCCCTTAACAGCCTGCCCTTTGTCTGCTCTTTGTCCTCGGGACATCTGGGGCTCAGCGCCAGTGTGTCTTGGTCTTCGGGCAAACATCTTCCCTGTCCTATCCACCTTATTGATGATGCAACTGAGACAGGGAAAGGCCAATGGGGTTTCGAAGGCAGGACAGCCCTGCCCCAGGCCTGGGTCACCTTACCATTGAGCCATTTGGAGTTATACTGGGCAGTGCGAAGTGGTGGCCCACTGCCCAGGCTGCGGTAGATGGCTGGGTCCCGACCTGAGAAGTCGATGACAGTGGCGGCATAGAGCTCCCCCTGGGAGGAGATGACGGCTGTAGAATTGTGTCGCGGGTCATAGGGACAGCGGGCCACACCATTGATCTTCTCGATGGTCCTGCTGAGGTTCTCCACCTGGAGATGGTGGGAGAAGAGAGCTTTCCCAAGAGGTCCTGGGACCATCTGTTGTTTCCACCTCAGAGTTGTCTCCTCTGGAACCCTTGGTTTCTGTTTCCTGTTGCACCCCCATCTCAAGCACCCTGCCATCCTGTGATCTCATAATCATTACAAAGGGTAAGGTCCTTCATGAGTCTCTGGTGGATACCAGATGGATGTTTCAAGTAAGACTGACAAAGAAAATACTAAAGAGAGGTTCAATTTGAATCTTAGATGAAGAATGAATTTTATGCTTGTCCTAGTATTTCATGAACATACATTCTCCACCCACCCTAGTACATTTGTCATCCCCCTCTCCAAGACTGTGTGCCTGGGTAAGACACCATCCCCTAACACCCCTCTTTGCCTGCCCCTCCCAATGGCCCACCTGTCTGCTGGAGCACACTGGGGAAAAGGCATTGGTGCCGCACATGAACACCTTCCGACCGGAAACAATCAGGACTCGCACATAGTTCTGACACTCCTCCTGAGGCGGGAAGGAAAACGATAGAGGGCCACAGCTCTGCATGTGTGGTCCTGGGCATGTTTACTTCATACTGCTGCATCACAGATGCCAATGAATGCCCCGCAACACCCCTGCCCCGGAACCATGCTGCTCTGAGGTCCAGCTTGTGTCTGTGGGAATCCATTGTCTCCCTTCTCCCTCATCCCAGTCAGGCTTCTGGGACAGTGACCTCATGTTCACAAGGACCCCCAACGTCTGATCAGAAGCTTCCAGCAGAGCCCCTGTTTCCTCCGGCATGTACCTCAGTCTTCCCTTTGCTCTGGCAGGAGCGCCGTGTGTCCTCACTGGAGGCCCACTCTGTAGCCTGTGGAAGGAACAAGGACATCACCTGCTGTGCTCCCTGACACTGCTCACAGCAGGCTGTGGGGAAGACAGGAAGCTGGAAAGGGTCTGGGTAGCCTGAAGGTTACCCCAGCATCTGAGGCATTTGGGGACTATCAGAAATTCTCACCCAGAAGTTTTTAACTAAAGGGCGGTCCCTCAGTCTAACACCTTCTCTGCTTCATTGGGGTGGGGACACCTAAGGAACCTGCTTTCAACCTTCGTGGGCTCCATAAGCCCCACACAGCTTTCTGGGACCTTCTCCCCAGGTCAGCTATGAAGCTGCAAGTGGCCAGGAAGGGTTTTCAGTGTCACCCAGATCTTGGTGGGGGACAGAAAATGTGGCTTCCAGAAATCCCTCGAAGGAGTAGGAGGCTTAACCTGGGTCTCTTTTCAAAGGTTAGACTTCGAAAATCTTAGAAATAGGAGTTATTATTTTCCCACTAAGCCCCCGCAACACATGATTTTTCTCCCTCAATCTCTGTAGACACTGAGGTCCTTGGTGACAATTTAAGGTGCGAGGTAGGCCATGAGTAAGATTCTTCATAGGCTATGTGTATTTGTGCTCTTTATCCCATTGTCTCTAGGGATGATGACTTCCTCTCGCCTCAGTTGCTGCTCTCATGGAGTCTGTCATTCCCTTCTTCTATTTTTTTTTTTAAACATAAGCTGAGGAGGACCTCAAACCTCAGATTCCCCAGCTTCTGACTTCTGAGTTCTGGGGCCACAGGCATCCCTGTGATTCCCATTTTATAGAGTGCTGGGGACAAACTGAAGCTTTAGTTTTCCTCCCTTCTTCACTCCCTTGTGGCATCATTCACACTGCCATGGGCAAATGGGCTGGGGACACAGCTTACTCATGCTCAGGGGATTAGAAGAGAGTTGTCTCCACCCAGGGTACCCCCACATTTACTCTCTCCCCATTTCTGAAGGAGATAGGTGATACATCTCACACAGGCAACTGTCACAGCACTGATGTATAAACATGAACCACACAACCTGTCCTAGAAGGCCTGAGTAAGCAGATCTCTCTCTCTCTCTCTCTCTCTCTCTCTCTCTCTCTCTCTCTCTCTCTCTCAATCCCCCTCAATACACTCTTCTCTAATTTCTCACAAAGCTGCTTTGCTAGACACTGGGAAGCAAGGGACAAGGAGGGAGCCACAGGGCTGTTTCTTGCTTTCCAGACTGGACATACACCTCAAGAGAAGCATGGCTGCTTACAGCAGAGAGAGGCTGATCCGTGCAAGAACCTGCACCCAGGAGCTGGTCTCCATTAAGCATGCTGGGTCTACCTCTCCAGCTTTGCTTCTCCTCAACTTGAAAGGGCAGATGACCTTTAGGGTCTGGGTTCATCTGGGTGGAAATGACTAAGCATTGTTCTCAGGACCCATCAGTCCCAGGTTGAGCCTCACAATAGAGAGAAGGATATATAAGAGTTCTTGGGGTTTCTGAAACACAGACAATAGGTAGTGATGGTGAGCTGCACAGAGCCTTGGCGTTCCTTCATGTGGCACACTGAAGGGGCCAGCCTGTTATAAAGGGGGAAGTTAAGGTGGTACAGAACTCAACAGCAGCACAGACACATGCCAGGGACTTTCTCATTCTCTCTTTGATCTTTGGTGTAATAGGGAGAAAACTAAAACCAATGGGGTTGAACAATCTGATCAAGGTCACAAAGCTAGAAAGGAACAAGCTGCAAAGCAGACCATTGAGCACTCAGTAGCCTTCTGCCTACTGTCACAGCAAACAGATGCCATGAACCAAAAGTTAGACCATATGGCCCCAAAAGAACATGCATGTTTTTAACAGTAACAGCACAGAAAGGGCTTTCCAAAGTCATTTTTATTTGAAAATTATTTTTACCAAAGTAATGATGCACAATCTTTAAAAACATAAAACAATTATTAATAATCCCCCTCCAAGTAACCCACTCCCTCCAAGCTACAGTGGCTTTGCCCGACAGCAAATACTTCCTAGTTGTAGCTGTTAGAAACTACACCCCAAGGCTGGAGAGACTGCTCATCAGGTAAGAGCATTTGCTGCTCTTGCAGAGGATGGGGTTCAGTTCCCAGCACCCGCATTGGGTGACTCACATTCACCTGTAAATGCAGCTCCAGGCAATCTGATATCCTGTTTTGGCCTCCCTGAGTACAGGCGCGCGCGCACACACACACACACACACACACACATACACACACACACACACACACACACACACACACACCCCAAAAGTAAAACAAAACATAACAAAACCCCAAAACCTAAAAGTCCCAATATGTAAATCCATCTCACACCCAGTATTAGACAGGAGAAGGCTTTCCCACTTGTCTATCTCCATTTTACCCCAGCCCAGAGCACACCTCCATCCCTTCTATCCATCCTTCCTCAAAAGTTCATATTTTAATTAAGATCCTACACTAGTATTCACATTATTGTAAGTACTAAACTCTTCCCTCCAACCAGCTAGTGCCTCGGAGTTCCCTGGCTATAAGCCATTGCTTTGTGACGCAAACCTTGGTAAAGAAAATAGGCTGCCAGTCAACACTTTTCATCGCCTAAATTTTTAATGTAAACTTATTGGAAGCGCTCTTATTTAGATGTATTTCCATCACATATTGATCTTACACGTTAAAAAAAAGAAGAAAATGTCAGTAAATCTAAGTGTCTTTAACCTTCTTACATTCTGTGCACATCTCTTCTGAATTCTTTTCTACTTGGAGCTATCACTATTCATTTTGTTGCTTTTCTTTTATATAGAGCATCATTTGTTGAATTACACAGGGTTTCAGAAAGGCAGGAATTCTTGGAGCAGTTCATTCTGGTCTGCAGGACTTTCTTCCGAGCCACTGATTCTGTTCTGCAAGTTTGGATGCAATCCTCTCTTGATCTTACCAAAGGTGTCCACAGGTCTCTGACCAATTCAGATTCACCTATTTTGTATGAGCTTACAATAACTGTCGTGTCAAAGGGGCTGCTGTTGTCCAGTCAGATGGCAAGGATAATGACCATGGGCTCAGGCTACAACAACTACATCAGGACCGAAGTTTGGCCAACAGTGACTGCAAGATGCTGTACATTGTGTGACACACCTGATTGCAGACTCATTAAATTGTGAAAACGGCTATCTGAAAGTCAAATACCCATAATCGGAGGCAGCTTTCTTTCTCAAACAACCTCCATTGATTTTTCTTAAATGTTCCAAAGGAAATGCCTTTCCATACAATTTCGTTTTTGTTTTTCTGAGATAGGGTTTCTCCGTATAACAGCTCTGATTGTCCTGGAACTTGCTTTGTAGACCAGGCTGCACTTGACCTTACAGAGATCTGCCTGCTTCTGCCTCCCAAGTGGTGAGATTAAAAGCATGTGCCACCACTTCCCGGCTTCCCATATAATTTCTGTGTGCACAAGTGATTCTGATAATCTATTAGTTTCCTTCCTCATCTTCATATCCCAGCCTCCCAGTGAGCCCATTGCTTGTGAGGCCTCCTGCTGGCTAAAACCAGGGGTTTGCCTCTCTTCTCCTTCAGGAAGCCATGTTGCCTTGGTTCTTGATTTGCTTGCTTACTTTGGTGGCACACAACTCCAGTATCTTCCTAAAAAAGAACGTTGTGGATCAATTTTTAAAGTTCACGCCTGTCTGATCAATTCTTTCTTTATACTGATTGCTTTCATACAGAATTCTAGGTTGAATATAGCCTTCACCCAGTTTTATAATCACGTATCAACTGTCTTCTCTATTCTGGGATCACTTGAAGAGATCTGATGTAATTCCTCCTCGTCATTCAGAAGAACCCCATTTAGTCTTTTTTAGACTCTGGAAGCTTTATGCTTCCCCCACCCCATAGAAACAGGGTTTTTAATTTGATGTAAGTTTGGGTCACTTCTGAGAACTCCGTTAATTTTTGACTTGAAGCCTTTTCTTACATTATTTTGCCCTTTCTTCCTCACTCTTTCCTTTCTTTATTTTGGAAAGTGTATTAGTCGAACCCCGGGTTGAACTGTATGCCTTGATACTCCCTGTAGTTTTCTGGCATTCCCTATGTTTCACTTCTTGATCCTGTTGTTCTAATTTTGGTAGACTCTTCTTCAACTTTTATCTTTGAATCCTGAGATTCTTATTTTCCTCATTACAATGTTAGCTGTCATACTTTCAACTTACTGCTTCATAAAAATAGTTTTCATGTGTAAGGAGATACAAATTAGTTTGTAATTGAATTTAAAATGTTTTCCATTTCTTGTATATTCTCTGCTGCTTGCAGCTTGAGTCATCTCATGTTTATTTTGGTCTTCCCTTTTACTTTCCTCAAGTTGGTGGTTTTTAACTATTTATGCACATATTTTTAAAGCCACTAGGCATTGTCCATTGAAAAGAACCAAAGCTTCTTGAAGAAATGGCTGCTTCCATCCAGGTTAGTAAATGCACAAGGTGAGCCTAGAACATCTTTTCATTCTAGAATGCTAGGATGCTGCACTAACTAGATAGAATTGGATAGAGAGGACCCGGAAGCTGACTCGAAGAGGCCTCCCACTGTGACAGATGAGGTAGCTATGAAAGATAACAACAGCCATGGTTTGAAACACATTAACAAAGTGTAAATTTGTGACCCTGAAATAAGAATAAATAAAAGAGTCTAGGGATCTGCTCACTGGATAGAGGGCTTGCTTAGCATCGACAAAGCCCTGGCTTTGATCACCTAGCATAGCAATGAATCAAACCAACATGGAGGCACACAGCTTTTACTTTAGCACTTGGGAGATGGAGGTAGGAGGATTAGCGCTTCACCATCATCCTTGGCTACATAGTGAGTTCGAGGTCAGTCAGGAATACACAAGCCCCTATCTCAAAAGATGGATGGATGGATGATAGATTAGATAGATAGACAGACAGACAGACAGATAGATAGACAGCCCACTATTGAAAGGTACTAGGGAACCAGCTCTTCATCTGAAAACTAGTACACACAACAGCAGAAAACTGAGAGTATAGCATGTGTCTCGCAACACTGTGTCAAGTCAGCATTATGATTGTTTCAAGTTGAAATCACCTGAGGGTTTACTCTTCCTACAGGCAGCAAACCATGAAGAATCTTATGGTAGAGGAGTCTTCTCCATACCAGTATAGGACAATAGGTTTCATTATCTGAGACCGGTGGTGGCTAGAACAGTAATTTAAAGCAGTAACTCACTGGAGTAACACTTAACTCCAACTAGCTTTTATACACCCCCATGTATCTTAGACTCTAATTCAAAGGCCCATTTCTTCTACCATGCCTCTATAAATTCATTGTTGTTCTTCGTTTAAAAGTATAAAAGCTTGCTTTGGTCATTTATTTGGATTTCATTGTTATGTAGAGATCTCCAGGTGTGTGTGAATTGTGAAAACATGTATGGCATTCTCTGGTTAATCAGCCTTGCATTCTTTTGGTTCCCATTTAGCCAAAACCTTCAGAAGGAGTGAGGGAGTGCAGAGCAGATTCGGTTCTTGTCAATATTAGCATATTCTATTCAGTGCTTTTCTTGACTGGCTAAAGCAACTTAGTGAAGAAAAGATCTGTCTCCAACTGTCAAGGAGTATGGTCCATCATGGCAGGGAAGGCATAGCGCTTTACACCTCGAGGCTGTGGCAGTAGGAGCTTGCTCACATCTGGGAGGGCGAGGAACCAGACAGCAAGCCATAAGACAGCAGGGCTATAAACCGCAAGGCCTGTCGCCAGTGATTCATGCCTCCAACAAGCACCCACTTCCTAAATGTCACACAACCTGCCAAAACAGTGCCACTACCCAAGGACAAAATATTCAAATGTGGGAAACCCTTATCTTGCCTTTGGTACATGACTGTATTGTTGGGTAATGAAATAACAAAGAAATTGGCTTTATAGAAGCAATCTACTCAATATATTGTAGCAGTAAAGAATGTTTGGAGCTAGGAAATGATCACCAATAGTCACAAACAAAGATTTCTGAGGAAAGTACCCAATACCTATGCTGTAATCTTGCCAGAGTCCAAATTGATGAAGCCTGTAACAATCAATGTACACATGATACAGGGTCAGAACATAAATAATGCCACCCGGATTGTAGCCAGAAATATAAGGAAACTATTAGACAAATGACCAGGTTTCTTCAATAAATAAATTCAAAGAAAGAAAGTAAAGCAACATTGTTTAAAGAGGCTTAAGAGACATTTAACAAGCTGTATTTGGATCCTAATTCAAACAAAATTATTTTTGATTTTTTTTTCTGTCCTGAGGATAGCTTCTTCACACATGTTAGGCAATAGTTCTACCACTGAGTTATGTCAGCCTCATACTGAAATTTTATGACAGGATTAGGAACACTTTGGAATTTAGTGATAAGAAAATATTTTCAGGTCACTTAGAAATAATCATTATCATTAAGAAATGAATAGTGAAATCTTCTCTTTTTGGTTTTTGTTTTGTTGAGATATGATGTCATAGCCCAGGCTAGCCTTGAACCTGAGGTCATCCTGCTTCGGTCTGCTGGGATTATGAGTGTAAACCATGCCTCCCCTGAGACTTCCCTCTCTCTCCTTTCTCCCTCCCTCCTTTCCACGATCACCTCATATCTTTCCCCCTTTATTTCTTTCAACTTAAGTTTTTTCCAGTGCTGGGGATGGAATCTAGAACTTTCCCTATGCTAGACCAGGGCTTTCCCATGGCACCTTATCTCAAGCTCTGTGTACTGAAATCATGGTTGGTGTGATGTCTGAGATTTGCTTCAGATGATCCCTAAAAGGGAAGTGGGAACCCTGGATGTAACAACAAGTGTCACCCTGAGCAAACACAGAGTGTCCTTGTTTCGTTGTACTATTGCTTTCTCATGTTTGTGCTATTTTACATGATGGACAACTGTTTTGTTTTTTTTTAAGATTTATTTATTATGTATACAGTACTCTGTCTGCATGTATCCCTGCATGCCAGAAGAGGGCGCCATATTTTATTACAGGTGGTTGTGAGCCTGTAATTGGCTGGGAATTGAACTCAGGACCTCTGGAAGAGCAGCCAGTGCTCTTAACCTCTGAGCCATCTCTCCAGCCCCAACAACTGCTTTTAAGTACCAAACATCACATTGGAAACTCTGTGGGTGGACTTCTTAGGTGCTTATGGGGCTGGAAGGTCTCTCACTTAAGCTTCCCCAGAGGAACCCCCATCTCTGTCATGCTCTTCTAGAAATCTGGTCTCTGAACTCACTGAGTTTCTCCAGCAAAGACTCCTCCATTCTCTAGCCTGGGAATGGGATAAGGTGAAAGATTTAAACTTGAGTTCCTTGTTCTGGCCCAAACCCCATGAGTGCCCTCCATCCTTCCTACAGGCTCTAAACATGCACTCTCCACTGGGACTCTGGAGAAGTGATCTCAGCCTTTTATATTGGGTGAAGGAGAGAGATTAGGAGACCAGGGTTCTGGGCTTTCCGTTGAGAGTGTTAGTCAGTATCCTATTTTAGTTGTCTTTATTCTACAATAGCCAGTACTGTAGGGGAACCTGTAGCCACGCCTGCTTGGGGCTGGCTACAGGTCTGCCTGACCACGCCCTCGTACCTCAAAGAGTCTGAGATTTTCTGGAGATTCAGCTTGCTTTCCTGCCACACCCCTCTGTAAGTTATTCAGATCTGCTAAGTCAGAATGATCCTTCTATCCAGTTCAATCTCCCAGAAAGATTAAATTTTTTCTCCACAGACATGTTCCCTCTCATTCTCTCTGTTGTGTGAGTGTGTAACCTGTTACAACTCCCCAGGTGCCTTTGGTGGGTTCCTGTGAAGGAGTGAAGATAGGCATACACCATGCTGTTAGCATAGGGATGAATGTGGTCTGCTTGGATTGCCCCAGAAATTCCAGGTGAGGATCTTGGGTAACAACATCACTGTGTTTCCTGTGCTATGAGGAAAGCAAGCAAGCCACCAGGATATGATTGGAATGGTCTCTGTGTGGACATGGAAGCTCCCCTAGACACGCCAGAGATGACCACTCGGCATCAGCACCATCTGAGGATTGAGTTCACCACTGAGCAGAGTCTAAACTACCAACAGCCCCTGAAGGGCACACAAATCAGTCAGAGATGGCACTGAGGGGAAGTCAGGAGGGCTGAGTCCTGAGATGTTTACAAAAAAGGGTGATTGGTTGCCAAGATCGAAGCAGATGAAGTCACTGCATGAACGGCTCATGTTCACTGGGTAAAGCATAGGGCACCTAGGCACATGATAGGCTGACCTTTAAAACCATTGGCTGGCTGTTTTCCCCACCCTGTGGTCTTTTGCTTTAAAAGATGCTTGCTGTGGAGCAATAAATGAGTTCCTGCTTGACTAGACTCCCTGCTGCGTCTGATTGTCTCTGGGATCCCGGGATGCTGGGGAATGGGTGAGCAGGGCACTTACCCTTCCTCCGACCCAGCTCAGCCTTCCGTGGTTGGGCTAAGACCCTGCAAGCCCCAGTGCTGGACCCAAGTGTGGTGGGTGTGAGGTAGTCTAGAAGAGAATTGGGATCACACCACAGTGTCTTCACAACCCCCAAAAGTCCCATTTCATGTTTTGGTGTGTATACATGCCAGTATAATCATTTCTGTTCTTACAAGCCTTCTGGTACCCCAAGATCTTAACACTGTAGCAGATAGGCCCCAGAACTGCACTGACATAGGTCATTCATGAATGCCTACTTGCCAAATTCAAGCTAGCAACATGCTGACCTCCCAGGCCCCAACATGGTAGGTTACACACCTCCTTTGTGAAGATTCTCATGGCCATCAGTTGAGTTATGCTGATACTAACAGCTGAGCCAACTTGATTTCCCTCTCTTTCTCCTCCTCAGCTCCTGCCCCCACTACCCCCTACACACAGACGTGCGCACATGCTTGCACACTCACACACACTCTTAACACTCAAACATATGCACACACATGTACACACTCTCAGATTCACACACATGCATACACACACTCTCATACTCACACACACATGCATACACACTCACACACATGTGTGCACACATGCTTGCACACTCACAACATACTCTTATACTCAAATACATACACACATGCACAAGATGTGCGTGTGTGCGCGCGCGCACACACACACACACACACACACACACACACACACACAAACACACACACACACACAGCTCTGTAGTACTCAGGAAATAGGAAGGAACTGGGGATTTCAATTCTCCTTAAGGAACAGTCACTTACGTCAACTATTTAACAGGGCTTAGGTTCTTAGAGGTCCCTTTAATGGACACTGGTTTGCATAAATTGCATTTAGATTTCTTTTTAAACAGATGTCAATTATTTAAAGTATCAATAAAACACTTGAGGTTTAAATTGACTTAAATCAGACTCTGGGGCCTAGTGGACAGCTTAGTGTCCCCTCCCCTGTCAGTGCAATTCTGTAGCTCATTTTCAGTCTTGTTATGCTGCTGAGCAGCTTGTCATAGTCAACACCCAGGACAGGGGTTGAGCGGCTCCACAAAGGGTGTGCCAGGTCACATGACAAAGTTTTCTACTCAGGCCAGGCAACTGACCAGAGCCCCAGGCCTGCCACCAGCATCATGGAGGAGGCACTGGATGGTCCTCTCACTTCCTTACTTGCCTTTGTGGCCAGACAGTGTCTGCTAGGACAGCTACCAATGGCATAAATGTATTAATCTTCCTCTGTGATTCTGTCAGAAGAACCCAGCCTGAACTTTAAGGTTAACACCTAGGAGACATGCTGGTGAAGGTAGGCTCTTGGTGCTCTTGGAGTTGGTTTGTAGACTACGTTAGAGAACCCCACTGGAGCTGAACCCCACTCCAAGCATGAGCTCTGGGGGTGCCATAAGCATCCAACACCTCATCAACCCTGTACTGGTCAAACAAAACCCCAGGCCCCAGTCTGAACATACAGAAAGATACAGACATGACTTATGTCCTGGAGCCCAGCTAGTAAGGAGGCCAGAGGAGGTTGAGCCAGCAGGGTGGTACCCCAGGTAAAGCTTTCTTGACATCCTACAGCAGTGGTCCCTAAATTTAGTTACCCATTGCAATTACTTGTGAGCTTTTGAAAACCCCAGTTTCCAGGCTGTACCCCAGAGCCAGCCCCATTCGCATCCTAATTTAGGGTAGCCAGCTGTGTAAGCCAGAAACATAGATGTCTCCCCTGTGGTCCAAGCATGACTAACTCCTCTAGGGGGTCACCTTTATATAGAAGTCAGCATGTCTGGTGATCCTCAGGTTATATGAAGCCATGGCCCTGTGTGACCCTGACACCTTAAGATTTCCTTCCTGTCCTCCATCTCTCTTCCACTGCCCCCTTCAAGCCTTTCCATCACTCAGCTGGACAGTCACAATTGTCTCCTGGCTGCTTCTTCCATGACTCCAGTCCCTGCTCTGGCTCAGGTGACCTAAATGACAAGTCTATTCCTGTCACTTCTCTGCTTAAACTCATTAATGGATCTCTATTGCCTTCCAAATAATATGTGGACCCTCCCCACCAGCTCAGCAATGAAGACCCCTCTTTCTCCCAGGGCCTCACTTCCCTCTGGGATCCTACTCTCTGATCCGGCCCCTCCCGTACTATGTGCTCTCTCATTCCTATGTTCTCCCCTTTGCTTCCAGGCAAACACAGCCTTTGAGCTGGAGCTCAAAGGCAACACCTCTCAATAGCTTTGCAGACCCTGCTGGGCCTGGAGGGTTCCTCCTGCCTCAGGGCCACCCCCACCCCCAGCTTCTCACAGCTCTGCCATTATTTCCGTACATCTCACTCTTCTGCCTTTAGCCACTCTCCAGGGCCAGCTGACCTTCATTTCCAGACCATGGGAAACCAAATAAAAAGGCAACTGCCAGGTGCTCAGGGCAGACCTCCCTGGATCAACTGCTTCACAGGAGCTTCGGAACCTCTGGTCTGGCTCCCCACGTCCCCGACCTGACAGGTTTGGCTTTGTCGCCTACAAATGCCAATTAGAAGTTAGTCTCTGGGCTGACCCCTGTGAGCATGAACTGCTGACTCTGGGAACTTGGCCTCCCTCCCTTAAGCCTGCCTTGCAGGGACATGACACATGGCTCCCCTGCAGGAAAAGGAATCCTATTACCTTCTTGTGCACATTCCTTGAGGAAAAGAGATGGGCTTCACCTTTTTTTTTATTTTTTAAAAATTCAAGCTTTATTACTTGTTTGAGGGGCACTGTAATCAAGTGAAATGCTTAGGCCATTTAAGAGAACCAATGAATACCCACCACACAAGGCCCTCTGCTTGCAGGAATAGATAGATCTGTGGCTCTGCCTGTGCTGTACAGAGTCTATCTATTCTTAATGCCGACTCCCATCTGAGACAGCCAGCTCCTCCTGATGCCAGTGCATTCACTGGTGATGATTTTCAGTTTTCACCTAACCCCATAGGCTGTATCTTAGCCCATCTTCATTTTTGTCAGAAAAACAACAAAAAGGTACCTAATCTAGTACAGCATCCCCAGCTATTCAGGGACCAAATTCCAGATCCAGACGACAGGGAGTACTCTACTGTTGCATGTTCCTAGTCCTGGTCCACATACCTGCTACCCTGATGCGCTCTGGGGTTCAATCCATGCCTACATCATACATGTCCTGTGAATATACAAGGAGTTCACAAGCCATCAAGTATAAAGTACTTTACCTCACGCCCACTGCGTAGAAGAGATTGATTGGCCTCACCATCACACGATACTATAAAGGGAATCTTGAGAGACTTACTCTTTCTAAGTATGTGTATGAAAAGGGATGAGGCAGAGTGGAAGTGAAAACGGTGTGCTCACTCCAGGTTAGAGGGAAACAGATAAAGTATCACCAACTTTCTGAAACACACTCGACACAAAGGATGCAGCCAAGTGCCTCTTCTGACCTCCTCTCATAACTTGTGAAAATGAGAAAGGCCAGTTCTGCTGTTCTGTCCATGACACCTATAGCAACTATCAGATCTGACAAGAGACTGACAAAAGGTTATGAAAGACGAACGTCTTAGTCACATGGAACAAATATATATATATATAAACACACTAAGGAAGTTCTAAGTCTGACATGATTTCTCCCAAACTTGCTGTCTTAGCTTTATTGTTGCCCCTCCTGCAACATGATGTGATGACTGATGACGGAGGGACATCAGAAGCGCCAGAAGGAGGAAGTCAGAAAGCCTTTGGGGACAGGAATATCCCTGCGTTGCAGACATTTCTCCAAGAACTGCTTCAGGCGTATGAATGAACCCATCTGTCCTGAGCTTGCGATGGCTTCAATTCTGGGGAAGTAGTCCTCTTTGATGAGAAGTATCATTTTCCAGAACTGGACCCGGTACTGCTTCATGAGGGCATTCCCACACACCTCCAAAAAAGTCAAACATGAGAGTGGCTGTCATATCTGACGGAGGCTCCATGTTTAAGATCTGTGCCAACCAGCGCCAGCCATGATTTAAGCCATGAGGATGAGCCTCTTGCTCATGGCTACTGGAGCTGGATAATGGCAGCATACAGATGGATCCTCCCAGACATTCATTTTAGAAAGTTGTCCTGTTGCTCCACCTTAGAATCTGTCACTTGGTAGCCAAGCATCATTGATAGTCCTCTAACGCCGTCCCTTCCTTAAAAGGTGGGTAGAAAGGAACAGAGTAGGGACACTTCTGGAGATTAGCATGGATGAGGTCTCCCACTTTAGGGTGGAGCTCCCAGATACCAGATGCCACCACTGCAATGGGGAATGCTGCCTCATGGTGAGAGGCTACTTCCTCCTCCCCTTGTTTCACAAATTTCTCTGCCAGTTTGTACTGGACAAAGTCCTGCCTCTGTGGGTTAAGAGTGACAGACACAGAACGCCCACCAGGTTTCCTGGAGAGCAGTCTATGGATCTTTTCAAAGACCTCCTTCAGCTTTGAACCTGCAATGGTGGACATCTGGCTCACTGGGATGGTGGCTGCCTTCTGCAAGTCCATCTTTATCTTTTTAGCCTGACTGTCTTTGCTGCTGGTCAGGCCCTCAGAGGCCAACACACATCCTGAAGTTGCTGATACCACCACATCGTACTATCTTGTACCTTCACCTGCAGGTCTTCATTCTGTGTCACTGCTGGCCCTGGACTGTGCATTGGGGGCTGGGTGGGAGCCCCTGAACATTGCTGCACCTGTGATTTTTGCATCTTGACCCGGGCCTTCTCTTTATCCTGTTTCTTCTTGACTTCATAGGCTCTGGTGATCTGCTCCAAATTTGAGAGGAGGTCCTGCATTTCCTGCAGGGTTTTCTCAGCCTCAGCTTGGTTCTCTGCTGTGGGACAACCACTCTCCAAAGTGGTGCGAATGATTCCCAGAGATAAGGCTACACAGCTGGTTGCCCTGGGTCTGGAAGGCAGCCAGGTGGACATTCAGCAGGTCCTTGTGCTGACTGGAGGCATCCAGCTGCTGGTTAAGCTGAAGGACCTCCTCTTGCAGGGTGTACAGGCTGCTCAGACAGACTTGGACTTCCTCCTTCCAGAGGTGCTCCTGCTCTGCCTGCTTGACACGCTGCTGCTCTGCCTCCCGAAGCTTCAGGTTGAGAATGTTGGCTCTGTGGCGATGCTCAGCTTTTAGCTTCTCCTGGTGCCCCAGGGCTTCTCTGGTACTCTTCTCCATCACTTCCTGTAAGTCCTGGAATTCCTTATGCAGCTTCAGTGCCTTCAGCTCATCAAACCTCTTTAGCTGTTCAGATGTCATCTTCGAGAGGGCTCTCGCCTTCCTCTCCTGCTCCTCCTGCCACTGCCTCAGGCCCTCCGTTCCTTTCATTCTGTGCACCAATTCGTACATTCTGATGCAGCCGTCCACTTTGATCGCTCGGGAGGACAGAAGTGCAATAGGTTCTGTGTGCTGGGCTCCTATGTGCTCTTGGTTCCATTTGGTGTTGAAGGTGAGGGGGGTTCTGGAGTGCTTCTGACAGGAGACTTAAGAAGAGAGGGTCCAGGCCTGAAGCAGATCCAGAGGATGGTGAATTATCAGGAGAGTTCTCTTGCGTGTGGGGTGAGGTGTCGGGTAGGATGTGATCTACCACCCATCCAGAGTCAGAAGACAGTTTGGGAAGAGACGTGCATTCTTTCAAAACATCCTCATAGTGCATCATCCACTCGCGGTGGGAGCGCAGGCGGCCTTTGCTGGAATTTCGCAGTGCACTTAGAGTCTCCCAGCAACGACCCTCGGACGGACGGGACTGGGACACGGCATGGTGGGTCACCAGCGGCATCAGAAAATTCTACCAACAAAACAAACCTTCAAATCCGCCACCGAGGAAGCGCAAGCCTCTGCTTCCGGGGCCGGGCTTCACCTTTAGAATGCAAGTGTCCAGCGCCATGCTGTAGTAACTTTTCTTGTCATATGATCATATACCTGGCAGAAGCAACTCAAGGGAAGAAGGGTATTTTTGTGGCTCCTGAGGTATACCATCCCTTACGGTGGGGAGGGCATGGCAGAGTACATGGGGGCTGGAGTTATTTATGTTTGAGGCTCCTCACATCTTGATGGATCAGGAAACAGATGAGGCCAGAATCAGTACTAGGCTATAGCTGACCAGGCCCAAGTGACCTATATCTACCAGCTAGGCTCCATAGCCTAAAGGCTCTACAACCTCCCCAAACAGTGCCACTAACTACCCATGAGCCCCTGGAAGATGTTTCACCATCAGCCCACAGTATATGTAAGCCTAGACCTGGCCTTTAGAGGCTATTCATTAAACGTTTTTCAGATGGGTGGCAGATTGGCTTAGGGAAGGTATGCACTAATGGGCACATGGCATTTCCTTTCAACTCTCTCGAATTCCTCTGACCCCTCCTTTCCAGAGAGCACATCCCTTACACCCTTATATATTTCTTCTGGTGTTCAGCCAAGAGGTACAAGAGTCACTGAGAGTGTAGACCAGGTTGGAAGCAAGGAGACCAGAAGGTCAAACTGGCTTACCAAGGAGGTCTTCCCTTCTCTAACTGCTGCTGCTGCAAAACCCCATGCCCAACAGCCCACTTGATTAACGCCCGAGTTCTAACTAGATTGCTTGCATCCATCATCATTTTTCCCGAGAGTTCAAGAATCCGCTGGTCTAATACCGCCAAGCTTCCAGCTCAGTGTTCAATAAGTGCCCAACCAACACTAGACTGTTAAGACAGCTCCTGGACAGGTCAAGGGAAGCTCTCCCTCCCTGAAGAAGAATGGCTGTCCTTTCTCTATAATGTTCAGCCTCTGCAGAGATGGTTTGGCATCTGTTTCTCAATCTGGGATAACTGTTCTGGATCAAGGAGTCCCATTAAAAAGCCTCTCGGAGCACTTAGGGAATTATGCTTGGGGAGCCTTGCTTGGCAGCAGATAATAAATCAATCACAGTTCAACGAAAATGCCGAGATGGACCAGCATCTCTCAGGCCAAGCTAAGAAGGGAGCCAGAGACACCATTTCCCCTGAGGCCCAAACTCTGGGCCTCTCCTGCTGATTTCGGTATTGTACTTTGAGTGACTCACTGGTCTCATTTGCCCTGTAGAGACTCACTGGTCTCATTTGCACCCTGGCAAAGCCCTTAGTCTCAGCCAACAGGGACAGGGAGAGGAGACACCCCAGTCCTTTTTCCTTTCCTTGTCAGCACCTCAACATAAAGCATGAACCTGTGTGTGCCTCCATGTGAGAGTGGTTTGCATCCACTTCCATGTATCCTCCCAGCAGTGACTTTGATAGCAGGGTTTTAGTTTGTGACCAGGAAAAGAATAGGGGGCTCCTGCAGCTGATCCTAGGGGATGATTAGGTATCCTGCTACTTGCACTGCCCAGCTCCCAGTTTCCAAATACAGAAAAAGCACGGGAAGGGAAGAAAAGCAAATGTACCTGAAGGAGGGAAACATTGGCAAGGCTGAGTCTGAAGAGGTAGTTCCTGTGAAAACAGAACAGAAAAAGTCACTCTCACTGTGGGTAGGACTCTGACAGGCAACCTCCCAGCCCAGGTCTCATGGGGTGCATGGACTTAGGGTGAGCCAGCCCCAAGAAAAAGCTTCACCTTGGTTAGTTCATTGAACCTTCACCCAGCCTGGCAGTAGCTATAGGAAATTCCATTTTACAGGAGGCAGGTTGTGTAATGGGAGTAACCTACAGACTTCATGCTGTATCTGCTTCTGGCTGACCCAGCAAACACAGGAAGGAACTGCCTGAATCCACTGCTGAATAGAACTAACAGGATGCCATTGTTCTGAACTAAGTTCTCATAAGGGGTCTCAGCAGACCAGACTAAAAAATCAAAATGGAGTCATCCGTGTTCACATCGAATACTCCTCATTAAAGCAAAACTGGCCTTCTGAGAAATTAGTAAAAAGGAACGGCCACATTCCCAGCCAGCCTAGTTTCTGTTGCCATGATAGTAAAGTGCTCTCTGCCCTGAGTCATGGGAAGTCACCTGGAGTTAACAACAGTTAGTCCTCTGTTTTCTATCTCCCTGTGTCCACTTTACAGGGAAGGTAATTTGGAAATGTCTGGTCTTCTTTGTGCTGTTTCCACTCCCCGGACACTTCCCTTCTCTGTCTATACAGTCAAGCTCTTTGGCCATGTCCACCAGATTCTAGAATCAAGATAAAGTCAGTTAACATCTGTAAATTAACTGGCTTTGTTTAGTTCGTGACCTTGCCTTTCTTAACTACATAGCCTGTTTCTGTTCACTGAAACCTCAAGATGTCTTGCAGAGATTCAGATGGACCTCCCACATAGGCCCTGGGGTCCTGTGTGCAGCCTCATCTCTAGCCAGGGACTCTGGATTTGCCTTTTCCATAGCCTCTCCCTGGACTACTGTCTCCACAGCCCAGTCAGCACAGCACTGCCAGCCTCTATACCACTCTCATGTAACAGCTGGTGGCTCACGAGCCTTAACTGTAAGGATGATGATGGTGATGATGATGATGATGATGATGATGACGACGACGACAGTGATGATGGTGATGATGATGGTGATGATGGTGGTGGTGGTGATGCCAACGCCATTGTGTATTCAGCATCACCACTGATTCTGTTGTCCTTGAACTCTGCAGCCAGCTGGCCAAGACTTAGAATTTGGGAGTCACAGGGGTGGTGGGGGGACCCACTGGGTCAAAGTGTGTTGGCACAAAGAGTTTAGGCTTTGAGAACAGGCCCTGTAGCAGAAAGAGGTATGTTCCCAGCTCCACTGTTTGCTGAGGCCTGGTGGGCCTCAGTGTCTATGTCTGTAAAATGGAGAACTAGTTCATGCCTGACTTCTTGGAGACACATAAAAAGGCTTTGTTAATGACAAGCAGATGTAGCTTAGTTTTTCCAAAGAACCTTCTTTCCCTTTTCTATTTGCCTTTGGCCATCCCCTTTTCGGGTTCCTGAACTTTTTAGGAATAATTAATCTAGGAACTTCTGGCCACCTCAGCTGTACTGAGAAGAAATAAGGAGAGACTGGGCCAGAAAGGGAAGGAGGGGCCCTGCTGAAGGAAGGCAGGGGTGGGAACAGGACAGTTCAGGCTGGGAGATTCCTCTCCATGATTTGGCTGCTGGCCCAGAAGAAGATTCGCATTGCTTCTCCACTGGCCTAGGGCAGGGTGGCCTTGCCCACGACCTTGGCTCCAAGCCTCTGCTGTCCCTCCCCAGCCCCCTCTCAGGTCCTTGGCAGAGTTTCTCGGCCTCCATACTCTTGGCCCAGGGACAGATGGGTTCCAGCTTGTGGCTCTGCCCCAGCTGTGAGCACAGGTAATGCAGGCATCTGCTCACAGCTTTAACAAATTAGGGGAAACATCGCATCACTCAATTCATTTTTATCCCATCAAAAATCATGCATCACAACATCTCAGTGGGCTCTTAGGGGAACTGGGAGACAAGAGCAGGAAACTGCTGCATCCCACCCAGCTCCCGCTCCCATAGGTAATAAGGCAGGCTATAAATGGATAAAAACATTTCTCCAGCCTGAATTCCAGAGGGCCAAGGGTGCTGAGGAGAGATGGGGGAGAAAAAAACAGGAGTGGAGCATCAGAAAGAACCCAGGATTCAGGACATTGGCTCTAGGGGCAGAAGGGACCAGTCCAGGATGGAATGCCTCCCTCTCTAGGAAGAGCTAGGCTCAAAGGCCTAGGAGAAGCTGTGCCTCTAGCTATGTGAAGAAAACCTACAGACAGAAAGTACAACCACCTTTTTTATGGGAGACCCAAAGTGGATTGGGTGGGGCAGTGTGGCCACAGGCAGATGACAACCTCTTTGTCACTGTTTCTCCATCTACAAATGGGAGCCTCACAGCATCTGCCCCCAGGGCTGGCAGTAAAGCCTGGATTTTTTTTCTGCATCCGTGCCTTACTACACACTCTAGATTATCTGTTGTGTGATGTACTGCATGTGTTATCCGATTTATCACACAGATGCCTCGGAAAATCCTGCATTTTTCCAAATGCTTTCTTGGGGTTCAGAGCACAGTCTTGGAATGCTGCTCTTTGGGTATAAAAGGCATATATGTATGTTTCTGGGTTTGTTTGTTGTCAGGACTTATTATATTTTAAGGCATTGTGTGTGTGTGTGAATTTGTCTGGGTATGTATGTGTGGGAGCATGTGGATGCCATGACATGCATGTAGGTCCTGGGGATCAAACTCAGATCCTCAGGTTTGGCAGCAAGCTCCTTTATTTGCTGAGCCATCTTACTAGCCCCACTTGTTTGCTTTTTTCAGTTTTGCAGACAAGGCTTCACGGTGTAGCCTGGGCTTGTCTTGAACTCAGGGTGGAGCCTCCTGCCTCATTCTCCCTAACGCTAGGATTACAGAAGTGAATAGACATAATTAGTCAAAGAGCTGGCTGGTAAAACCTAAGCCAGGAGAAAGGATGACATGAATATCAGTTCCTAGATTATATTTCTGATATATATGTATATATTATATATTATATGATGTTGCCTCTGGCAGGACCTGGGAGCAGAGGATATGAGATCTCTCTGTATGTGAGTGGGCAACCTTCTCAAAATAGAAAGCAAAACAAATACTATCTTTACTGAGAAAGAAAGCCCATACTCTCATCTGCCTGCATTTGTACAGATCACCTTTCAGAGGATGCCAGTACCTAGAGAAGACTGCTTGTGTTTGTGTGTGTGTGTGTGTGTGTGTGTGTGTGTGTGTGTGTGTGTGTGCGCGCGCGCGCGCGCGCGCGCGAGTATGGCTTGGTTCTTCCAGAATAGTCTTTTGTGGCTGGAATGTTACACTGGAACAAATACAATGCTGCTATAAACTAATACTTCATTCAGAAAAAATGTAAATGGTTGCAGCTCTAGCACCCCAGCACCCCAGCATCCCAGCATCTCAGCAATCCCAGAATCCCAGCACCTCAGCAATCCCAGAATCCCAGGAAGGTTAGCCATAGAAGAGGAAACTGAGACACCAAGGTCAAGTTTATCCAGACAAGGACCCAGCTCAGCTGATCAGAGCTTTGTAGGTGATTCACCTCTTTTTCATACAGCAAACAAAAGGGGGACAGCCAAAGGGCAGGTATGGCCAGCTCCACAGTGTCCCCTGGAAGTGTTCTTCCCACCTACCCAAGCTGAGTCAGAATGCCATGCTTTCAGTTGTCCTAATACAGACCCATAGCCCTGGAGTCAGGAGGCCTGAGTTCAAGTTCCCAGCATGTGCCTTCTTGCTGTGTGGTGCTGGGTCAGACCATTTCTAAGTTTGAGCACCAGTCATGCGAGGCCTCACTAAAACAAGATTGGGGCCTATGCCTAGAGTTTCTGACCCAAGAGACTGGGGAAGACTGAAATATTACCTTTTAGCAAGTTCCCAGGAGCTACGGGGGGGGGGGCAGCCCAGGGACCCCTGCCTTATCTCTAAGCTCCTTGCTTCCAAAGCTGGCAACAAATGATTCATGATAGTGAGCTCTTCCCACTCTGCCTAGAAGCCTGGGAGATAGGGTTTTACTTCTGAATTTGGATCTGGACAGTGGGGACAAAGGTGGGTAGGTTACAGAAATGAGGGCCTTAATAGAAGAGGCATAAGGTCTACGCCAGCACTCTAGGTACAGGCAGCCAGTTGGCCAGCAGGGGGCTCCTGGGCACCTCTAACTGGACCGCTCCTGGCACCAGGGCAGCTGCCCTTGCTCTTAATACCCTAACAACTCTTGATGAATGAATTTAATTGAGATGGTGAGGTGGAGGCCCTCTTTACCCCAGCTCTCACAACTCCCCTACATGACAGTCATTAACACAGACAGGGCCTGGCAAGGAGGACAGGGACCCAGGAGACCAATGAATCCACAGTGTACTCATCCCAATGGTATCCCTGTACTGGATGTTTTTGTTTGTCAACTTGACGCAAGCTAGAGTCATCAGAGGAAAGAGCCTCAGCTGAGGAAATGCCTCCTTGAGATCCAGCTGTAAGGCATTTTCTCATTTAGTGATCACTGAGGAAGGGCCCAGCCCGTGGTGGGTGATGCCATGCCTGGGCAGGTGGTCCTGGTTTCAATAAGAAAGGAGACTGAGCAGCAAGTGAGTGAGCAGCCAGTGAGCAGCTCCCCTCCATGGCCTCTGCACCAGCTCCTGTCTCCAGGATCCTGCCCTGTTTAAGTCCCTGTCCTTATTTCCTTCGGTGATGAACAGCAATGCTGAAAGTGTAAGCCTAATAATCCCCTTCCTCCCCAACTTTCTTTTTAGTCATAGTGTTTCATTGCAGTAATGGAAACCCTAAGACAATCCCCTCTATCCCATCCCAAGTGCCCAATTCTCTCCCCCATCTCTGTAACCCATTACCTAGCTCCCACGATGAGCTGGTTCCTGGAGGGATCAAGGGCAAGCTGGGAGAAATCCTGGACTCCAGGATACGTGAAGTTGGAGACCCATGGCTTCAGATCTGGTGAGAGAGACCTTCTGTTACTGTTGGAAGCTTCCAGCTTCACAGCATCAACCCAGAGAAGATGAGCGACAGCAGGGACGGAGTATGGTTGAAGCCCCCAGGAGACCTGGGTTTCACCTGCCCACCTCTGCAAGCAGCCAGCCTTGTGACCTCAGGGACTAGAGTATTGTCACCACTTTTGTCTCTGGGGGAGGACTCTACCCCACGCAAAGAAAAACCTGTAATCTTGGTCCCCCAGAGACCCTGAGCAGCCACCTCAATACACATCCAGTTTGCTCTTCCCCCAGGTTCCAGGCTCCCCTGGTTTCTCTCATCCCCATGTAAGCCACTGTCCTTTTTTGCCTAGACTGGTGCCAATAGCCTCCTAACTCATCTGCCTCCCGCACCTTTCCCTCGCTTCCTACACGGCAACCAGAGTGATATTTCCATGTAGCTACGCCAGTCTCAGGCTTAGATCCTTTCCCAGTAACCCCCCCAAAATGTCTCAGCCCCTGTTACTTTTGGGTTCTGGCCCTACTGACTTCTCCAGCTAAGTGTCTGGCATTCATTATTTACTTATTGAATGACCAGTTGACATTTGCTCAAACTCTTCACCACCAACCCCACCCCCCCACCCCACCACTACTAATCTAAAACATCTCAGACTTCCCCGATCCATTCCATGGAGCCCACAAACCTTTGTACTCTGCGGTTCCTTAAATAATACAGTTCTGCCAGTCCCATCTCCACCACTTCCAAGACTTTCCTGACTCCACCCAGTCGAAGAGACCCTACAGGCTTCTGCTACCTGACATCATTATTTCATGGTAGTGTGTATTCAGCCTGGCGGTCTGCCCTGGCTCCAGATAAGACCTTGGGGCCAGAATCTCCAGGCCCCACCTTATAACAGCGTTTGAATATATGAATGAATACTCCTCAACTCCTAGAAAAAGGATCAGGCTTTCGGATAAGATAGCACAGGGGTGGGAGGAGCAGAGGTTGGGGGGTCAGCGTCTACCTCCATCTTTGAGAGCACTCTTCCTAGTCAAAGCAAAAGCCTTTCATGGGGACTGGTTGGGGTGGGGGGGGGCGGGGAGCAAGAACAGGCCTCATGGTCTAACTGCTGGGTGAAAGCCCATTGACCTTTCCTCAGTCCTCCCTGGAGACCCATTTCTCCCAGGTTGCCCCATGGTACCGGAACTTTTCTTGCTTGACCCACACTGGGGGAAGGGGAGGATGCTGATAGGGAAACCCCTTCTTCTTTCTCCCCACTGAGAGAGAGAGAGAGAGAGAGAGAGAGAGAGAGAGAGAGAGAGAGAGAGAGAGAGAGAGAGATCCAAGGGATATAAATCATTGCTCATTATCCCTCCACTACAGAGTAAAAACGGCCCTTCATTTCTGCACGACAGGCAAACACTTAATCACTCCCGGGAGAGCTGGAGGTTTTGCGAGTTGGATGTTTTTCAGAAAACTGTGATATGCACGATAAAAAAAGAGAGAAAGAGAGAGAGAGAAAACGAGGGAAGAAATCCTGCAACAAAATGAAGTGAACCCTTTAAGCCCCAGCAGGTGGCTACGTATTGGCAAGAATTGTCATACAGTCTCATGGCACCTGGGCCATTTGATGAGTAGAGTCTAAAGTCCAGTGGGCTAGTTTTCAGCTAACCCAGGGCCACAGGAAGTTCTGGTACAGACTAAATGGAGTGCTCATCTCCTCCAGGAAGACCTCCAAGGTTAGACCGTCTCCACATCCTCTCCACCCTCCCTCCACCCATTCTCCCAGACCAGATGGTCCCTAACAGTAGCAAACAGGCTGTCCTTTAACTTCCCATCTCTGTGGTCAGGGGTATTTCAGGTGAAGGCAGCAGACTAGGAGAGAGTTGGGATGACAGCTCTGTCTCAGATACTGCCTGAGGACTCAGCTGGGTCTCCTTTTAGATCTGTTCTCAGTGGGGAGAGGCAAGGAGTAAACAGTCTGGGCTTCCATGAGAGTGAGGAGGTGGAAGTGGGGGCCTCTTTCAGTTGGTGTCCCTCTCCCCCAGCCCCGAAGGAACTCACACAGTCAAGTGGAGGGGGCCATGGCTGGGCACAGTGCCGCAATCCCGGGGAGGCCTTGGGAATAGAGCCAGCCTCCTCTTATTAAACAGGCAAAGGGGACCAGAGGGAAGACTTTAAAACACCAAGCACGTTCTGAGCTCCAAGTACAGCAGAGGCTTTGGACGGCGACTTTAAGAGAAAAATGACATTCTCCATGACGCGCCTGTGATTTTAATTATAGTCAATTCAATTACCCACTTTGTGGATTAACCACCGCCAGTGTTAACTCCAGGCTGGCTTCTCCCTGCCATCTAGAAAGGGCATGCTGTGGCAAATGGAATAATATGCAGGCCAAAGAGAAGCCCAGGTGGGCCTCCTTAAAAGGAACCCACAGGAGGAAATTGAACTGTATAAAACAAAATGCTGCCAGTCTGCTTCTGCAACTGCCCGATGCTTGTGGGTGCTTGGGGGATTATTCACAGATCTGTCAGGTGTCTGGGGAGAGAAGGCAGCTCACAGCTGCAAGGTGGGAGGCCTGTGGCTCCCTCAGACAGGCAGCACAAGGGCTGGGGTCTTGGAAGTGGTTGGTACTGAGCTGGATTAGGACAACTTTCCTGGAACAGCTCCTGACCCATGGGACCTACTGTGTGCTTAGCATACTACAGATGTGAGGAGACCCAGGAAACAGAGCTGCTAAGGGCTCAGCTGGGCGGGTGGAACAGAGGCACTGACCTTTGAGGAATAATAGGAAATTACTGAGCCCCAAAGGGAACACATGCTTGCCTCTGAGGCCCCATAGCAACTGTTCCATGCCTGGCACCGATCAGGGTCATTAAAATATGGTGTGCTTGTATTTCGTAAGTCCCTAGCCCCAGTCCCCAGGAAAACATACATACAAATGCACACACACATACACACACACACACACACACACACTAATTTTGTGTATGGAGGTGACAACCCAAAGCTGTCAGGGTAGTGATGATATGGCTGAGTCCCTCATTCTGTAAGTAGGTGGGGTGGACACTCAGTTCCCACATAATGGTTAAAATTGCTCATTGGAAACCCAGAAACTCAGAACTATCCTCCACTTTTCCTATCCCCTGTTTCAGGCCAGTGCCCCTACAAAGGGGGAGGGGGTGGGGCCCCTCCTGGTCAGCTGGACCCCTAGCATCCAGGCAAAGTCCCTGACAGGAAATGTTGCATTAAGACTTGTCACAGGCCCCTCCTGGCATGACAATAGCCATAGGAATACTGCTTCTTCAGTCCCGGCAGCCTCCTTGGTCCTTCTCTTCAGAGTCACCGGGAGCCATCAGAAGTCTGAGCGTGTGCGCACGTTTTGTATACTGAAGACATTGCTAATTTACTATAATCCACTTAAGCCTTCAAAGCCAGGATCCCAGCTCAAACAAGTCAGCGTGGAGAAGACAGCTAGAAGTTTTCCTCTCAGAGAAGGGAGCCAGCACACAGCTGGGAGCCTGGAGATCTAGAATACCCCTAGCCTTTCCTCCCATCCACAAGCACCCAACCTACCCCTCAAATCCCACCCCAGCCTCAGACTCAGTGGCTGATTTTCCACTCTGGTTTCCAAACTGCTTCCTCCACATGGCAGCACAGGTCTTATGAGGCTGAGCATCTGACGGCTTTTCAACAGTGGTGACACCAGGAAATGGACCTTGAGGCCTGGCTCTGACAAGTCCCTTCAGTCCCCAAGCCTGTGTTTTCCTGCTCACCCTCCCCAATAAGGGTTAGTATGAGGAGTGACCAAGCCACTGCTGGTCAGTATTAAGAAATGGGGGACCCTGTCATCTGATCTGTAGATCCCAGTATGAGCTGCCACATAGGCGGTTCCCAGAGTGTGAATGTGATCAGGAACACTCAGATGTCTTAACAGGCCATGGGAGATCATCCAGGCCTCTCCAGGATTTGTGTTTTATTTTTTGGTTATCATCAAATTTAGTTGTCCTAATTTTAGAAATTCTGGAGAACTTACAGACCCCCTGGACTACATCCAGGGATGTGCTCATCCAAGATTGGGAAACCCTTTAATAGGACACTCCCACGCTCTCCCTTGACAAGCAGAGAAGTTATGAGTCACCAGGGCCTCTTCTTCTGGGGGTTCCCAGGACTCTAAAGACAGACATCCCTACAGTCAGCTTAGAGCAAGAAGGACACTTCCCAGAGATCTTCTAGGCTCTTTCTCTTGAGTGAGTCATCTCCCTCCTGCCCTCAAGAAGCCAAGCCAAGCCTGAGAACCTCCAGAGCCGAGACCACCAACCAAACCAGAGTTTGCTCCCACTGGGGCATCCATTTACTTCATCATCCATCCAAAGATCCCACGGAAAGACAATAACTGCCCTGAGGTAGGCGTAGGTGAAGGGCCTGAGTAAAATTATCTGTTATCTGGAGAAATTAGAGCTCTCCAGCCCATGGCTGCCAAGCCTTAAGACAGCTACCAGAGGAAGGGTCTCAGGGCCTACAGGAAGGGCTTCAGACAACCTGGAAGGCCCTCCTGAGGACTGACCCAAGTCCTTCAGGACACGGGGAGGGGGGGCACTCTCACCTTCAAAGGCCACAATGGGGTGCTCCTTCCGGGCGCACAGCTGCTGTTCACTGCTGAGCTCACTGGAGATGTCCTGGGAGCTGGAGAGGTGGGACACCAGCAGGGTGAAGCTGGGCAGCAACAGTGAGACAGCCAGGGGTCCTGGGACAACCATGGTGGGCCCCTCTGCTGTCTTAGCTCCTGGAGGCAGGCCTGGGGAAAGACCTGCAGTGAAAGACTCAATCTCATCAATTGCTCTTTCCATCAATGCCCACTTCTCTGCTTCCTTAGGGTTGTCAATGGCCCCAGAGGGTTTTTAAAAAAATAAATTCATATTGTATTTATGTTACTCAGTTCTAATAATGCAAAGTTATAGATCATATCTTGAAAGCTAATTTCCCTTGTAATGGTATTCTGGACAAAATTGACAAATTATAAAGCCTTTTCTATTATGATTCCAAATGCTTTAAAATTAGCTTTAATGATAAAGGTGGGATCCATTTAATAAATGGAACCGGGGCAGTGGGCAGTCATGTGCAGAAAGAAAAGCTCAGATTCAAGTCCAATTTTTTTATAATTTATTTAAATTTATTTTATGTGCATTGGTGCAAAGGTGTCAGGTTCCCTGGAACTGGGGTTACAGACAATTGTGAACTGCCATGTGGGTGCTGGGAATTAGAACCTGGGTCCTCTGGAAGAGTAGACACTGCTCTTAACTGCTGAGCCATCTCTCTAGCCCCTCAAGTCCAATTCTGGCCTCATATTTTATGCCAGGAAAATTTCAAATTTAATTCAAGATTTGAATGTTAAGGGTAAAGTCATGAAAATACTAGAAGAAAATTTGAACAGAATCTGTCAAGCCTTGGAGTGAAAACTACAACAAAATCCAGACATCATCAAAGAAAATCTTGATAAATTTGATGTCGTTCAAAGTGTAAACCTTTGCATGAAAGTGTAGAACCCTTGCCACTAAAAATAACATCAAATGGCAGATGACAAAAGGTAGCCATCACAATGGTGCACGTCTGCAATTCCAGGAGACTGAGGCAGGAGGATTGAAGATTTACGGGCCACTCTGGGCCACCTAGTAAGATCTTTCAAGGTTCTAAGGGTGGGGTGCAGGGGCGGGTAGCTCAGTATGTAAAGTGCTTGGAGACCTGAGATGGATCCAAAGACTCCAATAAAAAAGCCAAGGGCTTGTATTCCTCATGCTAGGCATCAAAGACAGGCAGATGGGACTTGCTGGCTAGCCACCATAATCTACTTGGGAAGTTCTAGGCCAAATGAAACACTGAAAAGACAAGGTGGACAGCTCCTAAGAAATGACACCAAGATCAATCTCTGGTCTCTACACACATGACCATGAGTGCTCATGCACTCGCATGAACACATACAAGGCCAATGGCAAACCTAAAAAAACTATCTGTGGTTCTGATAACAGACAAGGAGATAATATTCCTAAATATGCAAAGAACTCCTAGGAATTAAGAAGAAAATGACCAACAATCCAGTAGGAAAAAAATGGGTAAAGGATATAAATCCAAACAGGGCTTATAATCTGATTGACACTTTTTCTCACACTCTCAAAGAAATGCAAATTAACACTTAGCCTGGAATTGAAATTCTCCCCCTGTCAGCAAAGAGTCAGGCAGCTCTCCCCCCTGAAGAGGCTGTGAGGAAATGATGCACCCTGTCTTATTCTACTGGTGTGTGTCAAATGACACAGCCCCTCTGGAGCCTCCATATTTACCCTTTGACCCACTAACCTAATATGGGACTCTAGGCTTGTTGTCCTCAAAGTGAGATCCATGGGCCAGCATTGAGTCTTACACAGTAACAACTCTGTGGTAAGACAGATGCAGACATTTAGAAATCAGTGTTTAAAAATCCCAAATGTAATTTGAGTAATTTTTATGGACATTGACTCTAATAATCAAATGTCTGTGTCTGGGAGTGTGGCTCAGTGGTAGAGTTATAGCATTCATGTGCAAGGCCTTGGCTCCCACCTCAGCACCATAAAACAAAGAGAAAAGACAAAGACATTTAGGCTTGTATTTTTCATGTTGCTTTTCAATTCATTTCTCTAGTAATTTACTGTTATTGAATTGTAGGTAAGCATCCATCTGCAACAGATTGTAAATTGAGAAGTCAAACCTGCTCCCTCGAAACACATAGATAGTTGAGAAGCGAAAATAGACCACAGAGGCATCTGTATGAGCATAAAGTGAGCTGTGTATAAGATAATTCTCTGTGGCATTCTGAGAAACAACAAAAGGGGAAAAAGAGAACAAGCAAATAGCTAGAAATAGGAACTGTTTAAACAGGCTGCTGTGTGTCTGCAGTGGAGTACTATAAAGCTGTAGAAAAGGGGAAAGGTTATGAAATGAAATAAAAGGGAAATGAATTAGGTTGGACTGCTGACCAGGAAGGCAGTGGGTTAGCATCACTTCCACTGGGCAAAGCTAGAACTCTAGGTGAGGGATCCCAAAGGTAACTGCCAGGACAAGTGCGAGTTGGAGGAGAGAGAGAGGTTCCCGGGCTCAGCTGCCCTGGGACCTTTGCTCCCAGCCCAGGTAGAATGATGTCCCTCCTGCCTATTTGCAGACACAGATGCATAGAGTACATCATGGCTGAACTGCAGCCAGCCTGGAGGGAACAGCCCATTGACAGACTCAGGAGATGCCTGCTGGCAAGGCCCATTCCAGGCCCCAGCGAGAACTAGCTCTCATCATCCTTCTAGATCCCCTCACCCCAAGGCACACACAGATGCAGCCTCTTAGCTTCCAGCAGAGACCCTGGGGGAGGAAGATGTTCTCCATCTTTCCTCACACAGTCGCATGCTATTCTCTTCAGTGCTAGACCCAGCAGGGTTCCTGCTGTGTGCAGGTCAGCACCGTCCATCTTTGGTGCTTGCTGTACCCATCCACCACACTGGTCCCTGGCACTTCCAGCAGCTCACAGGAAGCAAAAACTGGGGTTTTGTGGAGAAAAAAAACAACAACAACTTAACCTCTCTATGCCTTGGTTTCCCCAAATTGGGAACTTGGCTGTAACAATATCAGCGTTACCAGCAATTGTGAGGATTAACGAGTCAGCATTTTTTGAAGACCTGGCTGGAACACCGCCAACAGCGAGCCATCAACCAGCGTGATGAGATGTTCTCGTGTCTGGGGGGGAGGTGTGGCACAGACAACCCTTTTTGGCCTCTGACACTGTTGTGATACCTTTGACTGGCACCTCCAAACCTAATCTGTCTTCCTCTCTGCTACCCCTTCTCTCTCCATGTACACACACGGCACTGTAGGGACTTCACCCAGCTTTCCCTTCCTCTGAGTCCGTCTGGTCAAGGAAAAAGCAGTGGGTGTGCCTGCAACCTCCCCCTCCCCCACTCCTGCCCCCCACTCTATCCCTCTGCCTCTGGGTTTCTGAAACACGGTTCTCCCCTCCCATCAGAACCAAAGTGGCACCACAACCTTCATTATGGGTCATAGAGTGCTGCACAGTGACTACTCCCGACTCCCCAAGCTTCAGCAAACACCTCAGCGAACAGTGGCTTTACTAAGACAACCATCACTTTTCCCGGTTGATGGTGTCACCTGTTTTTGGGGGTAGGGGGATTGATTAATTAAGGATACCCAGTCTACAGCCCACATACATTTTCTCCCATCAACTCATAAGATATCTAAGACTATCTAAGACAGCATGATCAGGCCCATCCTCATCCCCCACTGTCAGGGTCTGAATGTGAAGTTTTCCATCTCTCTCACCCTCCACTTATATATTGGAACACTTAGTCCCCAGCTGGTGGCACTCTCCTGGGAGATTACCGGACCTTTTGGACGTGGGGTCTAGGTGACTGGTGTAGGGGTATAAGGGTAGGACTTAAAGGTTACAGCACAGCCTGCCTCCTGCCTAGCTCTGTTCCCTCACTAACAATGCTGGTAGCCAGCCTTCTCAAGCTTGAGTCACCTGTATCTCATGAACTGTAGGACAGGAGAGATCTTTTCTTGATGTTGCCTTTACAGGGTATTTGGACACATTGAGAAATATAAATAACACAGTCACCCTTGTCAACCCCACTCCCCTCCTATACACCTCTGCTTCAGGCCCAGGTCTGACCACTAATCTCAGCTCCCAGGCTTAACATTCTGTGACCAGATCCTGTGTCCAAGAGGCCTAGGCTAGAAACACATCCTGGGTTCTTCTCTGCCATAGCCCCTAAGCTCTATAACGTCCCCAAATTCTATAGCAGAAGTTTCATTCTCATTATGACTTTTATGTAAATTACTCTCCAAGTCTTTCCTGAATGAATAACTGCTAGATCAATATCTACCTGGGCCCCAGCACAGTCCATCTGCAATTCAGGAGCAGGACACATGGGGGTAGGGCAGAGGAGAGTCTGGGCCTCCAGGAGAGGAAGGCCTGTGGCCACTCACACAGCACATACCCCGGTCACCCAGGCACATACAGAACACACCAGGAAGCTGCAGGAAAAGCCTGGGACCAACCTTGGAGCTCACAGGAGCCCCTGCACAAGCCTGTTCTATCTTTGTCTTCTTCCCTTGTTTTGGGGGCCTGAAGAGCCTAAGAGAGGCACAATGCAGGATCTGGGAGCAAAGAGGAAAGGGGATGGGTCACCGTACGAAAACAGGGTGCCGTGATGGGCACATCACAGAATGCTCCTCTGTCAGACCTTTGGAGCTGAATTCTAGATATTCTGGGTTTGGGGGAGTCGAATTTCTTACCTTTGGAAATTACCCTGACAGCTAAGAGCCCCTCCCCCCCTGCAGCTTATATGGATCATGTGACCCTCACCCTAGCCACAGCTGCTCATACCAAAGCAGTCATGTGATCAAAACAGACTAGTAAAGGAGCTTTCCTATAGGAATTTGGGAACCGGGTCAAGTCAGTCTTGACAGAGGAACCTAAAATATAGCCAATATGGCCCTGTCCTCACCTGTGGGTGAGGACAGTCTGAAGACACTAAAGTGACAGAAGATACATGCAGATGCCAGCAGCCTCCCAGCTCCCAGTTCTAGCCCCTTCCTGAGACCGGATGACATACTATCTTGAGCCACCCACCCTCTCTACATCCCGGTTTTAAAGATTTATTTTTATATACGGGTGTTTTGCCTACACGTAGGTCTATCTGTGTACCATGTGCATGTGTGGTGCCAGAGGAGATGAGAGAAGTGCTTCTGATCCCCTGAAACTGGAGTTATAGACAGTGCGAGCCTCTATGTGGTGCTGGGAATTGAACACAGGTCCTCTGGAAAAGCAGTCAGTGCTCTTAACTACTGCCCCAAGTCCTGCTTTAAAAAAAAAAACTGTTTTTCACTTAGGCCGGTCACAGACATGACCCATTCATTGTGTCTACTTCCTTTCCAGCATAGCTTCTTCATGGCTGTGGGGCTGGGGCACAGTCTTCCAGACCAATGATGAAGAAGAGGAAGTCAGTGATATGCATGTAGGGACAGCTTCTTCCCACCTGGCCCATAGACAGGATGCATCGTACTCTGCCAGCCACCTGGAGCTGCCTGCAGCTGTTTAGCACCTTTTGGCCTCATGCTAAGGAGGGTGGTGCTGAGAGACAGGTGGAAGCTGGGTGGATGACAAAGGATCAGCCCCCTCTGCTGACCTCCAGGCCTCTTCAGCAGGTCTGAATCTTTCCATTTCTTTAGTTATTTGTTCTGGGGCTGCAACCCAAGACCTCGTGCGTGTTCTGCACCTGCTCTGCCCTGACCTTGCACTTCTGTGCCTCTTGCTTCTTTTCCTGTCAAATGGGGGAAGATGAAATCTAGTCATCAGAATTGTTGCAAATGTTAAATTTGTTACTCCATCTAATGGGCACTTGCCACAAGGTAAGTACTGTTTAAGTGGCAAGTCTTCCTAGTATTATTATTAGAGGTTATTATTAGAGATGAGATTGTTCAAGAGCTTGTTTTCCAGATCTCAATTAACATAAGATAAACACTATTACCACTGAAACACAGTTTGGCTTCCTGTGCTTAAAATCCAAAGTTTCCATCGCAGATAGGAATTTCCACTTCTAATACGAATCTGTTCTGATGGCAAAACCGTAGCAGAGATTTTCCAGCAGAGAATAGCAAGAGGCGTCTAATTTTTCTGCAGGTTGCACAGCATTATAGAAAGCCCTGAGCTTGGAAAGCTGCCAGCTCTAGGCGTGGATCTAAATTCATCACTTGTAAATAAGGGTAAACATGCCTTGCCATAGAGAGAATGCCATGAGGCACCAAGAATGAAGGCTAACCCAGGGCAGACCTCTTATGAAACACCTAGACTTTAGAACAGTGGTTCTCAACCTGAGGGGTGCAACCCCTTTGGGATTGACAGACCCTTTCACAAGGGTCGCATATCAGATATCCTGCATATCAGATATTTACATTATGAGTCATAACAGTAGCAAAATTAGAGTTGAGAGGTAGTAACAAAAATAATTTTATGGTTGGGGGTCACCACAACATGAGGAACTGTATTAAAGGAACTGCATTAGGAAGGTTTAGAACCACTAGTCTAGAGGATTTAGCTAATTGCCATTTACGTACCTGGCATTCCACTGAGTGCGACAGAACACCTACTATGTGCCACATCACACAATAAAGTGCCTATTATCTTTGTGGAGAAAGGAAGTGTGTCCCCAAAAGGCAGAGATAGTTACTATGGCCTGACAGCTAGGTGGAGAAGGTAACACAGAAGATGGTCTCCACCCTGTCTCTGGGCTGCTTGTTGTACCTGCATGGTGTCTAGGAGAGGGGTGCTGTAGGATTAGGGGAGTGGAGGTACGGCACCTTCTGACTCTTTCTATTTTGGGAAACCATGAGTCAGGAAGAAAGCATTTTCCCAGGTTTTGGCCAGAGTCTCTCTTGCCTTTGCTCACACTGCTGCCCCAGTTTCCCCAGGATGCTCCATATGGGGTCATTCGGATGGTACCTGGAGGTACTAAGTAGAGGCCCGAGTATATGAGAGAGAACACCAGCCATGCAAGAGTCCACTCCTCCAGGACTTGGGCAGTGCCTGTGTGCCTGGCACACACCATCAAAAGATGAGCAGTGACAGTGGAGGAGTGGACCCTCACAGAGAGAGTGGAGAACAGGGCACAGACAGACGGCCATGGCCAGAGCCATTGGGAGCACCATTAAATGGACCTCTGCTCTTAGCACAGGGTGAAGGAGGGGAGGGAAAAGGACAGAGAGTGCATTTCCACCAGGGCCCCACAGAGCCCAGACGGAACTAGTAGACATTTTCTGCCTTTCTCAGCTTACCAGAATCAACTACCCGGACCACCTGAGCAATATCAATTCATTCCTGGCTCCACTGGGAATGAAGAGGAAATGGGGTCCCAACCATCTTCCACCATTTACATAGGAGGCCAGAGCATGGGCAGATGGTCGGCCTGCAGCAGAAGCTTAGGATGCCCGTGAGGTATAATACACCCTGGGAAACTGAAAGGAGATGTTGCATACCTAACATGGAAGGCAAAGCTCAGTTGGGCCTGGAAGAGCACAGGGTAGAGTGCCCCAGTCACCGGGAGCCAAAAAGACACCAGCGGGAAGGGACAGCACAGGCAAAGACTTAATTCTAGACATCCTCAGATAACCCACGGAGGCTGCAAACACGGACATAGGGATAGGAATCAGGAAAGGAAGTCAGAGGCCATCCGTGACAGTTCTTGAGGGTAACCCTAAATCTCCAGGAGACTTGGGTGCTCCCAGGAAAATGCAGTGGCTGGGGGACAATGTGGTTGTGTTGACACCAGTGGACAAGGGACAGGATTGCGGTGGGCCATTGTCACAGACACCTCTGAGAAATGGAATTGGCACTCCCTCACCCCCCCCACCCTGCTAGTGAATCCAGACCCATACCTGGAGGACTGTACCCACTAGAGACAAGGGAAACAAAGCTGGAGACCCAAGACAGAGGCCTTGACAGCCACAGAACTGCCCCTAAACAGCATTGGAACCCCTGCCCCAAATGGCTACTGATAAGGAGGGCTTCCAAGACCAAGCAAGGACATTTTTTTTTCATTGAAAGGGGTGGGGAGGATCAAAGGAAAAAACAATTCCCAACCCAAAAGATAAGGTCTTGAATAAAAATGGCTGGAGTACACCGACCATGTTGCAAAGAAGGCGACCATGTTCCAAAGAAGGTATCCCGCTCTTGCCTTGCAAGATCTCCTGGCAAGTTTATAAGAAAGCTGCAAGATGCTCATTGTCCTGTTGACTGGGAGAAAAGAACTTATCGAGGCCAAGGAACCCGCCCAAGGACTGTTCACAATGGAACTGGGATGTCCTGGTCAGCCTGTCTCCAGGACACACAGTGCC
This sequence comes from Cricetulus griseus, assembly GCF_003668045.3. Classification (NCBI taxonomy): domain Eukaryota; kingdom Metazoa; phylum Chordata; class Mammalia; order Rodentia; family Cricetidae; genus Cricetulus; species Cricetulus griseus. Next base: position 54,039,181 of record NC_048597.1, read on the forward strand.
AGGCCTGTGGGCACACTCTGCAGCCCTGGTTCCACGTGCTCTCAGCAGCCTGCAGAGTCTAATTTGGTTTCCTGAGTTGGCTTTTTTTTTTTTTTTCTTTTTTCTTTTTCCCAAGGAGAGCACTTTCTAGCTATAAATTATTAAGCTGATTCCTGCTACAAATCAGCCTCCTGCGAGTTTGGGCTGTAGGAGCCCGTTTATCCAGGTCCTGGGTGTCAGTGGAAGAGTTTGGGCTGCAGGAGCCTGTTTATCCAGGTCCTGGGCATCGGTGGGGGAACAAATGCCAGGGCTTCCAGATGGACAGGGCAAAGTGCAGATCCCTAGCCGGTGCTGACAGCCACCTGCATGCCTCCCCCATCCCAGGCCCCAAGCCAGGGGCCAAGCTAAGGGATCAGATAAGGAGATGTTTGCCCACCTCAGCTCCACTAAGACCTATTGGGGAGGGACTCAGACCCGACCTCCACATCCACCCCCTCCTCTCTGCTGCCATTCAAAATCTCCACTTGGCTGCCTGCCAGAGAAAGGAGGAGAAAAAGACAAGGAAATGAAAAGAGGAACGGGGTGGGAGGGGAGGGGGCAAGAGCAGGAAAGACTGTCCCCGCCCTGTGGTTTGGCAGCAGGCAAAGGTGTGAGGTTGCCCCTCACTCCCACACCCTGCCCGGGCCACCAAATGCCCAGCTGTGGGCTTCTCTGTCAGGCATCTGAAGCATCTTTCCACCCACACATCACTCACCACTTGGGGGGCCCAGTTAGGCCAGACTCACACAAAGGTAACATTGGGATGCAGATTCCATACATTGCTCTGAATAGAACAGATTGGATACGGATTTTCTCCTTTCTTCCCAATTGGACCCTCGGGGGCCACTGGGGCCCAGAGGGAAGGTTGGGTCCAGATAGGGAAGAACAGCTGCTGTGGGCTGGGCGGCCCCACAACATTTTTCAGCTCTGAAACTGGGGAGTAAGGAAATCGGGGGGGGGGGTGTCATCTCCTCCTTGCCCCAAACACGTTCCAAATAGCAAGCTCTTTTACTGGCCTCGGCCAACCCTCTGCATTCAGCAGCACAAGGAGCTACAAGGTAGTGCCTGCATTTCTCCTACAGGGTCTTAGAAACCTCCAAGCTGTCTGTCTATCCCATTTGAATTTAGAAATCATCCATGCAGCCCTACCCACTCCTTCCAATGGCGATTAAACACCCCAAGGAAAAGGAGCAAGTGTTTATACTGTTTGATAAGTGAAGCTCTTGCAGATCATTGACTTAACACCATGCTTTGGCTCTGGGGAAACTGAGGCCTTGGAGGGCATATCCAGCTCAAGATTGGAGAGGGAACTAGTGGCAGAGCCAAGACTCAGGAATAAGTCACCACCATGACAGTGTTATGTACCCATACTCTCAATAACACGCCATTTAATCCACGCAATGACTTTATGGACCTAGCAGATAATGTTTATTCCCATTGCCTGGATAAGGAAACCGAGGCATAAGTGAGTAATTTGGAAATGTCAAACTAGGAGAAAGTGGATTCAAACCCAGGCAGCCAGGCTTTCCAGATGGCCCTCAGCACATGGCACAGGTGTTTGCACATGGCATTTGACTGAGCCTTGTGAGTCCAGGCCATTCCAGGGGTACCTGCCTCAACATCGTCTGAAGTCCCATGGAGGCTGAACTGACTCCTCCAAATGAGTCAGCTACAGGTCAGACCTGAAACAAGAGCCGACAGAAAGTGGCTCTTCACTCTGAGCCATCTCAGAGGGAGAAGCCTGTTTGTTTCTTTGTTTTGAGACAGACTCAAGTAGCCCAGGTTGTCCTTGTAGCCAAGGATGACCTAGAATTCCTTATCCTCCTGCTCTCACCTTCCAAGCTCGAGGATTGCAGGTATGTCCCACCACACTGCAAGTGTGACCATCTTGAGGAAGCCCTGTGAGGAAAGCCAAGCAGGTGGATGAAGGTGGGCCAAGTGCATGGTCCTGTTGTCAGATGGAGAAGGTCATGGGTCAGGGTGCCTCAAGGGCTGCAGCATGGTTTAAGAGAATCAGGTGGAGAGTGGGTTGGGTTTGTGCTTTGAACAGATCAGTATAAAAAATAGGCAGTGATGGTGGCACTGTGACAATATGCTGCTGAGTGGGGTTTTATTCCCTGGTCCCCAAATAGCCTGTAATATTTCATTGTTTTTGCAAGGAAAAAGAAAACAAAGGAGGCTTGCCTACTTTAATTACTGGAATTAAATGCTAAGGACATTGCCAAACACGCATCCCGCTTATCTACTCATTAGAGCAGCCGCCTGTCCCCTCCCCATGGGCAAGCGCCCTCTGTGAAAACATTTTGCTGTCAGATGTTCTGAGGCTGAAGAAAATGGGAACTGCATTTGAAAAGATGTCCACAACTCAAAACCAGATTCAAATCCAGCAGAAAGCCTGGACTTGGCTGTGTTTCCCAGCCCAGATTCATCCGTTGAAAGCAGACCTTAGTGCACAGGTCCCACTCCCGCTCCACATCCGTGGCCAAAGAGTTGCTTCTGTCGTTGAAAGAACTCCAAAAGAGGGCTGGTGGTGTTAGCACTACAATGCGGATGCCACCAAACTCGACCCTTACCTATGGTTGAGATGAGTTGGCAGGCATGTAAAGTGATTGCCCAGTTCTTTCTTCTAAGTCAGTGGTTCTCAACCTTCCTAACACTGCAACTCTTTACTACAGTTCTTCATGTGCTGGTGACTCCCAACCATAAAATCATTTCATTGCTACTTCATAACTGTAATTTTGCTACTGTTATGAATCGTAATGTAAATATCCGATATGCAAGATAACTGACTTGGAACCGTTGTTCTAAGTACTAAGTGTAGAATTATCATATGACCAAGCAAGTCCACTTTTGGGTATCTCCCAAGAGAGTTGAAAGCAGGATTAGAGGTATTTGTACACCTTGGGTGTACATCTGTGTCTGCCTGTCTGTCTGTGGCAACATGTTCAAAGCAGCATTACTCACAGTAACCAAAATGGAGAAGCAGCTCGAGTGTCCATCAGTAGATAGATGAACGGATAGAAAAATGTGATGGATACAAACAGTGGGATAGTCTTCAGCCTTTAAAAGAAAGGGAGTGCTGAATGAAACATGTTAACACGGATGAGCCTTGGAGACATGATGCTAAATGTGATACGCTGAGATAAAAAAGACAGATGTCACATGACTCCACCAATGTCAGCTTCCTAGAACAGTCAAATTCATGGAGACAGGAAGAAGAAAGGTGGCTGCCGAGGGCTGAGAGAAAAGTAGAACTACTGTGCCATAAGTAGAAAGTTTGTTTTGTGGGAAGGAAAGTATTCTGGAGATGGACAGTGGTGAGGGTGGGAGCACAACTATGCAAGTGTCATTAATACCATGGACCCATACAATAGTTTACAAATAGTTAAGATAATACATTTTATATCCTATACATGTCACTACAATTTATTTATTATTTTGGCAACTCACTCTGTAGACCAAGCTGGCCTTAAACTCATAGATATCTGCCCTCCTCTGCCTCTTGAGTGCTGGGATCAAAGGCGTGTGCCACCTCTGCCCAGTGTTACTACAATTTCTTAAAAATATTAGCTCCTGGTGCTGGAGAGATGCTCAGTAGTTAAAAGCACTGGGAGGACCCAGGTTCAATTTCCAGCTCCTACATGTCAGCTTACAGCCATCTTCAGTTCAAGGGAATCTGATGCCCTTTCTGGCCTCCATGGGCACCAGGCATGCACAGACACCATGCAGGCAAAATACTCATACACATGAAATAAGATAATAATATTTAAATAAAATTTGTGGTTCCTAAATTTGCTGGGCTGAGGTTCCTGGAGGTCTGTAGATGACCTTCCCTCTAGACAGTGGGTTCTTTTCTCTGCTCACCCCTCAGTCTGGCACCTACTGTCAACCCCTCTTCCTCTCCTGGGGTATACTCACCCCTGGCTAAATGAAGCTAGTCCCCGCATTGCCATCACAATTTAGCCATCTGGTCAAGACAATAGGAGATGGAGTGAAGCCGAGAAGTAAAAGCAGGGGAGAATGCTAAGCAAGTCCATCCCTCCCATGGCCATGATGGGAGACCAACTGCCCAACAGATCCCTTTCCTGTTGCTGCTGTGACAAATTGTCACAGAATCGTAACTTAGTATCTTGCAGTTCTATGGTTAGAGTCCATCTTGGGTCCGGCAGGGCTTAAATCCACTGTAACCTGATCTGGATGCTGGAGTGGAGGGAGGGAATCTAGTTATGGGCCTTTCCAGCTCCAAGGAGCTACCCACTCTCCAGCTTGAAAGCCAGAAGCTTCACATCTCGCTACCCACTCTCCCACTGTTACTACTCCCTTGAGTCATAGCCTGGAAAGGCCCTCTACTTACAAGGACTCCTGTGATTATTTCGGGCCTGCCCAGGGAATCCCAGAACACCCCTCACCGCCAAGCCTTAACCGAATCACTTCTGTTAAGTCCTATTTGCTAGGTAAGATGATACCTCATTGGTTCCTGAGATCAAGTCAGAGACCCCTTGATGGCCATTAAGCTGCCTGCCACACCCACCACTGGTATCCCCACCCAGCCATCATATTCCTGGTACCCAGAGGAGTTGCTGCCAGTGAATGTCACCGGTAAGCCAGAAGTCCACAGTGTCAAAGGAGGAGAGAAGGGACTAGAAATGCAGACAGGGTGACGATGTCTGTCCGTGAGGAGGAAGATAGCCACAAGATACAAAGGAGAAGCTATGGAAGTGACAGCATAGGTGACATGCTTTGTCACAGAAAATTCATGAACATTGGCACAAGAGTTACAGAAAGGGCGATTGTTATTCACTTCCCAAAGGGACTTTCCTAAGCGTTCTTCAAGTAACAAGCTTGTCTATATTCTTAAAATAGGATTTACACCCGATTTCTCAGCAACACATACAAGAATGCTTGTAAATCTATGGAGATGAAGTGAGACCAGGAACATCTGCCGATTGCCTTCTGTGCTGCTGGTGACTCCAGCAGATGGAAAGAACCTCCGAGTAGGGAAGACAGGCTCAGGCTTCTCCAACCCCGTGCACATCCACTAAAGTCATGCTGCTTAATCCTCATCCCCATGGCTAGTTGACCCTCACTTGACACTCATTAAAACTCCTACAGGGGAGTGACGAGTCCAGGGCTGGCCAGTCCTGCCCCGAAGCTCTGCATTTTTGGCCTTTCCTCTGGGAGGAAAGATTTTCAGAGACAGTCAGTAACTGAAGCTGCACCCTTCTCATAGACTCACAGAGGCTGGGCAGAGAATACTCGGCCATTGTTATCTACTGGACCATTTCTGCAGCAACATTAACACTTTTGCTTGGGACAAAAGCCTTTGGTTTCACACTTATCAGTGATAAGGCCCCTGAAAGATGAAAAGGCATGGTGGCTCATTTTCTGTCTTACCGGGGAGCCAGTCCTAATGTCTCCCAAGGCTGGAATCTGAATTCCCTCACCCATCACGATGGCTGCTCCTGGGTGGTTGCAGTCCCTCCCCAAAGGACATCAGCTCCCTAAGCCTCCAGGCCCCCTCTCTTCTGGGCTGTCGACCACAGGGACATCTCTCTTTCACAATTACCTGGTCCCTCTATCTTTCTCTTTCATCAGCTCCTACCTTGCTGGTGTCACTAGCAGATGGACTGTTCTCCAATTGTATAATGGTCCTGCAATCCTTCCAGGCATCTTGCCTCGAATCCTAGCATCCTTAGATTCCCCTCTCCTGGATTCACCATAGTGAATCCATTGTCAAGTCTAGGTCTTGGACTTTTACAACAGATTCTACTTCAGATGTTTGCAGGTCTAGCGTGGATGGGGTGGGACAGACAGCTACCTTCCAGCCCCTTTCTTTCAGCTGCTTGTTGCCTTGAGGATGCTGGCCCAGATCTATCTATCCATTTTAAAGAAAATCTACACATCTGGATGCATGTTCAATTCCCTCACGTTTAAATGATGGCAACCACTTGTATTTTTTTTTTTTTTTGACATGCTTGCATTTGCAAACAAAATGTGCCTGTCACCTCTGGGCTTTTCTTCTCTGTCACTCACATATACCAGTATGTCTGACATTTCTCTCCTGGTCTAATAGTCCTCTGCTGTCCACAGGCCTCAATGGACAGCATGAGCTCTTCAGCTTTAGACTCTGACTTCAGAGGTGGTCAGAGCCATGAGGGTGAGCAAGACAGAGGGAAGAAGGTTGGTGCCACTCAGGGTGACAGGGCCATTAATTAACAGAGTTAAACATCTGGTGTTTAATTAACACCCTCTCTGCCTTCAATCACTTTCCCTTTAACTTTCCCCGAGGGTCTCTGTGGTGGGTGAAGCTGAACAGAAAGCAGGAATGCAAGCTCCTGTCTGAGTTGGAGAGGGAACCAGAGGGGCTTGGGTTAGTCCCTCAGTATTGAAAGCCAGAGGACAGTCTCGGAGCTCTGTAGCTTATGATAACAAATGAGGAAGATGCAGGCTTATGTTCCAATGGGAGGGACCACACTGCTCAGAGCCACACACAGTGGCTCAGAGAAGAGCTCCCTAAATGCAGCAGCCTCCAGATGGCCTGGACAGAACCTGGGAGCATATGCTCGGTATGTAGGGTTGAACATGAAGTCCCTAACTCTCTAGTGGTTAGTGAAAAGTTGAGTGTAAATCATAGAGTCAGAACACACGAGAGGGGCTGGAGAAATAGCTCAGCAATTAAGAGCATGTCCTGCTCTTGCAGAGGACCCAAGTTTTATTCCTAGCAACCACATCAGGGGACCCACAACGTCCTAAAAGTCCAGCTCCAAGAAGAATCCGATGCTTCTGGCCTCCTAGGGCACCTGATATCCCACGAATTTGTGTACACACACACACACACACACACACACACACACACCCTTACCTATCAAAAACAAACAAACGCACAGTCAACAACCTCATTACTTGAAGAACATTCTGGCCTGTTTATTCCCCATCCCCCAACATCGAGTGCCCTTCATTGCACAGAGCAGTGGTGTTCCTAGCCTAGATGAGGTGCTTGCCCTTCAGTGAGGGGCAAGCACATGGCCGGGGAGACTAAGCAGATCCTGGGCAAACACTGAACGTCTTAAGAAGAAAAAAGATAGTGCGTGTCAACCTCTTTCCTGCCTCTACCCTCTGTCTAGTGCGTGAGTGTGATGGCTCCAGCTCCAGCAGCCAGGATTTAACTGAGACAAGGCAGGAGACAAACTGAGGGAGTAACAGAACACACTGATATTGATGAACCACTGAGCAAAGACCTGAACCTCTGGTAAAGTGATTTTTAAATCCCTATATTTGAAGTTATTGAGGGTGTTTTTCTATTAGTGGAAGCCCAAAGCATTCCTAAGTGGCACACTCCCTCCTCTAAAACCTCTTTTCTCTAAGAAGATAAGTGAACATCATTTATTAAGGATGAAGTCACCAGTAGACATCTTGTATTCCTATCCTGGACTGCCTAAGCCTTGGGTTTAGGAACTAGAGTTGACATTAATGAGGGCCAGGTCTGCCTCGGATTGGAATTCTGAGAGCCCTCTCCTCTCTATCTTCCAAGAGCAAAGTACAGAGTCTGCCCCACAGTGGAGTTCAGCCAACGTGGGTTTCTCTGTAAATGAATTCATGAATGGGTGGATGTACCACTTCTTGGCACGGCTGCCCCAATCACAACCAGCTGGCAAGAAGGGCTCTAGCAGCTAGCCCGTGACTCCAGCTTATTCAAGATCTATTCTTCCAAGAAGGCCAACCTGGACTGTCTTCCCTACAGAAGTCTGCACTCCCTGCTTAGTCCCACAAGTGTTCATATTTTAACTGGCACTTAATCAGACCTCCCAACTTACTTCAAATCTGGCTCCCTGGTTGGATTCCCAGACCACTGAGATAGATACCACTATCTTTTTTCAAGCTCCCAGAACCAGCACTGAAGACAAATGGGAAATATTTTCATCTGAAATTCACATTTAGAATGATTTTTAAAGACACGATGACTGAATGGCTCCCCTAAATATAGTGGCCCCCCAGATGTCAGGAGTCGTCTGAAAGTTTACGACTAGCCATGGGTCACTTTGACTAGGTGAACTGCCTCGGCAAACAACCACTATGAGCAACCATTTTGAACAGGGGAAGTCACAATAAGCTGTAATTCATGTACCATTATGAGAATCAAGCCAGCATGAAAGTTCAATTAAGGATGTTTATTATAATAAGATAATACAACCAAAGTGTTTAAACATGATTTGTCTTGGAAGATTTATCTCAGCAATTATTCACTTTTGAGTATGATCCTGTAGACTGCCGTGTGATGAAAAAAAATATATTATTTCTCCCTCCCAGTCACCTCACTAATGACCTTTAAACTACTCTCAGAAATGTAAGAAAGGCTGGTGTTGAGTCAGCCTAACTCCCATCTCTGGTCCAGGCACCCATCCCATCGCCATGAATCCTTCCTGTACTCTTGACCTTTTCTCTCCAAGGAAACTACGGATCCTCTCCGAGGCATAGAAACATTTCTCCAGAAAGCTGTCAATGCAAATCAATTGGTCTCCAAGTTACCAGATCACACAGACAAGTCCCAGCTACATTAAGGTTCACAGACTCTTAAGTATTAACATAGAAAGAGCCTTAGGACAGAATGGAACAGCCCTTTACAGTTAATTTGGCTTCTTCATCTGTGCCTTTTCCTTCTCTTTATAACTCTGATCATTGTGGTCTGCTCTATTCTCCTCTAAACCATTTACATAGCTGCAAAGAGTCAGGCATGAACATTAATCTTTCACCCAGGGCTGATTTTTTAGGGTTTGGTTCCCCCGGGGATGATGAACCTGAGCCAGAAAAGGGAAAGTGGTCCATCCCTAGCTGTGGGGTGTGACGAGAGGGTCCCACCCTGACTGCTGTGCCTCTTTGATTGAAAAGTGGAAGGAGAAGCTGTTTGCTGTTATGAAGCACACTCTAACCCTTGACACAGTTGGAAATGTATTCCTTGGCAAGAAAGGGCAGGGACCCCAGTTCAATTCTGATCTCTCTACTGTATGTATCTCCCTACAATTTGCTTTGTGTGGGCATGATCTGAGGTCATTCTGTCCTTCCTCCAGGCAAGACAGCTCTGCCTTCTATCCAAGGTATCTGGATTGAAGAAGGGAAGGACCACCTCACTACAGCCACACTTTGGTGACCTCAGTGGTGTATGGCACCTACCACTCTCAGAGCAGCCATGCATGTTTCTCTGGAACATTTATGAAGGACCCTAATGCATGCTATGAGTCTTCATGGGTCTTTCAGGGAAACCGCTGTGTGTGTGTGTGTGTGTGTGTGTGTGTGTGTGTGTGTGTGTGTGTGTGTGTTTACAAAGAATGACCCTGAGACTTTACATATGTTCTTGTCTCTGAAATACACCTGCAACTGTGTGTTTTATTAAATTTCTATCTTGAGACAGGGTCTTGCAAAGTTGCACAGATTGACCTTGCCATTGCAATCCTCTTGTCTTTTCAATCTTCCAAGTAGCTGGGATTACAGGTTCCCAGAGGAACCATTCTTTCCATCACTCTATGACCTTCTGGTCATAATTAATGCTTATATTTAATTCCATTTTTTCCTCACCAGTGATCCTCGATTCATCATATCCCAGACGCTAGGTCTTCTGACAAAAACACACAGTTTGTTCCCCCTAATAACTCTAAGTACCTCTATGTTGTATTGTGTCTGTTCTTTGGAAGATGACGTGGTAATTGGTCTACAAGTAGGATCTCCTATTCTCTCCATATGCCAATAAAATGGATTTTTCTAGCCAGGTGGTGGTGGCACATGCCTTTAATCCCAGCATCAGGAGGCAGAGGCAGGCAGATCCCCAAGTTTGAGGCCAGCCTGTTCTACAGAGAGAATTCCAGGACAGTCAGGGCTACACAGAGAAACCCTGTCTCAAAAAAAAGTTATTTTTATTTGTGTGTGTGTGTGTGTGTGTGTGTGTGTGTGGTTTCAAATATGAGGAAACTGAAGCTCAGAGCAACTGGGTAGCTTGCCAGGAGTCACACAGACAGTGACGAAGCAAGGCTTTGTTGGACACACAAACAAGTCCAGGCTCTTAGCTAGTCTGCTTTCCACTTGTTTTCAAGGAGGCTTTTAACAGGACTTCCCCAGTGAGAGGAGGCAAGGAAGGCCAGGGGCTTTGGGGACTGGAAGATTGGAGAAGAGTTGCTTGCTTCTCAGATGTCTTCCTCCCTCTGGGATCCCAGGCTGTGTCCAGCTAAGCTCCATTCCCTCCACCCAGAGTCATGGCCTCATGTCCCATCCCATGCTGGCATCTGGACCACATTCTTCACCTGGTCAGATTTCCTGCTCCTGCTGGGGCCTTTGATCAGGTTCCCCTATTCTAGCTTCTCCAACAAGACCACAGGCAGCTTCCATCCCAGCTGGCCTCCCAGACATCACAGTCCCCAAGTCCTTCTGAGTCTCTGGCATCCTATTGAGCAGCTCTCTACTGTGAGCTCTGGAGTCCTCAGCCCCTTCTGTTCCTCCACCATTGCCAGCACAGGGAACGTCACTGCTCATTAGCTGTGCCAGCGGCGGGGGTGGCCGAGTTCGGTGATGCAGATAATCCGAGGTAGTGGGAATGTAAAAAATCATCTCTGTTTGGCTAGGGAGGGTATTTTTGGACTTACAGTTGAATGTGGGTGTGTGTGATGGGCTGGGATTTCACAACACTTCAAACAAAATACCGAAGGGAAACTGCAGGACCTGAATGTTGGAAGCTGTCCACCTTGTTCCTATTTCCTGTGGGTCTGTGTGGGGACCAGCAGACACAGAGTTGTCCCTTGCCTGGGCATGGATCACCTGGGGCCCCTGATCTGGAGCCCAGGCTGCAGACACAGATGCCCAAAGTGACAAGAGGGCCAGTGAGCAAGGCCAGCTGGTGAAACCCAGAGCAGGGACAGGGCAATAACTGTGTGCTTCTTCAGGAGGCATGGCAGCCCCTGGGACAGCTGCTCCTCTGCTCCAGCTGATGACACAGGCCAACAAAATACATCTGTGTGGAAGATTTGGCCCACTATCAACTGCTACACAGTCTCTGGCCAGGCAGTTCCTGACTTCTGTGGACACCAGAATCCACAGGAGTGCTTGTCTACGAATCACTGGGTATCTTCCTATTTTCTTGTTGTGCAGGTCTGGGATAGGAGATGAAATGTACATTTCTAGTGAGTTCCCAAATGATGCTTGCCAGGGTGGGCTGGGGCCAATATTTGGAAGCTGGCTGTTGGATAAGGGAATATCACAACATCTTATTTAACTATCACAGCACTGTCGCAAGGTGGTACCGTTGCCCCATACTTTGAGTGGACCCAAGGCCCAGCAACGTTCATGACTTGTCCAGTCAAAGCTGCAGAGCAAAGAGCTTACCAGTTGTGGAACTGAGATCATCATCAGTGTAACTCTGGTTGTTTGGCTTCTCTCAGCTTTCAAATCCAACAGAGAAACAATGCCCGCTCCTGGTGCTAAGCAGAATGGCTTTCTAGTCATTAGCAGCCAGTCTCACAGGAAGGGTGGATGGCCAGGGGAGTTGGGGAGAGTCCTTTTCCACCTTCTAAAGAGAATGCTCAGGCAAGATGTGGTCCCTGGGTGCTATCCTTTGGCCTGTGATTCTCAGAAAACAGGTTGCCTAGCCTTGAGGCATCATCACTACACAAAATACCATGCCCAACAACAACCCCTGAGTCCCAGGGCTCACATCAGAGCAGGAGAGAGAAAGTCTGGTGGAGTCTCTATGGGCAGGAGAGCTGCCTGGGTGGTTGCTAACCCAGCACCCAATGTGTCATACACCCCGGGAAATTTTGTTGAGTGAGAGATGAGAGATGAGAGGGAGCCAGAACGAAGAGTAAGGAATTCACTGTCAGCCAAATGACTCTAGAAAACGTGCCCACTCATGATTGAAAGTATAGACACTCATGAAGCAGTCGGCCTCGAGAAGGAAGACGTGGCAGGTGGTATTCTGTTCAAGGTAATCGATCAGAAATGTTTTGCAAATCCATCATGGACTGAGAAGCCAAGATATTAATAGGTCTGCCGAAAGCTGCCAAGATTTCTGTCTTCTGCATCTTGGGATCCCCAGCCCCATGTCTGTTGAATGAATGAATGTGTCTCTCACTCTGAATGTCCAATGGAGAAGGTGTCGCATGCTGCTGTGTGGGTGGTGGTGCCATCTCTGCACAGGAAGCCATCCAAGGAACTTTGAAGAAGGAAGATGGGGGTGTGAGAGGAACAGCATGACTGTGAGCGGGAAGCCCCGAGGCCTGAGGCCAGCCACCCTAAACTAGTCAAAAGACATTGCCTTGATGGATACAATACTGGCCATGGTGCACATTTTAATTTTTTTCATTTATGTATATGTATGAGTTCCTGTGGGTGTGTTTGCCAGGTATATGCAGGTACCCCTGGAGGCCAGAAGAGAGTGTCAGATACCCTGGAGCTGGAGTTACAGGCAGGTGTGAGCTGCCTGACATGGGTGCTGGGATTTGAATAGGGTCTCTGAAAGAGCAGTAAATGCTCTTAACCACTGAGCTGTCTCTCCAGCCTCACATGATACTGTTAATTAGCTGGGCAAGGTGCCTCACTTCTTATTGGGACAGCATCATGTAGTCAGGGTGAAGACCTCACAGACTGGCAGTGAAGATGAAACACGTGTGAATAGAAACTACACTCAGCAGGTGCTTCCCAGCAGCTCTTCCATAGCCCAGTCACTTCTAGCTGTGTGGGATGGAGAACCTTCGTCCCCCATAGCAGGAAAGTCTTCCACCATCTGCTTTTCTCCAACTAAGCATAAGTCCTCTGATCCCACTGTCCATGGTGCCCACAGATAGGCCAGCCATCGACGGGGGTTCTCAGAGTATAGAGTAGATTCACCCTTGATTCTTCTGCCTTTCCAGGAGTCTAGCAATAGACTCTCTGAGGTCCCACACTAACGTTAAGGAATGTGCTCTGACTTTTAGTATGTCCAAACCAGTGCTGATTACAGCCATGGTGTCTTAGTGTTCTATTGCTGTGAAGAGACACTATGACCACAGCAACTCTTATAAAAGAAAACATTTAATTGGGGCTGGCTTACAGTTCAGAGGTTTAGTCCACTATCATCAAGATCCAAGATCCACAGGCAGCAGGAAGGAGAGAGAGACACTGGGCTTGACCTCAGCATTTGAAACCCCAAAGTCCACCCATATTGACACTCTTCCTCAAACAAGGCCACACCTCCTAATCCTTCTCAAATAGCACCATTCCCTAATGACCAAGCATTCGAACCTATGAGTCTATGGGGCCACTCTTATTCAAACCACCACACAAGGGTAATATAGATGGTAATGTGGGATGCTATCCCACACGACACATGCCTGCTCTTTCCCCTGGCGTCCCTCACACTCAAAATCTGGCCCTACAACCACTTTTGTGTGTGACAGCCTGGGTCAGTCACCCCCAGGGTTTGAGTCAAATAAAAATTGTCTTTGGATCACACCTTGTTTTGTATTCTCTCTATTACAGATTGAGCTATTGGGCTTTTTATTAACCCACAGTTCCAAAGGATCCAGGAGAGATATTGAGGGGAGTGTCTCCATCTGAATAGTGGGGGTGACTGGCATGCTGTGTGGGTGGAGCACAGGTGACCCAGCAATGAAGTCTCATGAAGAATCACCTGCCTTCACTTGCATGGGTTGTCACACCTCTTCTCAGTCATGATGCCATCAGGGTCCTGTGAAGTCTGCAGGCGGGTTTCCATGGCTTCCCACTTGACAGATGGGAAATTGGAGATCACTGATACAGATCCCCTGGTCTGTCCCCTTCCTGTACTCCAAGTCCCACCTTGAGGGTGTACCTTGGATTAGATCTGTGCTACTTGGGGCTAAGGGTTTGGACATGGACATGGGTGGGGACATGGATGTCTGTAGGGACATGGACTTAGGTGGAATATTGACAGGGACCAGAAAGCAAGATGAACTGAAATCAGGTCATCTTCAAAGGATGTGAGATAGAGCTTCTTTCTTTTGGCTTTATGTTACTGTTGTTAGTGTGGCAATGACTACAATCAATAAAACAGCAGAGGTGTGCCTGGGGGTCTGCAGCCTGCAATGGAGTTGGATGATGCTTGAACACTGTGGGCAGCAGGGTCCTGGAGAGGGAGACAGTGTGTTGTCCAGGATGGAGAGGTGGGGGTGTGGGAATGAAAGAGAAAATGCAGCAGAGATCTCTGCCTGGAGGCCAGGGGATTTTCTTAACAAAGCAAAATTCCTGGTCTGGGGGTGGGGTAAGGCTGTAAACTTAGGTTCCTGAACTGCTAAAACATAACTGTGTCCCAACTCATCAGGGCAAGGCTTTGGGCTGGTTAGGCATGGGTTTCCACACCCCACAGTGCCCAGGTCCATCTGGAGAGCAAATGGTTGGCTGAGGGCAGCTGGGAGAAAGAGCTTATGCACCCCTCCCCATCTGTTCCCAACACATGCCACGTGCCACAGCCTGGGAGTGGGGAGGCTGCAGGTGGCTGGCTGATGAGGACAGGCTGGAAATGAGAACAGAGCCCAGTCCAGCCTGTTGTCCATCCTTAGCAAGCAGCCTTTTTGGGAATGGCTCCTAGCCCAGGCCCTTTGCCCAAGGGACCCCTTCTGTCCTGCGCGGAGAGGTAAGAAAGGTTTGAATGATGGCTAGGTCTGGGGCTGCACCCCACCACTGTCCCAAACACACCCCTAAACACACAGACGTGCACTTGACTGAGCTCCAGCCTAAACCCTTCAGGTGGAAGTGTCTAGAAGGCCAGCAGGTTACGAGGCTGGATAAGGGCAGAGCAGGGAGTTCTAAGCCCAGACAACAGGATTAGACATAGCACAAGGGGATTGAAAAGAAGTACAGTGGACGCTTTTTGAGCGGATGTCAAAGCAGCCCTTCTTAGAGACAGAAAGATGGGCAGGGGCTGACAAAGCCCTCCCAGTGCTCACTGAATGGCTCTCTTTCAACCTGGCTATTAGTGCCGAGGCCCCTTAGGCATCACATTGAAGAAGCTCCGTTATAAGAAAGCAAACAGGCTCACTATGTGCAGACCTGCATCTATGACTCTGTCAGCTCCCCTTTGCCTTGCTGGGACAGTCAGGGGACAGAGTAGCCTTCAGAGAGATCTGCTGCAAGAATGTCCATAGTGTGCCAATACTACAGAAGGGGGCCTGCAGATGGCCTCTGCTTGGTCCCAGGAGAGCAGGGACATGGAAGCTAGAAGAGAAGCCACGCCACATCCTCCTGGAAGCTTTAGGTGAGTGCCTGCAGGTGTGGCATGGGGGCAGCCCTGGGAAGGGCCGGAAGCAGAAATGGAGAAGACAGTATGCCTGCTAGGGTGAGGCAGGGTGGGAGGCAGAGCCTTGCTGGCTCCTGCCACTGTGACTGCAGCCACTACCTTATGGCTGAATGGAGAAGGCAGAGGATGCTCGCTCTCTGTCAGCTGCACCTCTCTCAGATCAGGCCTCAGCCTGGATGGGGAAAGGAAGGACATGAACCCTGAGCCAGTGGGCACCCATACCTCCCTAAGGATGCAGAGACGGCCACGCAGAGTGACACACACCTTTAATCCCAGCACTGGGAAAGCAGAGGCAGGCAGATCTCTGTGAGTTAGAGGCCAGCCTGGTCTACAGAGCGAGTTCCAGGACAGCCAAAGATACACAGAGAAACCCTGACTTGAAAAACCAAAAAACAAACAAACAAAAAAAGAAGAAAAGAAAAAGAAAAAAGGATGCCGAGACCTCATTCTCACCACCCCTCTCTCTTCCCAGCCTCAGCTTGGATCATTGCTGAAGACTCAGGATACACTGGGCCAAATCCTAGCCCTGTCCACCTCTCTGAGTTACTTTCCTCATCTGGAAGAGAACACGGGGCAGTTTCAAAGATGCAAAGATAATGTTTGCAAAAGCACACAGCACTGTCTGGCATCTAGAAAACACTCAATAAATGTCAGCTATTATTTTATCATCCTTATTTGTGTTGTGACATGTGGACCCTCCATCTCTCACTCCAGACATTCACGAAAGCATCCTCAGTCCACTTTCTTTCTTTCATCTCTCCTCTCCATCCCATTGTACACAGAGCTGCCAGGACAACAATTCAGTGACAATTCAGTCACATTACTTGGCTGCTGAAAAACCCCCACCAGCTCCCCACTGCTGACACCATCAAATCCAAATGCCCTGAATAGCAAGGCCCTTTCCATCTGGCACAAACCACCTCCCCTGCCTCCTCATCTCCCTCTGTCCTTACCTCCCCATCACAAACAAATCTAGCTGCTTGACTAGAATGGCTCTCCTCCAATGAGAACCCCTACTCTTCAAGGCTCTGACAGATGCCAGCCCCTCTCAGAATTTGGCTTCGTCTGCCAACAGGTGCAGTGTGTGGCTTACCTGCTCCCAGCACAGGTGGGCAGCTCTTCTCAAAGTGTGGTGCTAGCACCAGCAACATTTGCATTCCATGGCAACTGTTTAAAATGCAAATTAGCCCCAGACCCAGACCTACTGCATCCAGAACTCTGGAGGTAGGGTTGTAGAAGCTGCCTCAACTAACATCACTCTCATTTGGGGGAGGGATCACTGATGAAAGGTACTTACACCCTACAAGTGGCACTGGGTATATAGAGAACAGCGGTGAACTTAATCTGATCACCTGGGCAGCTGAAAAAAAAAAATAGGGCTGCTGCAGCCTGACCTGTAGAGATTTGGATTTAATTGGTATGGGAAGGGAGTCATGCATAAAAATTCATTTGCTTTTTTGGTGTTCTGCCCCCTTTCTTCTTTCTAACATTTTATTAGAAATATTTCTAAGTCCATAAAGCAGTTAAAAGATAGCAGAGTGAGGCCTGTACAGTCACCACCTAGATTCTGTCATCAAAATTTTGCTGTTTCCTCTATCATATCTATCCATCATCCCTCTACCCGAGCATTCATCCATTTCATTTTTTGATGCATTTCAAAGTAGGTTGCAGACATCATACACATCACACAAACATGTGAGTGATTTAAAAGCCCTCCAGGTGGTTACACTGTGCAGCCAGGGCTGCTCTGATCCCAGCTGGGAAGCTCTGACAGCCTCCAAGCCTCAGCTCCCGCTGTGCTATGGGGATGGGGATGGTGATGAAGGTGATGATGACATGACTCTCTGCCTCTCCATCCCTTCGACAAAAGGATGCAACCCCACGGGAGAAAACCATTTGAAAGAGGCCGTCCGAGCCAGGAGTCAAGCTCCCATTCCAGGCTACAGCGCAAGTAGCCAGAGCTATAACTGCCAGATAAAATTAAATCATAGATAAATGACAAGTTTTGGTAAGTATATTCCAAGTATTGAATGAGACATACTTTACTTACACTGAAATATTATTGTTGCTACCTGAAATCCATCCATTTCTTTTTTTCATCTCTTTCTTATTTCTTTTTTTATTTTTTGTAATCTTGGCTGATGTGGTACTCACAGAGATCCTCCTGTCTCTGCCTCTCAAGGGCTGGGCTCAAAGCATGTGCCACCACCTCTTGGGCATTCTATATTTGTGCTCATAAAGTCTGGTGATCCTAAAGTTAAGTCTGTGATGGCTGGCAGGTTTGAAACCCTGAGAAAAGCCAGGGCTATGCGACAGGGACTACTGTCACGGACCAAGAAGGCTCTCATGTTCCTAGGATTTAAATGTTAAATATCATCTAAATAAAATACCTTCACAGAAACACCCAGGCATGATGGCCCAGTCCAGTAGACATATAAAATTAACAGTGACAATCATTGTGTCTCAGCATTAAGGCCCCAAGGTTATCACTTGGGAAAACTCATTAAAATGCAGATCCCTTCCCCACCTCCACCCCCACCCCCCACCAATTCTGATGCCTCAGTTCTGGCGCAGAGCCCAGCAGCCAGCACTCTCAGCATCACTCCAGATGGTTCCAATAGGAGGGCTCCATGGGCCCTCTTTAGGAAGCTGTGTGTTTGGCACTCACTAAAGGAACGCTAGAGGTAGGAGTATAGACAGGAAGGCCTCTCCATACAGACTGTGTCCCTGGGACTCTGCTGCAGGTAGAGTAATGGCCAGTGGATAACAGTCCACAGTCTGGTCCCAGGTGAGCAGCTGCAGGTGAGGTTGCAGACAAACCAAAACCAGAGCTACAGGTAGGGGCCAGACACCAAAGGACAGCCCCCTGAAACCACCCCAAACCAACCCTCAGGCACTCTTCTGTGTGGGTCGGTGGGTGGTGCAGGGGACGTGCTTGGCCTCTCACACATGGATGAGATCATGGCTTGGGAATCCATGTGCACTCGGCTGCTCCTGAAAAGAAGCGCTCACTCAGCTGGGGAAGGGGTGCCAGCAGCTGAATGCACACAGGCCGGCTGGGGAGGCAGGACACAAGGCTGTGGGGGACCTGCACCACATCCCAAGAACCTCCAGAAAGGAAGAAAAATCGGTTCTAGGCAGTAGAAGCCTGTTAGGACACAGCTTGATTTTTTTAATATATGGCTGCAGTCCATGGGTCAAAGTTATGTCACCCCCCTGATAAAACAAAAACAAACAAACAAACAACAACAACCACAACAAAAATCTAACTGCTGCATGGGTACCAAATGGGAAGGGAAGGAGGCTGGCTCACCGAGAAAGAGGCCATTGCTTAGCCTCTTTATGTCCCAGTACCAGCATTGAGAATCACCTGGAAAGACCAAGGGTAGCAGGGACAGAGGTATCAGTCAGGGATGGTGAGCTCCCTGCTCTACAGGGCAGAGGCCAGAAGAGCAAGCTTCCTACAGGGACATGATGCCTTTAGCACCTGACGCAGGGTGAAGGTACTCAATAAATGTGTGCTCTGCTCAACTGAGTGAAGGGGGCCAGTCAAGTAAGGAAAGGTGGCTGCTGGCTCCTTGCAGCTCCTGATATTTGCTGATGCCTCCCGAGCTCTGAGATGCTCTGCAGCCACCCTCCCACATGGCCTCATCACTCCCTGGACTTTCTTCACCCAGTCCTGCCCAGCTCTTGCCCAACCCTCATCAGCCTGACCTTAAAGGGAATGCACAGCAACAGGGAAGGGGCTCTAGAGAACAGGCGGTCAGAGGCAAAAAAAAAAACAAAAACAAAACTCTGAACAGAAAGGATAGAGGGGCTGAAGCTGTGGTTCAGTGGTTAGGGTGCTGGTTACTCTCCCAGAGGACCTGAGTTCAATCCTCAGAAACCACATGATGTCTCAAGACTGTAATTCCGGTTCCAGGGGATCTCACGCCATCTTCTGACATCCAAGTGCACTGTACACATACACACGACACAAACATACATACAGACAACCCCCCACATTGCAAAACAATAAAATAATTTGGAGAGAGAAGAGAGAGAGAGAGAGAGAGAGAGAGAGAGAGAGAGAGAGAGAGAGAGAGAGAGATGATAGTGGACCAGGTTCATAGCCTGAAGGATAGACAATGAGATGAAACAGGTTAGAAGTTGGGGCATGAAAACTCAAGTCTCCAGGTGTTTGAAGAGCTATAAATCGAGGGCTTGAGCAGAGCCTTGTCACTCAAAGGACAAAGTAAGACAAGCCCACCAAGAAGAAATATCAGAATCAAAGCAACAGATTGGGGCCAGTGCGATGGCTGAGTAGGTAAATGGTGCTTGCTGCCAAGCCTGATGATCTGAGTTCAATCCCTAGGACCCACATAACAGAAGGAAGAACCAGTTTCTTCTAATTGTCCTTTGACTGCCACATACGTGCTATGGTAAGAGTGTCCCCTTGTATTGTTTTTGTTTTGTTGTTGTTGTTTTCTAAAGAGGGAAACATTATGGATCTCCATGAGTTCAAGGCCAGCCTGGTCTACAGAGTGAGTTCAGGACAGCCAGGGCAACACAGAGAAACTGTGTCCCAACTCCCCCCTCCAGAAAAAAGAAAGAATGATTTAGCCTTTTTTGAATGGTGAAAGGAACTAGCAGGGTCTGGTAGGATGTGGGAATATCAAAACCTTTCAAATGATGAAATATCGGTCAGCTGTTACATATGGTAAACAAACACCACCCCCCCAATAAAACAGTGTCGGCTTTGCAGTATCCTGCATATGTGAGGTCACACATTTGGGGGGAAACAAATGAAGTCATAATCATGGCTAGGAGTCCAGAATGTTCCTCCTGAAAGCTCTGGCCTCACCCCCTGGGTTCACCAAGCTGACCTGTCAGGTAGCTGGACACTGTGAAAAATGGTTCTCTCCAGGTTGTGTGTATGGCCTGTTCTTTCTTCAAGGGATTGCCTTTCTGGCCCAAGAGTGAACATCTTGATTCCATTCAGGAAGGACCTATGAGGGGGATGTCCCACCTGTGAATCCTGCTGTTGAAGCTGTGGCTGAGGGACCTGTGGCTCTGACCTCCAAGTGCCTGCAATCAGAGCAAGGGGGAAGGGCAGTCCCAGAGCAAGTAAAAGGCTTCATTAGCACAAATGAAAGCAAGTGCTATTTACACAGCAGGTAGTTAACTTATATGGAACTTGTAACCCCCAGAGCTGGTGAAAGCTAAATATAGGAATAGGTCCAGGGATGCTGTGGAAGCAGGGGATGGTGGCCATGGTGGGTGGTCAAGGATGCTGGGCTGTGTGATCCATGTCTGCAGTCCTTCTAGATGGAGCCTGTAGGGTGGATTTCCAGAGCTGTCTCTAATGGGGGCCCCTCTGCTCTATTGCTTTGAATTTTTTTTTTTACTTTTACAGCCCCCAAACTAATTTGAAAGAGAACCTCCTTGTTGTTTACTGTTGTCTATACAAGACTAGGGGGCTGGTGAAGGGCTAGGAATTCTCCTGCCTCTGCCTCCCTCTCACACTGGGATTACAGATGCTTGCTACTGTGCCCAGCTTTACATGGAATCTGAACTCAGGTCTTCATATTTATCTACTTTGTCATCTCCCCAGTGCTCCCAGCCAATTTCCTTCTTAAGCCAATCTTTGACTCACAACACAAAGCCCATCTCATGCCCAGAGAGACTTCGTATGGTGTGGTCATCAAAGGCCTATGGATGCTTTCCCTGAACTTGAGTGTGCAGGGTTCTGGGCTAGGCAACAGTAATCTACCTTCTCTGCATAGCTTCAAGGTCAAGGCCGTTTGTTCCCATTAGCAGTGTTTTTTCCAGAAGCAGGGCATTGGCCCAAATTACTGTTATTGTTTTTATTGTGTAAAATATGCAGAACACAAAAGCAACCATTTCACTATCTTTTCCTGCACAGTTCAGTGGCATTGAGCGCATTCACTGTGTTACTGTCACCATCCTTCTCTAGAGTTTTTTCACTTTTCTCTAGCCCTATGCCCATTAAACTCTTCCCCTGCTTCTGTGGAGCAGCATTTTTTCTGTCTTTCATTGTGTCTCTTCAGAGCACTGCATGCCAGTGGGATCATGCAGTATGTGTCCTTTATGCCCAGACCGTTTCACTTAGCATAAAGGTCCTCAAGATGAATTCATGTCGGAGCTAGGAAGACGGCTCAGGGTTAAGAGCGCTTGCTGATTTCATAGAGAACCCAAGTTTGGGTCCTGGCACCCATCTGAAAGTTACAATCATCTGTAACTCCAGTTCCAGGGGATCTGATGCCCCCTTCTGGATTCCGTGGGCGCTACATGCATGTGGTGCACATACATACATGCCGGCAAAACCTTACATACATAAAAAAATCAAGATTAAGATTGGAACTAGAGAGATGACCCAGTGGTGAAGGGCACTCACTGCTCTCCTGGAGGACCCACCTTTAGTTCCCACCTTCCACATCTGGAAACTCACAACTGCCTGTAAGTCTAGTTCCAGGCGCTCCGGCATCCTCCTCTGGCTTCCGTGGGCAACCACACATGTGGGGAACACTCACAGAGATATGCACACCTACACTCCTAAAAATTTAAAATAAACAAATGCCTTCTAGAATGATTCACCTATGTTGTAGCATGAGCCACCAAATTGTTGCCACTATGATTATTAATCCCCCCCCCCCTTTTTTTTAAGACAGGGCTTCTCTGTAGCATTGGAGCCTCTCCTGGAACTTGCTTTGCAAACCAGGCTGGCCTCAAACTCACAGAGATCTGCCTGCCTCTGTTTCCCGAGTGCTGGGATTAAAGGTGTGCACCTGGCCCTGTGTGTCTTTAAGGCAGGCCGACCTCGAGTCTGCAGCTGTCAAGCTCTGCTTCCAAGTGCTGGGATTTGCAGGTGTGGGCCACCATACCTGCCTAACCCTGAGAGTCAGATCCAAGCCAAGCTACCTTTTCCAGGGGAAGTCCCCATTCCTCTCAGCTAACACCTGGACAGCTCACACCACAGACAGGCTGTGTCTGGGCGCTCTGGAGGCATCTGAGCCAAAGAGAGACAGGAATACCTTGGCTGTCACGCAGCAGAGTGTGGTCCAAACTAGGAGAGGCTCCCAGCCAGGATGCTCTAGCAGTGAGGAGGGAAGGCTCCCAGGAGAGGGGAGAGGGCCCACTGGAAATCACAGACTCCTGGCCATAGCTAGGAGACACTGTAGAAGTCACATTGCAGAAGCTGGCAAGAGGCAGGTTTGGGTGGCAGCCAGGATCCAGTGTGACATAAGCAGATAGAGGAACTCAAGCCAGAAGCTTTGTCTCAGCTGGAGAGTGTGACAGGTCATGGCTGGAGTGACAGGTGTACAGGCAGGGACCCTACTGCAGGGGCCTTGAGTTCACTTAATTCAGGAGATACTGGGAGCCATAAAACACCTTAGTGCGGAGATCACAGTTCCTTCAAGTCACAGGTTTGGGGGTGCAGGTGGGGACCTCTTGCCCCTCCCCAGGGCATATCTCTGTCTCCTATGTCTCCTTCTCAGGGACTTCCTCCAGGGAGCAACCAGTCCTTGAGAAGCCTAACAGCCTCCTTCCCAGCACCCGTTCACAAAATCAGGAAATGTGAACCCTAAATAATTTATAAACATGTTAAATAAGCCCCAATCCCCGGGGAACTCACTGTTAATACTTCCCTCATTGAACATGAGCCTGAGCCAGACATCATTAGGAAGGAAAAACCTCCTTCTTTCTCTCTGTTAAAAATCATGTCATTTAAATGGTTTGGGATTATTTGGGCTTTGAATCATTCTTGCCTCTGCTGCCTCCCATTACGGGGGTAATTAAGAATTGACTATGGTTAGCAAAAAGCATTCAACAGCCAACTTTTTATTTGTTTTTTTTTCAAGTGCCCCAGGCTTCCCCCTCCCCTTCCCAGCCTTGCCTTTCTTGTCCCCTTACAGCCCAGATCCCCAGAGCCCCCCAACCCTGGTCTACTGACTATAAACACACTTGGAGCCCCATGGAAACCACACACTGAATAGAAAGAAAGCGGGGAGACCATTCACTTTCTTCGTATTCCACTGCCCCATTTCCTCCAGGCACCTTGCCTGGTGTCTCTCGGAACTGAGGCCAGACTGTGTTTGTTCGGCTGCCCTGGTCACCCGGGAATGGGGTGGGCTCCGATCCCAGGCCTGTCCACCAGCCGGTCATTCTCTCTGGAGAATCACTCTCTCTGAGAGTCTCAGGCAGGATTAAAGGCTTCAGGAGTGAGAGCATGCCTCCAACCACAGAAGGAGGGGATCCAGACCCAGGCAGACTAAGGCTGGCTAGGCAGAGCTACTGCAGGATGAAGTGACTTGGGGTCTCTATCCCCCACTCAGTTACAGACCCCTCAGCTGCATAGCCAGGCTCATTCTTGGAAGGTAGCCTCTGGCCCTGGGTGACTTTTTAGGGGCCTTCCTTCACCTTTTACCCTGATTAAAACCTGTGTAGAATATTATTTT
This sequence comes from Cricetulus griseus, assembly GCF_003668045.3. Taxonomy (NCBI): domain Eukaryota; kingdom Metazoa; phylum Chordata; class Mammalia; order Rodentia; family Cricetidae; genus Cricetulus; species Cricetulus griseus. The sequence goes on from NC_048597.1 coordinate 54,062,947, forward strand.
AAGGTGTGTTACATCCAATCACGCTGTAGAACATTTGTTTAATGATACAAAGATGTGTCATGTTCTTTTTATGTTGTATTTGTTTAACTCTGTGAAGCTGTGTTACTTTGCCTGTCTAAATCACCTGATTGGTGTAATAAAGAGCTGGATGGCCAATGGCAAGGCAGGAGAGAGAAATGGGCGGGGCTGGCAGGCAGAGAGAAGATACAGAAGGAAAAAGAGAAAAAAGAATCAAGGAACAAGAAAGGAAGGAGATGAGGATCCCAGGGGTCAGCCACCCAGCTACACAGCCAGCCACAGAGTAAGAAGTAAAGAGAGGTATACAGAAATAGAGAAAGGTAAAAGCCCAGAGGCAAAAGGTAGATGGGATAATTTAAGTTAAGGAAAGCTGGCTAGAAATAAGCCAAGCTAAGGCCAGGCATTTATAAGAAAGAATAAGCCTCCATGTGTGATTTATTTGGGAGGTGGGTGGCGGGCCCCCCAAAGAGTAAAGAACAAAGAGTAAAGAGTAATGCCAACCAACAACCACACCTGAGTCATCTTAAGGATATGGTGGTTTCCCTTCATTTTTGTTTTTTTCTCTTTCTGTCTCTAGGTCACCCATTTCTAATCCTTTTAAAATGCTAGAAATTCTTTTTATGGTCTAACCTGAATCTTTTCTGTTGCAGGTGTGCTGTGGTGTGTACTGTTCTGAGCTGTGGACACTGAAATCTTGCCTCCTTTATCTAATACATCATTAGGATGAACAAACCAACCTGGAGAGGCACACATGGAGGTTTAGCAACCTTGGGGTGGGAGAAGGTGGAGTTAGGAGCTCAGAGGAATTTCTAGAACTAGCTGCCAGAATTGTCTTTTGACCTGCACATGGGTGAAAGGATGCTAAGTTTGTGTATACTTCATTGCCAAGATGCCTACTTTGGGTGGCTTTCTGTTTCATATCGACTCTATGGTCCCTTCTCCATGGAGCTCTTCTTCGGGGTGAACAACCCCACTCCTTCAGTGCCCCTTGTGAGGCTCTGAACCCTGCCAGGCATGGCTGGCCAAAGCCTGTGGTTGTGGCCCATGCCTAAGGGAACTTTTTAGACTATTTTTTAGGTGTGTCTGGAGCATGTAGAAGGACAGGGAGCTGGGGCTTCTGTGAATTTCCAGAACAACAGCTTGCACGTTTGTGCTGTGCTGAATGTGTAGAGGTGTGGGATTTGGCTTGAGATGGCCTTTCACAGCAATCATGGGTGAGGTAAGGAGGCCGTCTCCGGGCCTTACCTATGGCTAAAGGCCAGAGGCTTCTAATGCTTCCAAAACAACAATGGAGTCAGACAGGACCCGTTGCCAGCCTTAGCCTAACTCTAGTAACTGCACAATAGACTGCTCCCTTGACTTTCTGTTACTTGCTGTAGAGGCAAGGAAGGGAAATGGCAGGGAGAGGAGGAAGGACAGAGAAGGAGGGAAGGCGGCCCCCAGTTTGGCTTTGGTGGGAAATTAATACATGGGTCTCATACTCTGGACTGCTGGACAAAGCACCAAATAAACAGCAGACAGGGCTGAACCAGACCACTCTTTCCCTTCTACACACACCACCAGAGGGTTTTTCTCTCCTCTTACTGACTTTCTCAAGTGGTCTGTAAACCCATTCCTGGAGGGTCAGTCCTCAGGTTGGGGGCTACAGACATGCTCTAAAGAATCAGGGAAGAATCCCCACCCCTCCCCCATGTGCTCAATCTCCCACCCAGTAGCTACTGAAGGCAAAGTGCTTGGAAGCCCCTGTGACTCCCACTGTGGCTGGGAGGGGTGGAGTCATTGTTAGAAGGGCTTCTTCAGTATGCCATCATTTCCTCCCCCTGTCAGTCACAAGCTGCTGACTGAAGTATGTCTTGGCGTCTGTCTGTCCATGGTTGGTTTGAGCCCACAGCTAGGCCTCTGCTCTCTATCCTCTGGAGCTCTTGAGCATCTCTCCTCCAACAGAAACCCATGGTGGGATTCCAGGCACATAGCACATGTTTTTCTTCAAGAATAGCGACAAAGGAAGCCACTGAGGAGGAGAGTGCAAAGTAGACTTTATTCTAAATTTGCCCGGCACAGGATTCCCCAGGGACAAGGCTGAAAATGTGAAGGAGGCCTAGGAAAAATACAGAAGGGGGAAAAATATATATAATTTCCTCCTCTGTTTGGTCCCAAAGACTTCTTTGAAATATATGATTTTGATTACAATTCTGGATTCTAAAACTTTTTTTAGAATGAATGCAGTGCTTAGAATAGGGTGTTTTAATGAGCCCAGGCTATTTCTAAAAAGCATGCCGTAAGATTTAAAAGCAGACAAGCTCCATCAATCTTCCTGTGTGCACACAAGGATGCAACTTGTTTGACATTCCTTTCCAAACGACCTACAGAAACAATCGATTGTTCCTGGGAATCATAGTACATTTCCACTCATAAGTATAGAAGAAAATAAAGTGATTGCTTCAAGGAGAAAAATGGGAAAATGTTGTCCTCAGCAATTGAAATTATTTCGAAAGTACTGGACCAGGGAATGGAGATCATTGGAGAGAGGGGAGGCAGGTGGCTGCTGCAGTTGGTAGATCACCTTCCTCAAGTGCCCAGATGCCCAGCATTTCAAAGGTACAGACAGTGGTTCGGGCCCAGAGAGAGCTAGGGGGTCTCTAAGCTGATCCCCTCCCATGGTGGACACATGACTCTAGGGTTCCATCCTCAGACCCCTACTACATGTGAAAGGCACAGGCTCACATTTGGAAAAACATGCTACAAATCAAGGAATAAATTAACATGTGAAAAGACAGTGAAGCTTGCCTCCGAGCAGGCAAATCTTCAGTCTTCAGGACAAAAAAAAAAAAAAAAGAATCAGAAATGAGTCCAGGTGAGGCTGAGAAAATGAATCTGATTAAATGAAGTTCTTTCTAGTGAGCAGATTGTGTGCCCTGCAATCTGAAGGTTTCCCTCCCTTCTCACAATTCCGGGGCTGACAACAAGCACTTGTCTGTCTGCACCAGAAAACATAAGGCTGTCTTTTGTCCTACACCAGAGCGTGCTGCAGACGGGTTTTTCTCTTCAAGGTTTTACCCACTTCCCACAAACTGTCAGAAGGGAGGGGCTGCCATGCTTCTGAAGGGACAGGTGCTTTATTAACTGGCACCTTGGAGTTACCAGAGGAGCATCTGTAGCATGCACTTTGATGTATCCAACAACTATGACTCCAGGTTTTAAATCTCTGACACTCACCCACTTTTATGTTTCAAAAACATAGGGATCCCCAAGCTTGTGAAGATTCCCCAGACCAGAGTTGCACTCATATTTTCATTTTTTTTCTTCTAATACATGAAAACAAAACAAATGCTTCCTTTCACCCATGCACCAAAGAATGTTTAAAATCCAACGTAAACACCTTCTGGTGTCCCCAGACAAGATCTAAAGGTCACTGGAGCTGAGGCAAACTCCAGAGGGGTATATGGAGCGTGGGGATGAGTCTTGAGTGTTTGCATTCCCTCTCTTCCCAGGTTAAAGGAACACACACACACACACACACACACACACACACACACACACACACACACACACACACACACACACACACACACACACAGCATCCACTCAGCCAGGAAAATCTCTCCACTGAAGTTAACCCTATAACCCTGCATTCGCCCCACCCTCTTCAAAAGCGGTTTGACATTCTTTCCCAAACTTTGATGCACTTTCCATGAGAATGGGAACGTTCCTGCATAAACATGAGTTTGGGAGGGCAATGAGGGAGCAGGCCAGGCCTCAAGGAGCTGAGTGGGTGGGAGACATGGGCAAGAAGAGCACAGTGGGGGATGGGTGGGGAGCTGTTTTCTCACGCTGCATTTCTTCCAGGCTCCTTGGAGACCGCACAGAGGCCGGAGAGGTCTCCATTGGGGCCCAGGCCCTCACAGAAGCAACAGAAAAGGAATAGGGAGTCTGATCTTATAGAGCCAGCTGGGCTGGCATTTGACAACCTGCGGGAGACTGAGGCCCTCCACCTAACACAGGAGGGAAAAGACCAAAGACTCAGGAAGGGGAAGCCATGGGGGTGGGCAATAGAAGAGAGGAGTCCTTCTAAACTCTGAATTCATAGCCCGGTTCCTCCTCCTGGATGCTTGTTCTCAGGGGATGCACACAAATGTTCTGTTTCTTTTGGTGTCTTTGCAGACTCTAGCCACGCTGTCTTGAACATACTGTGTTTGAATGGCTGCAGGGGGCCAGACAGGATTCTTAGTCTGTTATCAGCACCCTAGAGAGCAGGATTTAAGGGTCTGCAAGAGGTTTCCTCCCTGCAAACCAGTTATTAGTATTGCTTGAATTAACCCAGCAATGGGCTAAATGCCAGCAGCAGGAGAAAGATGTTAGGGCATTCTGTCCCTCTGGGGACCCAGGTGAGGCAGCATGAAAATCCCTGTCCAGCTCTCACCAGAGGCACTGAAAGGGCAGGAGTGTTTATGCTACAGCATCCTGCGTGGCTACACAACTCTCTGGGGAGGGGAGGCTGTGAGCACTAGATACCCCCAATTGCTCATTTGATTGAATGCGTGTGTGCATGTGTGTGTGCGGGTGCGGGTGGGGGTGGGGTGGTGGCACCTTGGCAGCCTCCTCCAGAAAAAGACTGGGTTGGGGGGGTGCAGGGGGTGGAAGACTCCTGGAAAAACTCTCAGCCAAGGTTAACCCTTGCATTCCCTCCACTCTCTTCAAAAGCCTTTCTGACATTCTTACCCAGACTTTGTAGCACTTCTGGTGAGAATGGGAATGTTCCTGTATAAACATGAGGGAGCAGGCCAGGTCTCAGGGAGCTGAGTGGGTTGGGAGACATGGGCAAGAAGAGAACAGTAGGGTTTGTGAGAGACTCTGAGAATTTAATGAATCCCTTAAGATAACTGTCAGAGGTCTAGGATGTAGTTGCAGATCTTCTGTGAGTCACCAGAGTTGCAATCTGGAAGAGGATGAGAAGAATAGTGGGACTAAAATCCTAGGGGACCCCGGATGTGACCTAGAGCAGCAAGTGGTCCAGCCCCAGCTGCATCTGTGTCATCAGAGGGACATGACAACCTGCTTGCTGGCCCTGAGCCCAGATTCTTATTTATTTTTATTTATGAGCTAGGGTTTTGCTATGTAGCTCTAGAGTAGCTTCTAACTTGGGGCAGTCCTCCTGTCTCAGCCTCCTGAGGCCTAGGAGTACCCCCTAGGCAGGTACCCCCAATCCCACTTCAACCCTGAGCTTTCTAACAAATTCCCCATGCTGCTGCTGCAGCTCCATGGTCTTCATTGTGAGATCAGCCAACAATTTTTATAGGAAGAAGCTGAAGTGATGGGGCTCTGATGGCAGACCCAGGCCCTGGTAGCCTCTTTCCTTGGGACACAGGAAGGCATGGCGCCCAGCTCTAGCTTGTAATCCCAGTGTAGAGTGAACTAAGAGGCAAGAACAAACCCTAGTGAGAGCTAAGTACCCAAGGGGGTCTCACTGGAGGGTCCCAGAGGACACTGAGGAGAGGCTTGCCCTAAAGTTAAGCAGTAGAAGAGGAAGATGAGGGGGAGTTAACAGATTATGGGAAGCAATTAACCCAGAGTAAACAAACAATCAGGGCAGTGGGGCAGAGATTAGCAAGCCTCCATAGGACTTGGGAGCCGGGGCAATGTTGCTTCCAGCTGTGACTTGACCCCGCCCCCCATCTGTTATCTTGGGGTGAGGCCCAGAGAGCTCTGTTTGGAGAAGAGCCAGAAAACCAATTTATCTCATATCTGGATTTGTGATGCAAGGGTGCCCACATCTCTCCCTGACTCTGTCTTTGTCTTCAGTGCCCATGAGCTACAGGAAGTTGGCGACATCACCCAGCATAGGACTAGTAAGCACTTACTGCAAATTGGAGAAAGAAATGAATTCAGCAACAAACACAGAACCCTGCTTCCTAGGCAACAGGCCTTCCAACCAGTACGTCCTAAGAGGAATTACACCTGTTCAAACTTTCATAAGACCCCTGGCTGGGAAAGACAGCAGGCCTCTGTTATTAAGTGGTACAGTATGGGCCCAAATCCCTCTGTCTCAGGTCGCCCTCACCTTTGCACATCGCTCTCTCTGTTCACTCAAGGAAGGAACCGGTTTTGCTCTTGACTGGAACACATTCTGACTGCCCACTTCATGGTTTCTCCATCCCATCTAGTTTCAGATGAAAGGCCTCATTTCTCTGCTGCTTCTGAGAAGCCATGCAGGCCTGCCCCATTGGCAGCAGGAAGCACTTGGGATTTGGGGTCTACTGCGGTGTCATCCATACTCAGTTATGAGAAGAAGGACCACACACAGGGCTGCACTGTACTTGCAGAGGCATTGTCCTGACTTGGAACCTGGGTGGGCTCTAGACTAGCCTTTCAGAGTTCTGAGATCACGTCCTGGCCCTCTGTGGGAGCACTTCCTGGCCCTGTGTCGGGGCTCTACCATCAGTGGGAGCACTCTGGGCCTCTGGGAGTCAAGAAAACCTCTTGATCCTTGGATGGCTCTGAGCAAGCCTCATACCAGTCCAAGAAGATACAACGAATATCTCCAGAGCACTCACAGACCCAGTGGAAGCCAGCTCTGTCCCCAGGACAGGGATTTATAAACCTCAGCACATCCTCACCCTACAGGCTGAGTGAGAGTCGTGAGCGGTGGAGCTGTATATGGCCCTGAAAGTGCCTATCTGCTGAGATTTTTTTTCTCCCTGTTCCCGTTCCCATCAAGCTGCCCAGAGAAAACCAGTTCATCAAGGGAGAAAAAAAAAAAAACTAGAGAAAGGAGAGTGGCCCTGAAATAGCTGCTGGGGGGATAGAGTCTGTGTAGTTGGGCATAGGCCATGCAGACCTGAGCTGTAAGGACAGTATGCTGAGTTCATCTGGGTTGACTGGACTTCCAAGAAGCACTGTCCCAAGGCCAGTTCCTGTTCTTTAGCAGCTGTTTGTTTAGGATCCTCACCCGCTAGAATCAGGCATTCTCTCAATCAAACGTGTCCAACTGGATCCCTCAGGCATGGAAAAGCCCAGCAGGCTGATTTGTAGATGATTTGCGTCTCTGTGGCACCTGAAACACCTCTCAGCTCCATTCCACAAATCAGAATCTGGCTGTAAGTTTCCTGCAATGGGGGGAGTGGGGGCAGGTTGTGCTTCCTGTAAGTCCTTCCTCTGTGTTGGGGGAGGGGGCTTCCCTTCGGCTCAGGCACATTTGAGCACAGTACATGGGAAGGCAGGAAAAAGGGAGGCACTTGCCTTCCAAAGAAGGAAAGGGCACGCCCGAGCTACCTACTTGCCCTGCTTCTCAAATGCACTACCAAATAAGAAAAACAGATCCAAGCTCTTCATGGTGAGCTCACATGCGTGCAGACTGCTCCTTCCCTGTGCCTTGGTTTACAGCATCTGAAGCATCTCCTCCATGGAGCCCTCCTGGAGACTCACGAGTTTGCTTGGGCCCTCACATTTCCTCAGAAGTATTTTGTATGTAAGGGTGACACAATCTGAGAAAGGCACAGAAACCCCTTGATTGGTGACCATCATCATCTCAACCTCCTCTCCTTCTACTCCTATCTCTCATCTTCCTCTTTCTCCTTCTACCTTCTTTTTGTTCGTTTGCTGATTTTTTTATTTTTGAGACAGGGTCTCATATGACAAATGCTAGCCTTGAACTTGCTATGTAGCCAGTGCTAGCTTTGAACTCCCAACTCTACAGCCTCTACCTCTTCCCACATGCTGGTATTACAGGCATGTGCCTCCACCCCTGGGTCAGTTGGCTTACTTCTTTATCATACACAAAAGGATGTTTGGCTCATTCAGCCAGCTATGCAGGCAGATCTCCATACCATTATGCATCTCTGTACCTGTCCTGGCCTTGAGGACACTTTGGCTCCAGGAAGTGACAGGCAGGAACAGTGGTAGCCATGAGTGGGGCTTTCCATGCTAGACTTCACACCACCCAGGAGGAGAATCCCAGCCAGCACCTGAAACCCTCCCTGACGACATTTTCACTCGGAAGTCTGCAGCCTAGTGACCATGGGGAAGATCGGAAATAACTCTTCAGCCTAGAATGGGTATGATCATGAACAAGATCCCCAAGGCCTGGAGCCCAGATGTCACAGATACCATGCTTCACCTGTCTCTGATAGACCCAGTATCATGAGGGCCAAGAACATATAAAGATCCAGGGGGAAACAGATGGCCATCATCTGGTTAAGTGTGGACCCACCATTCTCCTCAAGGGGAACTTTTGCCTTCGGAGGTCCTTCTGCAATGTCTAGAGTCAATTTGGTTGCTACAAATCAAGGTGCTACTGGCATTTAGTAGACAGAGGCAGGGATGTGTCTAGATTTCCTACAAGGCATGGGATGTTCCTCTTCCATCAAGAACCATCCATTCCCAATTATAGAAGTGGTTTTGAGAAAACCTGCCCACAACACAGTGTCCCTGCCATCAGTGTTGAGTGGCAAGGAAAAGGTTCTCCAAGGAGTCAGAATTGTGGTCCTCCAGTCTTGCCTCAGATTTTCAGACAGGAAGATTGAGATATATTGAGAATGCGGTCAAGGTCTACTTCAGCTTTGACCCCTCAACAACACTCTGGAAAGCTGGAGATGTTCCCAGTGGGACCTCGAGGTTATCTTGTCCAAAACATTCTTCATATAAACTGCCAGAGATACAAGCAAAGCCGGCACAGTCATGAGAGAAGACAGGGTCACAGGTACACATGGAAATCTAGACAGCCTGTCCTTCTAGCACTGTGAAGGTGATGGTCAGGAGAGCCCATGAAAGGATACAGGAAACTCAATGCACTCAGGATAGCAATCTTGCAACCTCTGTCTTAGAGGAAACCGAGCTGGGAAACAGTGATCCCACCAAGGATGAGGGTAGGGGCACAGCTGTAAAAAGGTCCCCAAGCTCCAAAGCTATAGCACCCTTAGCCATATTTTGTCTTACTTTTTACACATTCCAGATGGGATTTGTTATTGTTAGAAAAAAAATGTTTATTTTGATGCCTGTCCTTGCAGCCTGATGGGAAGCAGAAAGTAGCCTGGGGGACAGGGCCTCCTGAAGCAGTGAGCAGAAGGGTAGAAACCTTCTCAAAAGCTCTTGGGTGTTGATGTCATGGCAGAGGGTGGAAAGCCACAGTCTAGGAAAGTGCTAAATCTCACTAAGACCTTTAGACTTTTAATCAGCATTGCTTTTTTGGAAAAGAGTACACACTAGCTCTGAAACCTGGAACACCTGAGAGCAGGCATGTTGATGTGGTCATCTCTCCATGAACTTTTATTTATATGTAGTTATTTTATGTGTATTTCTGCCTTCACCTATGTATGTGCACCACATGCAGAACCAGAGTTACTGACAGTTATGAGCTTCCATGTAGGCGCTAGGACCCAAACCCAGGTCCTCTGGGAAAGCAGTCAAGTAGTCTTAACCACTGAGCCATCTCCCCAGCCTCCTCCACAAACTCTTAAGGTGTGTTTTTATTCAACCAGGAGAGAGAGAAGTTTAAGAAAGAAACTTCTAGATTCTTACTCCTGAGACAACTAACTGCAGACCCCAACCTCCAGCATCCTACCTTCTCACCCCATGTAGGCTCTCCTCCCTAGGTTTCCGCCATGCAGATAGCACAAAGCCAAGGCACAATGCAGTCTCCAATGTCTCAGAGCTTCTCTGTGTGCTTCAGGTGGGCACAGCCAACAAAGGTAGAAAGGGACATCTGTGCCAGTAATCGCCATGAGCAGGTCGGACATGGTGTGGGGAAAAGAGATGGCAGGCAGGAGATGAACTCCTGCCACACCAGCCTGGAAGTCACCCATCCCCAGAAGCAGAGCTCAGGATGCTGCTCAAAAATAGAGGCAGACCAGGGCTGTCACCACTTAGGCCCCAGGTCCTAGAGAGTAGAAGATGAGGACCCTGAGCTTCAGGGCCTGCCAGTGTGTCTCAGCCCAGGGGAGTTGGACAGGTCTGCTGCTCAGAAGGGAAAACATTTGCCTGTAAAAATCGATCCTGATTGCTGCACTCCAGTGGGACCAGCAAGAAAACATCTCCATCCTGCCTGGCAGCTCTGGGCAGATGAGCCCAGCCCCAGGGAAAGCAAGGCACAGCTCTGGAACCAGCCCTAAAGAACTCCAATTGTCCCTCACTCTGTCCGGCCTCGCTCCCAGCACTAGACAAAAGCGCTGCAAACAGCTCTCAAATCTCAATAGTGGGACACCAATCACCAGTGCTTGGACTGTCCTCCCAGCTGGCTGGGCCCAGGGCCACCCCACTAAGGGCTGGCCTCCTCCCCAGAGTTTCCTCAAAGGCAGCCCAGGAGTGGTTAAATATGATTTATCTTCTTGAACTGGTTTGTTCATCTCAGAAAAGATTGCAGTTTGTGCTGTACCAGGATGCAGTGGTAGAATACACAGGCAGAGTGTGACCCAGGGCCGTGTGTCTGTGTCTATGTGTATGTGTCTGTACGTGAGTTTGTATGTGTGTGTCTGTTTGTGTATGTGTCTCTATATATGTCTATATGTGTGTTTGTGTCTTTATGTGCATGTTTGTGTGTGTGTCTCTGTGTGTGTCTCTGTGTATATCTGTCTCTGTGTGTCTCTGTGTGTGCTTCTGTCTGTATGCCTGTGTGTGTCTGCCTGTCTGTGTCTGTGTGTCTCGCTCTGTGTGTGTGTGTGTATATGTGTATCTGTGTCCATGTGTCTGTCTGTGTGTGTCTGTGTGCCTGTGTGTATGTGTCTGTCTGTCTGTCTGTCTGTGTCTGTCTGTGTGCCTGTGTGTGTGCCTGTGTGTGTCTATATGTGTAGCTGTGTCTGTCTGTCTGTCTGTCTGTCTGTCTGTCTGTCTGTCTGTGTCTGTGTGTTTGTTATGTACACCAGAGAAGAGGACAAGAAGTAGAGTGTGTCTGTGGTCCCTCTCTAATCTCTATCTCAAACCTCTCTCCTGGTTTTGAGCCCATGGAAAAGGCTCTTTTAGACACCTGAGTTCCAAAACAAGCAGATGGTGTTATGCCTTCCTCTCCATCCTCTGCCTGCCTGGCCAGAAAGGTGACAAAGCCTGGTCTGCTCCTGTCTCCCCACAGTGGATGCTGCCAGCAGTCAGCCCCCTCTACCGAACACTCTCAGGGAACAACTTCAGAAGAAGCAGCATTTCCAGGAAACTAGCAGCTCGGACCCTCCTTGCTTCAATCCAGTCCTTTTCTGTTCGTACTTTACACACACTGTCCCTCTCACTGTGCCCATTCTGGGACAGTCTAAAAGTGTTTCACCTGCTCTTACCCAGAGCCATAGGCCTCTTCTCTAGTTGCTGAGAGTCCTTGGCTAGAGAAGGAGCAGGGCCTCGGGGCTTCCTCCACCTGCCTTACCTGGCCCCAGGCCCTGCTAACCCCGGAAGGAGGCATGGGAACTCTAGCTGTGCACACAATTCTCACTGAAAGAGGCAGGCCTGGGGAAAGCCTCAGAGGAAATGCTATGAGCCCTTGCTTTCACCCTCTCCTGTGAGAATAGCCACCTTCATAGGTGGCCAGCATGGATGGAGAAGCTCAGAACTCCATCTGTGGCTCTTAATGTCCTGCTCCTGGGAAATGACTGTGGCTCGCCTCAATAAGGCAAAACCTACTTAGTCCCTCTTGGCCTGTAAGTCAGCAGCAGGCTCCTACCCATCTTCCATCTGTTTCCCAGCCATGCTTGGTTTGTGTTGGTGGATTTGTAGTGAGAAATGGGCAAGGAGGTAGTGATGGGGTTAGGCCTCTGATTCTGGGATGAGTGTCCTAGGACGATCGCCACCATTATCAGTGGCAGCATGGGTATAAAGGTCACGAGGTAGACCAGGCAGCTCTGTACCAGGGAACTTCCTAGGCTCACTGACTAGGCAGATGAGCACTGTACCCTCAGTGCATAACCTTGAATGAGGAGCTGAATCTCTTGTCAGTTTTTCTATATAGACAGTGATAATCTGTCCTAGTTTGTTGCTGTGGTAAAGACCAAGACCAAAAGCAACTTGTTGGGGGGGACAGAGGGAGGAAGGGGAAGGGTTTAATTCCATGTACATCTTGCAGTCCACCATGAAGGGAAGTCAGAGCAGGAACCTGAACCTGGAGGCAGGAGCTGATGCAGAGGCCAAGGAGCAGCGCTGCTTACTGGCTTGCTCCCCATGGCTTACTCAGGGTGCTTTTTTATACAACTCAAAATTACTTGCCTAGGGATACACTACCCACAGTGGACTAGGCCCCCCCATATCAGTCATTAATCAAGAAAATGCCCCACAGGTTTTGTCTACTGGCCAGTCAGATGAAGGCGTTTTCCCAATTGAGGTTTCCTCTTCCCGATGACCCAGTTTGTGTCGAGTAAACAGAAAGCTAACCATATAGATTTTTGAGTATCTAGTTTGTAGAATGATCAAATGGGATAAAAGAGTCAGGGTGCTACCTACCCAGCAGGTCTGGCCTCAGAAAACGCTGGAGCCCACATGTGGCTAGACCGTGGGAAGGAAGCCTACAGAGATGCTACAAGTAGAAAGAGTAGTGAGGCTGTAGATGCAGCTTGGATGGTAGCGAGGTTGCCTGGCACATACAAAGCCCTGGGCTTAATTCCCTAGCACCACATAAGACCAGGCTTGGTCTTGCATATCTATAATCCCAGCACTTGGTAGCTGGAGGTAAGAGGATCAGGAAGTTCAAGATCATCCTTAGCTACATAGGGAGCTCCAGGTCAGCCTGAGCTATGTAAGACTGTCTTAAACAAAACATAACAAACAAACAAACAAAAAAACCATGAGGACCCAGATCTAGGAAGTCAAGGTATTTAAGGAAATAAAACCACTGTTTATACATCCAGGGAGAAAAGAGACCAAATGCAGGGCCAACGACAGAAGATAAAGCCAGGCAGGTGCAGCTGGGAAAGAGAAACGGGAGGCCTGGGGGCTCTGAGAGCATGGGAATGGAGTTCTGGGGGTAGAGGAAGCCCCTTACCCTAAGACACATCAGTCTGGATTTTTCTGGAACATAGGCCAGGTGCCAAGAGGACAGCTGAAGCAGCATATACCACCAGAGCCGACATGGAGAGACTATGACCTAAGAGACCAGGGTTTCTGAGACCAATGTGGAGAAAAGGAAATGGCTTGGATTTTCTAAGAAACTCTGGAGCCCCCAAAGGTCCTGGGAAAGAAGAACACCACCATCCAAGAGCCTGGGCATAGATGTGGGCCCTGGGCAGGTGACCACAGAGGCTTACCTCCAAGCCTGGGCCATGGATCTATCCAAAGCTTCTCCTAAAGAGGTAAGGCTAAAACAGTGTAACAGCACACCTGAGATGGGAAGAGGAGTGGACCATGAGCAATAGCAGCCAGTTATGGGGACATCGGGTTGGGGAGCCAGGAAGCCAGAGTTCAACTTCCCGTGCTACCAATGACTGGCTAGCTTGCTGGTCTTCTTGGACCTTATGTCTCTTCCTCTTTGAAATGAGAAGATCAGATATGAAGACTTCAGTTCTTTTCCCCAGAAGTAACAGAACTTGGATACAGTGAGAAGTACATACAGTACTGGCCATCTCTGAAGGCATTGCACCTCTCTCATGCCAGGCTTTTAAACCCCAGGGAGAGGGGATAGGCAGACACAGGCTTAGAAGGGCAACATGAAGGGTCTGAAGGTAGGCAGCAGCTCCATGACTGGTTACAGTTCCTCCTGGAGCTGCAGGGCCCATAGCAAGGGCCGCTGAAGGAGAGAGCTGGCCTCAATGGGTTTAGAAGGCAAAAGGGAGGCCAGCCAGGCCCAGAGCTCCAGGGTGACAAATGTACTACACAGAGAGGCCAGATGGATGCCCCCGCCTTTGGCACCGAGGCTCCTCCAAGAAACACTGGGCTGCTTTTCATGGCCTGGATGGCTGCAGGCTCCGTCTCTCCCCATCTCAGCCAAATCATAAATCTAGCCTGCCAGAGGAGCTGGCTGTCCTGACCCCAGCCCTGTGCCTCCCCACCTTGGCCTTGCCTCATGCCAAAATGGGATGCAGGCGCGAGCGGCACAAGGAAGGACTGTGAGGCCAGACCTGTCTGGTCTAGGGGCCTGTCTAGGCTTTCCAGAATGTTCTTTATCCAGATTTCTCAGTTTTTGCTTTCTCATCCTTTCTTCTTTTGGTCTGAGATTCTGTTACAGGGCTTTACTGCAGCCCCGGTGATGGTCAATCTTAAGGTTGAACTCGACAGAACTTAGAGTCACCATGGGAATACACACACCTCTTTGTGGGTCTGTCAGTGTTTCTAGAAAGGCTTCACAGACCAGGGAAGACTAACCCTGGATGTGTTTGGCACCATCCCATGACCTGGAGTCCTGAACTGCATAAAGAGGAGAGAGTGGGTGAGGTACCAGCATTCCTCTCTTTCTCTGGGTGCTGACTCCTGCTGCCATGATTTCCCCCACTACAGCGGTCTGTACCCTCAAACTGTGAGCCAAATAAGTCCTTCCTTCCTTAAATTGTGTTCATGCAGGTATTTTGTCAAAGCACTAAAAATGACTAGCACCCCTCCCCCAGCCCCTTCCTCCAGCTTTCTCAACCGTTTAAGCGTTTTAGGTCTGACAGAAATTGAGGAATTCTCTGGGAACTAAAAACCCCAAACGTCATGGTTGGTTTTAATGCCAAGCAACTTAGAATTGCCTGAGTGGGGAGCCTCACCTGCGGCATTGTCCGGGTTGCCTTAAGGGAAATGGGGAGACCCACCCAAATGTAGGCAGCACCTTCTATAGCAGTTCAGATTCTGAAAGGATGTGGAGGGAGGGAGATTGCCCGCTTGGCCCTTCCCTCTTGATGTATCCTGTTGCTGCTGACGTCTTCACTCATAGCAGAGGCGGTGTTCCCACCTTTTATTGTGGACTCCTCTCTGTCTATATCCTTCCCCCACTGACTCTCTGGCATCTCAATCACTGCTGTGCCCCCACCTCCACCAATGACATCCTCCAGACCCATTTGAGGTCAGAGCTGGTGGAGCCTCGGATCACCTCACCTCACCCTCTACAGTACGGATAAGGAGTCAGGAGCCATATGACCTGGCCAGTCCCCAGGCCTCTTCCCCCACCTCCTCCAGGGCTCATGGTAGCTGTGGGAGGTCCAGAGGGGTAATGGATTTCTTAAGCCATCCTGATTTTATTACTTGAAGCATTTCTAGGGCAGGACCCAGACAAATGCTCTCTCCTCCTCCCTCCCTCTGCAGCAGAGACTGCATTTCTGCATAATGCTTGTGCCCCATTTCCCAGAGAAGGTCCCTGCAGCCAAAGTTAGAAGCTGTCTTTGAGAAGTTCATGGGCTCAGGGTCTCCAGTGCAGGAGCAGGATAGCCTGCCCTTCCCTGACACTATGCAGAAGTCAGAAGCCCGAGTGAAGCAGTCTCTATCAGCTGACTCAGGATAGCCACTGCTTCAAGCCTCCACTTGTCAACATCAAACTGGTCAGAAACTTTCAAGTTCAGCCCGGTGGCACAAGCCTATAATCCTAGAAACTTGGGACCTGGGGCATGAAGATGCAAAGGTCAGGGCCATCTTAGGCTACACTAGTTAAGGCCAAACTGGGCAACTTGGTGAGATCCTCTCTCAAAATAAAAGTAAAAATTGGACTAGGGGTGTGGCCCTGTGGTAGAGTGCTTGCCTAGTATGAACAAGGCCCTAGGTCTAATCCCAGTAACACACACACACACACACACACACACACACACACACACACTTGTCTACCTCACTGGATGGAAGAGCACAGAATATGATGTTGCAGATGTAAGGTGACCACAATGGAGACATCCTCATCTACGCCTGCAGAGATTTTGTTGCACCCACGTGGTTCCTAGCCTTTTCCTACAGCAGATTCATTAATATAGGACAGTTGTCTCTTTACTTCCTCTGGTGTGTGACTTTGTTCCTGACTCCTGGCCTCCTTCAGTCCCCAGGTAGGAGGCTAGGAGTCTGTGGCTCTTTGTTCCTCTTCTTGGAGGCTCATTCCATGAAAACATGCTCATAGTCACATCGGCTCAACTCATTACATGAAGTAGAGATGTACTTCTAAGGCCTTCATTATCACTTAATTGTGTTTCCACTAAACTCTCATTAATTAGCTGTTCTAAAGCTGTCAGCACAATTAAATAGGCTCATGGACTGGCAGACTTTAAAGAAGGCAGCTTTAAATCTGTCCAACCCTTCGTGTTACAAACCAGAGAAGAAAAGTCAAAAGAAGGCAAGTGACTCAGCCAAGGTCACACAGCAGCTGGCTATGGAGTCTGGGCTTGAAACTTACTACAGAGGCCTGGGAGATCCAGCCCAAGGCCCCTCCCATTTCGATGCTTTCCCAAAGGAAGGTAATGCCACCCCTTGGCTTCTATAACCAACCACGCTCCAAAGGAGCCCTTCTAAGCTGAGGCATGCAAAAAAAAAAAATGTGAGTGAAATTTTAAGTAGGCTTCTAAGGACCCAGAACTGATGATGACATATGCACCTGAGCCAGATGGTGCCCAGCTGCATAACAAGCTAATGAGCCCTGGGCCTCCTGAGAGTGAGGTCAGCAAGTCCTTACCCTTCCCTTTCTGAGACTGAGCAGTCACATAGGACCCAGCATCAGGTGGCATGTAGGCTCTTGGCTCCCGCCTGGACACCTTGGAGCAGGATCTCTGGAATGGCCCCTAGAATCTGGCTTTTAAGTGCTATGGTCCAAAAGAAGGCAGCAAATACATTTGCCAACTCTGAGGACAGAGGAAGGAAGGACTAATGAAAGAAACAGATGAGCAGCCTTCCAGAAGACCTACCAGAGCAAGGGCGGGAAGGAGGAGCAGGGCTGAGGGTAGAGGCCAGGAAGGATAGGTGCCTGTGGTGGGTACAGGATCAAGGTTTTCAGTCTCTTGGCAAAGGACCTGTCTGCCATGACAAGTTTCATCTAAGGCTAGAGGGAGGCCTCAGGCAGAATTAGTCCTTACAAAGCCAAATAGAAAATGCTCAGCTGGGCATAGTGGCACACACCTTTAATCCCAGCTCTTGGAAGGCAGAGGCAAGCAGATCTCTGTGAGTCCGAGGCCAGCCTGGTTTACAAAGTGAGTTCCAGGACAGCCAGGGCTACACAGAGAGACCCTATCTCAGGAAAAGAAAAAGAAAAGTAGGAAAGAAAATGCTTTAGAGGGCCCAGCAGTCAAAAGCACACACTGATATCACTTGCAGAGGACCTGAGTTTGGTTCCCCACATCAGGCTGTAACTCCAGCTCCAGGAGATCCAATGTCCTCTTTTAGCCCTTGAGGGCAACACACACACGTACACACACACACACACACACACACACACACACACGCACGCACGCACGCACGCACGCACGCACGCACGCACGCACAATCTTTTTTTTAAAAAAATGTTTTAGAGCTCTTAGCACACACCAGGCACTGTCCCAAGAGCTTTACACCTCCAAACAAATCTGACCATGTGAAAAATGAGGACACAGAAGCTAGCAAAGCAAAGTCACAGAGCCATTAAGTGTCAGAGCAGAAACCTACTGTGAGCACCCCCCAGTTATCCCACACTAAGCCTGTCACTTACCTGAGTTACTGAGGGGATGGCACTAGCTAAGGGATGGCCTTAGTATTCTTGGCCACCAGACTGACTATAGCTAGAGTTCTCCTGGCACCTTGACACTGTCAAACTAAATGACAAATTGTTTCTCAAAAGATGGATGGTGTTTCTTTGTGAAAACCATTGCAGTGTGTATATTCAAAGAGGTTAATGCAAGGGAGAGTTTTTGCCATTTTTGTTTCTTTAGTAAAATGAGGAGGGTTCCATAAAATAGTTTGTAATAATCCTTAGCCACAAGGATTGAAATCAAGGTTGTTCAGGTTCAATAGCAAGGGTGGCACCAGTCCAAGTTTGCATAGTTATTGAACAGATTTTTGCAGGAGCATCCTTTTTGCAACTTTGCAACGACCTTTATGCAAGGTCTCTATGAGCAGATCTTGTTATCTCATACACATATGAAATTTCCTTCATCACTTTCCAGTTTTAGTCACCCATGTATTATTAGGTTTGGGCTTGACAAAGTGACTCCATTTTGATTCTGATAACTTCTGGATACAACGTATGCGGTGATGGTGGAGAGCTGCCTGAGGTGAGAAACAACAACGACTGACTGGCATACCGAGTCCCAGGGTGCTAGCAGCTGGAAATGAGCTGGCTGGGTCACATCAGAGAGAAACAAGGTATATTTTGGGTCCAAGAGCCCCTCAAATTCCAGAGCTACAGCAGGAAGGAGATTGAAGTGATAGATACTTGGGGGAAGGAATGAGAAACTTGAGTGCTCAGGGTTTGTGAGGGTGACTCCAGGTGACTGAATGTGGGGTTTCCCTCATATCAACTGACCCATACTTTTGCATTTCTTACCCAGTGGAAAGCCCAGCCTGGCCACAGCTCAGAACCTCTGAGAGTGGGCTTTTCTGCAAAGCTGGGCAGCAACCAGAACTTAATAGAGGAGATGAGAACGAAGCCAGAGAACCAAGAGCCATGAACTTTGAGGAAGAAACTACCCATCTCATGTTTTTAGACCTTGGATAGCAGCAGAAAATTCCCAGAACCATAGAGCCACACCTAGGCTAGAAGAGCCCCTGTCACCTGCATGGTGAAACCCCTCCATCCCTCATCAGATGTGCTGGCAGGCCTGTGGAGGGGCCTTCAAGCCTTTCTCTCTTCATACTCAACTATACCAACCTTATTCCCCTCTAGCTCTTCTCTTCCCACTTGTCTCCCTTCAGAAAGCCCAGCAAGCAAAACCACAATGTATTCCCAGAACACTGAAGAATGCATTCAGATAATGTGAGCTAAGTCCACACCCACTCCTTCCCTTAAAAGTCCTACTCTGACAACACATGCAGCTCTCAGCACCTCACTGAGGAGCCAGGCAAGGTACTTAGTGGCAGGAGGAGTGAGCATTGAGAATCTATGAAGCACAGAAAAGCGATGACATTCCTCAGGTATTTATTGGGAAACAAATTGGTGATAATTCTAAAATTCTACTTGAAGTGAATGCTAGGTGGGATGCAGCCTACAAAAGCAACATGGAAACATGATCCTTGTGCTCCAAGAGACAAAGAGATATGTGATGCCATTTTCAGAACAATGTCAAAGTGTTCCACACAATAGTTTTTCTATATGTTTTAAAGTGAGAAAGATCAGTCTGATAACCAGGGGATCTGGATGCTGCATGGGGTGTGCAGCTGAGCTGTCCAGTTATCCAGACACTGATGGGTCACAGGGATGGAGACACCCAAGGGCAAGGGAATGTGGATGAATCACACCGATGGAGAAAGAGAGAGAGAGAGAGAGAGAGAGAGAGAGAGAGAGAGAGAGAGAGAGAGGTAAGAGGCTGAGAGCACGGCTTGGAGCTGTATGCCAGGGTCAGGCACACAGGTATGATACCACAGACAAGGAACGCAAAAAGGGTTAATTTTCCCATTAATCCGGCACACAGCATTGCCAAGGAGCTCTTTACACTCTTGAAAGAGTCAGAAGGATGTGTCTCCTCGGAAACAGACCTTCCCTGAGTCCTGCTGTGCAGCTAACCATCATGTGGACACGTCTGAAGTAAGAAACTCCCTGGTTTCACAGTTCATTTTTAGCTGCAAAGCTTGCCTGAGCAGACAGACAGAGGCAAACTCCTGCTTCCACCTGATTGGAAGAACAAGCACCAATTAGCTAAGTGGGAGCACTGGCTGTGAATCCCGAGGAGCCTTAACCTGATGGCAAATTGCAGTTCCTAGGAGGAGAAGGGAGCAGCAGTGGGGGGTAGAGGCAACCCCAGTAGGAGGGGCCTCCTGCCGCCCTGACCCACAGCAGCGATCTGAGGGAGTTATTTACTGTCTCTGAGAGAACATTGGAGCACTTGTTTCAGAAGTATTAAAAGAAGGGCTCCTTTTTGAACATGGGATTATTTATTCCAAAAGAAAGGATTTGGGATGTCAGTTTAAAATTTAATGTGTTAAGAACCAGTTGTGAAATTAAACTTCATGTAAATCCCGTGGCCTTTGGCCTTTTATCTGCTAAGTGGTAATAACCCCAGCCCTAGGATGAGGATGAAACGGCACTCTCTAAGCTAGAAAGCATTGCCTAAAACAAAACCAAACAGAAAGTTAGGGCTGGATCCAGCCCTTGTCATTCTTAGCATACAGCCATGGCCCAGTGAACACAATCCCCAGCACCCCCAAGAGATCACTGCTAGCCCTGATAGCTTGTAGTATGTCTTTAACATCCTAATAAACCTGTCTTGGTAAAGAGCAGCAAGCATAAATGCAACCCAGGAAGAAGGAGATGGCAGATGAATGCAAATGGCTGAATTCAAATCCATCTGTCCTGTGGCTGTCCAGAGAGTGCCGGGTGCTATGAAAGGACTAGAGAGCTGGAGGGAGGACTAGCCACTTCCCACTTGGAAAATCTCATGAACAGATAGGCCTCACTCCATGATCAAAAGGCAGAACTGATCAAAATGCATAACCTGGGACCAAGGAGATGGCTCCATCAGTAAAGTGCTTGCCATGTGAGCACAAGAACCTGAGTTTGGGTCACTAACATCCAACAAAGCCACATGTGGTAACTCGGTAATGGAGTCTGTAACCCCAGCCCTGAGAAGAAACCTCAGGGCTTTGCTGGCCAGACAGACAGTCTAGCCAAATCAGGCCATCTCCAGGCTCAGTGATAGACTCTGTCTCAACAAATACAGTGGAGAATAATTGAGGAAGATACCCACTGTCGGTCTCTGACCTCCAAAGTCACACACATGTGCTCAGGCACACACATGAAAGCGAGCACGCGCACGCGCGCGCGCGCGCGCACACACACACACACACACACACACACACACACACACACACACACACACGAGTAACAATGAGCAGGGAGCCAGGCGGTGGTGGTACACACCTTTAATCCCAGCACTTGAGAGGCAGAGGCAGGCGGATCTCTGTGAGTCTGAGGCCGGCCTGGTCTCCAGAGTGAGTTCCAGGACAACCAGAGCTACACAGAGAAACCCTGTCTTGAGAAAACAAACAACAACAACAACAAACCCAAAAAACAACAATGAGCAGGAAATGAAGCCGCAGGATTCACTATTAAGCACTGATCCCCTGGGTACCTGCCACTGGGTGTGCTTTCAAACCCATAACCAAAAACCCAATTCTATGCAAAGTGCCTTAACCCAAAGTAGACAGATAGAGTCATTCACAAGTGAGGAGGAGTTCAGAGGCTCAAGAATTTCCTGCAGCTCAGGTTCTCCATGGCTCCCTGCTGCCAGCTGGTAGGATTCCACACCCTGCCATTCTGTCCTCTCTAGTAGGCCTCTTCCCATAGAAGCTCTCCAGGATGCCATTTGATTCCTAGGAGCAACCAGGGTAGCCTGAGTGATTTGGGTCTATCCGGAGACCCAAATCACTCAGGTTCTGCTGCCAGAGCGGAAGAATGCTTCTAGATACCTCAAATCTCTTTCGTTGCAATCCCATTGATCTCTGAGCAAGCCCTGCTCTACCCCATCAGGGCCACCTCCTTAGGCTGAGGTCACACTGCATTCAGAATGGCTGTGGCACAAGTGAGGGAAGTTAGGCACAGACTTTGCCCTACTCACAAGGACTTTTGGCTACCGTTTACTTTAAAAAATTATTTATTTGTTTTTGGGGGCATGTGCTATGTAAGAAGGTCAGAGGGCCGCTTTGGAAATCCGCTCTCCCCTTCCCTCTTGTAGGGGCAGGGCCTCACTGCCTCTATGCTGTATACTTCCAGGTAGCTGGTCCGTGAGCTTTAGGGTAACTCTCCTGTCTCCAGTTGCCAGGTTGCCATAGTGCCATTAGGATCACAGATGCACACCATCACATCCTTTGCTATCGTTGCTTTCCGAGACATGGCTTCTCTGGGTGTACTTGGCTGTCCCGGAAGTTGCTCCGTGGACAAGGCTGGCCTCAAACTCAGAGATCCACCTGCCTCTGCCTCCCAAGTGCTGGGTTAAAGCCATGTGCCACCACTGCCTGGCTCACATCCGACTTTCTATGTGGGTTCCAAGGATCAAACTCAAGTGTGAGGCTTTCAAAGCAAGAACATTTACCTATGGAGCCATCTTATTGGCCCCAGTTACCCACTTCCTAAACCTGTGTAATAAATGCAAATTAAAAGTGAAGATGGACTGGCTTTAGGCAGCTTCACCATATCCAGCAGGAAGGGGCATCCATCAGCAAGAAGTACAGCTCAAAAACTAAAAAGCAGGAACAAAATCCGCAAACCTCAGGGGGCCATTTGGTATAAGCAAATTGTCCCACACGCCCCAGTGAATTATAGCCTAGTACATTAATTAAGGTTTCCAACATCCCTTGGGGCATCCAGAAAAGGTTATGTTTATGCTTGCATTACTCTATTTAAAAAGGCAGGGATACATGCAATATATTTTATAAAGCACAGACACAGTGGCTAATATTTTAAAGTGTTGCTGCTTTAGGGGGTAAATGTAGAACTAGACAACTTCAAAACCAGGAAGAACCCAGTTCAGCCTCTCCGGAGAGCTGGGATTTGGTGTAGACTGCAAATATGATACCTAGGGCAACAATATGTCAACTGCTGGACTTCCCACAGCCTCCATCCTGTGAAGGAAATGGATTGCACCTCCTTGCTGGGTCAGCCAACTGATTACGGATGCCACGGGGATAGTAGGCTTCTGTATCACATTGCTGCTCTTCCAGAACATATGGACTCCCTGCTCTACCTAGACCAATCGGACCCAAATAGCATAGATAGGATCAGAAGTCTCTTTTATGAAAGTTCCCATAATAAATCTGAGGATCAACCCTACCATTACCTCCCTGAGGATCCAGAATATCCTTTAGGAAAAATTCTCTGGAAGGAAGAGCCAGGGCCTCGTGGACCTTTTGGAAGGCCAGTATAAAATGTGGGGGCTCTGGAGATATGCACAATTCTCAAGAGCTATGGAGTACAAGAAGAAGGTAGAAAGTGACAGGGGTCCCTAGAATCTGACACAGCCCACCCACCAAGTGCCTTTTGCTCGAAAGCATCACTTACTTGCAGTCAGACTCCACTGTTCTCTTTCCCACACTCTCCCTAGCTGGAGACCTCTTCCACCTGTGACAGCATCTGGGTCACTGGAGAAGCCGGGGGTGTCAGACCTGGTCCCACGATAGCCAAGAAGAGCACAGCTACTTATTAAATGGCATTATGTCAATTTCTGCTTCACAGGTTCCTTTTGCAATTAATTTCCCATGCCATCCTGACTCCATCTTTAATAAGTTGCTCGCTTTATATTTAGTCCTAATATTGGGGGTCAAAGTGGCGAGAAGAGAGAATGAATTAGGACACGGGACTTGTTGGTGGAACAGCGGCTGTCTCAGGGACAAAATGGAGGTTGGCCTTGATGGAAGAATCTGCATTCTTTACTTTTTTCTATGTAAGGGAGAAAGCAATGTTTGCCCCGGAGACACTCCTACCAGGGAGTCTTGACTCCTGAACCTTGTCCAGCAGAGGCATCCAGGCCATCAGCTCACTGAGTCCACCACCTCAGTTCTTTCCAGGCTCACAACCAATGTGACTGCTCCATCAGGCAGAAGTATTGTCCCTCGCAAAGTATCACTATGCACTGGGTACAGTTGAGAAAATGGGTCATCCATTTTGGTGTCTCCGTTGCCTGGTGTTGCTAGATGTGTCCCGTGGGATGACCAGAGATGGGAAGAGATGAAGGAGGGAGCAGTGACTGACAGGAGCCAAGATGATGGACAGATGACAGTCAAGGAGAAGGGAAGAAAGTCCCCTTTCTGTCTCCCAACAATGCTCAGATACTAATGAACACTACCCCCACAGCTGACTAGGCAACTAATTTTTAGATACATTTTAAAAATTCATGGAGGGGCAGCTGCACCGGAGAGATGGCTGAATGATTAAGAGCACTTGCTACTCTTTCAGAGGATTTAAGTTGGGGTCCTAGCACCCTCGTGGTGGCTCTAATTCCGGGTAATCCAAAGTCCTCTCAGACTTCCATTGGCACCAGGCACATGTGTGGTACACATATGTACATATGGGCAAAACACTCATACACAGAAAATAAAAATAAATAAATATTTTTAAACATTGTGTGATAGTTGTGCCTGTGTCCGTGTTTGCATGTGTTTGGGTATGCATGCACATTGTTATTCTCTCTCTCTCTCTCTCACTCTGTGTGTGTATGTGTGCGCGCATGCGCACGCGCACACTCATGCACGCACTCGCGCACATACAGAGGCCAAAGATCAATTTGGGTGTCTTCCCCTGCCACTTTCCACCTTCTTCTTCCTCTTCCTCCTCCTCCTCTTCTTTTAAAGACTTACTGTTTTTATTCATCCCATGTATGTTTGTGCCATGGAGACTAGAAGAGGGCACTGGATCCCTGCAGCTGGAGTTGCAGGCAGTTGTGAGCCATCTGGAATGGGTGCTGGGACCAAACTCATGTCCTTGGCAACAACAGTAAGGGCTCTCAGCTGTTGAGCCACCTCCGCAGCCCTTCTACCTTGTTTTATGAGACAGGGTCTCTCACTGAACCTGGAGCTCACCAATTGGCTGGACTGGCTGGCCAGCAAGCCCCAGCAATCCTCCTGCCTCTACTCCCCCAGCGCTGTGATTACAGGCATGCTATCATGCCCAATGTTTTATATGAGTGTTGGGGATCCACACTCAGGCCAGGCACTCTGCTGAGTCAGCTTCCCAGCCTGTGATTGGGTAACATTCAAAAGTCATCTTCGCTCCATGGAAAAGGATGCCATTAAAGCTATTCCATGCCATTTTAAATATTGAAAAACAGTCAGCCTTTACGCACAGTAACATTTCCTTTAACAGCTTGCTAAGATATTAGCATGACTGCTACTGTACCACTGAGGCTGAGACTGGAAGCTGGAGACTGGATGCTCCACTTAGGGCAGACCCTAGAGGGTAGCCTACTTTTAACCTACAGGTTCCCAGAAGCTTGAGAAGGCTGGGATCGGAAAGTATCTATCTTTAAACAAAAGGAAGTCCTGGGCTCTTTGTTGAGCACCCCAGGCTTGGAAACCCAGGGATGCCCGACCATAGTCAGAACAGTTCCCTCTAAAGACTCTGCCCCTCCCCCAAGGCTCTCAGCACAGAAACACTGCCTCTCAGGATGAAAAGGGCAGCTGCTCAGAGCCACAAACAAGCCCTCCCACGACAGCCCAGCCGCAGCTGCATTTCCAGATATCCCCGCCTCTCTCTGTATCCCAGAGCCTGAACTATAATGGAATAATTGGAATAAGATATAAAAGAGAACTTCCCACCCAAAGGAGCATGAGGAATGAGAGGCTGGTAATTTTTAGACATAAAAGAACACGCCCACAATGCCACCCTTGCCCTCTAAGCACAGGGCAAATTGGCAAATCAGTACACCCTCTTGGGCACTTCTCTCCCAACATCTAACATACATATGCTTACACACACACACACACACACACACACACACACACACACACACACACACACACACACACCTTGCTCTTGCCCCCTTCCTTCCCATCTTCTATTCTTGGGACCTTGCTCCCAGGAGCCAGGGAAGGACAAAGGCCCTCCATGTAGCCTCCTGGAGTATCTCTATCATACCCAAGTCCTTGCTCACTTCGATGAGATGCCACATGGCAGAGCCAGGACCTCTCTTTGGGAAAACTCCCACTCTAGCTCAAGCAAGTGGCATCTGCTAAACACTTCTCCATCTAAACTTGGACTCCTCCCTCATAGACGGCAAGTCAAGTCCAGCCCTCGCCCACCAATGCACAGTCCAGGTAGGCAGCTGATTAGGGAAAGACACAGGCCACGTACAAGCCTCTCTCAAGTGTAAAGTTCAGAATGTCCTGTATGCACAACTATCCAGCTCACTGATGAGGAAGGGTAAAGATGATTCAAAAGGCTCTAAAGAATGATTTTTATTTTTGGTCTGGACAAAAAAGTATGCAGAAAGTAATCTGAGGCAGAGACTGAACTGGCCAACATGCTTCAGGGCAGTGAAATCATGATGTATGAGTTATCTTTCCTTTGGCATAGAAATCATCCATGTCTCTATTAGGGGAAACACACACACTTGTAGGCTTTGAGCCATGAAAATTACCAATCTATATGCCAACATCACTTCATAAGGTCTGGGCCTAATCAGTAACAAACTGAGTATCCAAGGGGTGTTCCTCTCAAATTAAATAAGTTTTGGGTGGAGCTGGGAGTGTTGCTAGACACGAAGTCATCCCTTTGCTTCACTCCCAAGCACTGGCTATTTTTCTCAACCCCTAGTCTTTGCCCTCAAGGTGCTTTTAAAATGTGGGGTGAGGCAAGCCTGTTATTTTTCTATATGATAGAATTAAGCAACCTCCTCCCAATTTTGTCCCTTTCTTTAGATGTGACAATTGAAAGGAAGGTATCCTCATCGGTCAAAATGCACATTGAAATATCTAGAGACAAAGTTTCCTGATATCTGAAATTTGCTTTAAAATATGCCAGAGAGGGGCTGGAGAGGTCGAGGCATCTGTCACCAAGCCTCGCCAACTGAGTTCAGTCCCCTGGGACCTACAGGGTGTAAGGAGAGGAACAGTTCCCACAGGTTGTCTTCTGATCTCTACTCCTGAGCTATAACACATGTGCACATACATAGCACAACAAGTACACAATGTAATTAAAAACCCTTTTTAAAATATGATGGGGCAAACAAACACTGGGGAAAAGAGAGGAAATGGGCCCAATAAGGGTTGAAGCTGAGTGAACTTTACATGGGAATTCAAATTTCCTTCTGTGCTTTCATGATCATGGCCAAGCCAAGACAACATACTACCATGTGTATGAACTTCTCACGCACTGACAGGATTTATGGAGGTCATCATATGATTTATTGAGTTCACCGCTAATTCTGTCTTCCCTGCTCAGAAAACAAGCTCCATGGGGCAGAGCCTCTTGTCATTTTCTCCCTCCCCAGCACTGGGAGACCACTGATTCCTGTGAGTGCACAGTAGGTGTCTGACTACACCCAACATAAAAGAGCCACTGTATCGGCCTTGCCTGGGAACCCGAAGCAGGGGTGGTCTGTGAAGACAAGGTATAAAGGACACCAGGAAGGACTGGGTTTTCCTTCCTTTCTTTTTGATGCTAGGACTCGAACCCGGGGCCTCTCAGGTGTTGAACACCAACCCCCACCTTGCACTAGGAACAGTTTTTAGCAGTGTGGACTCTGAGCAGTTATATAATTGTGGTGGTGCACACCGCACCTTGGAAAACCTGGCAGATGCTGAGTGGTGGTGGCACACACCTTTAATACCAGTACTTGGGAGGTGAGTTCAAGGCCAACCTGCTTTACAAAGTGAGTTCCAGGACAGCCAGGACCATTACACAGAGAAACCCTGTCTCAAAAAACCAAAAAAGAAAGAAGGAAAGAAAGAAAACCTGGCAGACAAAAGAGGAGCAGGGGAAGGCAGGCTTGTAGAGAAGGACCAGCAGGATCTGGCTAGAGGTAGGAGAGAATGGTGGTTATTCAAGCAGCAGAATGTGGCAGTAGTCTCCCTTGGGGCCTCATTTCATATTTCAGGGTGGGGGCCCAGACTTCAGCAGGAGTTGGGGGACTGCAGTTGCCCAGGGTTGGATGTCACCAACAACAGTCACTAGGATAGCACCTTAGGCTCTCGGCAGGGTTGCTTTTGATGTAGCTCTGGCTGTTGGGCAGGAGGGATCATGAGCTAGCCCAGGCAGCCTGCTCCATTAATGCCACCCAGTTTTCAATGAGGCTGCAGAAGACCTGAGCCAGTGGGCCTGTGGCAGGGCTTTGCGGGCAGAGCCGCTGGCAGGAAATCAAGGCTCAGCGGTTCAGCTGGAGATGAAAGGGCATTTTTAGCTGACCCCCATCAAGTGTACCCACACTGTCTGCCCCACTCCCTGGGGAGCCAGGTGAGAGACTCTCCTACTTCCCTTCCCACTTCCTCACCCTTAACCTAAGTGGTGTGTTAAAGAGAGAGAAAGAGTCTGTATTCTTTCTGCAGGTTCTAATTACCAGCTTCCCTTGCAAGTCCCACGGACGTTATGCCTAAGTGAGTGGTGCAAAAGTTCTACAAGAGCTAGTTCCAGGACAGCCTCCAAAGCCACAGAGAAACCCTGTCTCGAAAAACAAAAAAAAACAAACAAAACAACAACAACAAAAAACCAACAACAACAACAAAATAAACCAAAAAGGTGTTCCCTTAACCTTTGCACCACCAGTCCCACCTCTGCAGTTAGAGATTTGCTGTCTCCTTGACATATTTGTGAGCAGAAGGGGGAGGGTGCTGGAGGGGGGGAGAAAGAGGAGGAAGAGACCGTGTGTGTGTGTGTGTGTGTGTGTGTGTGGTGCACGCGCACGCGCACGCGCACACACACACGTTCCATGGCTACCCTCACAAAGGACAGGACAGAGTCCTGGGTTTCCTCCTCTGCCTCCTGGTACTGAGAATCACGAAGTTGAAGCTGGGGTGGCAGCACAGGCCTTATGAGACAGAGTCAGGTGGCTGGATGAGAGTTTGAGGCTAGCCTGGTCTACATAGTGAGTTCTAGGACAGCCAGGGCCGTGAAGAGAGATCATTTCTCGAAACAGAGAGAAAGAATCACAAAGTGACCTAAGGTTCTGGAGGATGCAGGGCCTCTACCCCTAGGCCTGCACTGGAAATATAAAATCAGGGGCCTCTGGGGGGAAAAGATGCTCTGCAAATGTACTGAAAGGTTCAGGGTAGTGGGGATTGGGTGCTGATGGCCTTAGCGCTAACAACTGAGCACCGAGTGAACACTGAGTGACAAGGGCTGGGCAAAGGGGCACTGAGGCTAGAGCCGCACTGTACTGGACCCACCTCTCCAGAGCCCGGCAGTCCTGCGACACGTGGGTGCTCCAGACAACATCTGGCTAGTGAAAGAGCGAGAAGTGTGCACCAGGCATTGGAGGGGGACTTGGAGAAGGGAAGGCCTAGGGTCTTCAGTAAACAATGGCATTTTATGGAACACTGTGCTGGCTGGGAGCTGTCAGATCCCTACAGACAACCACCGTCCTGGGCAGCAGTGTCTGCCTCTCCCCCACCTGGGCTCCTTCACACCAACAGGGTGTTGGAGGCTGCAGTGACGATATATGGATATGTGTCCACTTCTACATATTTCCACCCTCTGCCCCAACACACCTGACTGAGGCCAGACACCCTGGTTCTGACTACTCATTCTGAGATGTAAGTACTACCAGCAAACAAGGAAAACGCTGGGAGCCCATGAGCTATCTCAGCAAACCCTGAGAATGCTGTGGCCTCCTCACATCAGCTTCTGTCAGGGCCCACTGTCACTCAGCTAGGACTAACTTGGTCCTGAAGCCAAAGTCACAGCTCGCACGGCCCTGATGGCTATATGTATTTCCACATAGCATCTCCTCAATCTGCACTCGGTGTGATCCCACGTCTCCTGAGCCCTAGGAGCCACCAGGTCCCCTAAAACATTTCCAGCCACACTATAATCACTTCACAGGGTTTAAATTTAAGACCAGCTAGAATTTTGACAAAAGCCTCAAGAGAACAAGCAACCCCAAAGAGAACCAAATAGTTTACCTGGTGCCTCAAAGAATGGCACACAAGCCACCTAGCAATCTAAAACCCACCCACCACTCACCTTCACACCATCTTAAAGGAACCCCACTAAATCTCCTCACCTGCTGTCTTAGCTAGGGTTACTATTGCTACGATGAAACTCTGTGACCAAAGCAACTTGGGGAGGAAATGGTTCATTTGGCTTATACTTCCACATCACTGTTCATCATCAAAGGAAGTCAGGACAGGAACTCAAGCAAGGGAGGAACCTGGAGGCAGGAGCTGATGCAGAGGCTACAGAGGGATACTACTTACTGGCTTGCTTCTCATGGTGTTCTCAGCCTGCTTTCTAATAGAACCCAGGACCAGCAACCCAGAGGTAGCACCACCCACCACGGGCCGGCCCCTCCCCCTTTAATCTAATTAATCTAATCATAAAACTAATTAAGCAAATGCCCTAAAGGCTTACCTATGGCCTGATCTTCTGCAAGTATTTTCTCGATTGAGGCGCTCTCCTCTCTGATGACTCTAGCTTGTGTCAAGTTGACACGAAACTGGCCAGCCCAAGAGCCTCAACACTGAGTCCTAAATTAATACAGGGTATGACCTGAGCTGAGTGTCTTGGTTGGACAGCCATGAGACTGTCACTGAGGCCAGGGATTTCCTTGATGGGGACACACAGCCTGTCCTGGGATCCTCTTCTCTAGGGGATCGCCTCAAAGGTCAACCTTGAACACATGTAAAAGGTGGGTATTAGAAAGCCCTGCCATGTAAATAAAGCTCCCTCCTTGTCCTCACCTGCCAGTGAGGGGACAGAGGGATCCAAGGAGGCAGAGTGGAATCTGGGGCCAGTTACTTAAATACTGGGCCTCAGTTTTCCCATCTGTAAGATGGGGAGCTGTAAGAGCTGGAGATTAGGGTGCATGTACTTATCCAACAGAATACCTGGTGTACAAAGCCATCTAAAATTGTCACCCTTGCCCAGCTCCTGTCACACATGAGCAAGCTCAGACTTCTGCTGGCTCACTGTAGAGGACCCCACTGCCCAGATCTCTTGTGGATATAAAAAGAGTAGAGAAATTCCTTAGGCAGCAGAGGTCTCCGTAGGACAGTAGACTACCTGGGAAGTCCCACACAACTCTGCATCAGAAGGACTGCTCAGGACCACCAGGCCTCTGACAGGTACAGGTTGTCAAGGTTATGAGAGGGTTCAGGATGCAACCAGGGACGCTGCTGGGGGTGCTGGGCTATTGGAAGGGACAACCTGGGAATCAGTTCTGGAGAAGATAGAGAGGAGACAGAGAAAAGAGCTTGGGTCTGTGCTGGCTGAGCAAGCATTTCCAGTGGTGAAAGGGCAGAGTGGTTTCTGCGAGAGCCCATCCCCTCCCGAGACACAGAATGACCTAGAGAATTCCCTAGTCTCGCTGATTCTCAGTAACACATCCTCATTGAAAAACACTGCGTCCCGTAAATACTTCTCTCCCTGTCGGAAGAGGCTCTCAGTCTCTCCTCAATCATGTGGCTCCATTTGGTACCTTATTCTAACTTCACTCACCAGGAGACTGTGGGCTACCCCTCCTCCCGAGGGACCCAGCAACCAGAGGAAAAGACCAGCTTAGGTTCACCGTGGCCTGGTCATGGGATGTCAGGCAATCTTTTTTTTTTTTTAATGTACCGATGTGTATGTGTACATCCATGTATGTGCACACTCATGTGTGTGTGCTCGTGCATGCACAGATACGGAGACCAGAGGGCAACCCTGAGTGCCATTCCCCAAGGAAGTTCCTACCTTCTTTGAGCCTTGAGCTCACCAATTAGGTTAGACTGGCTGGCCATCAGGGCCCAGGGATCTTCCAGCTTCCCAGTGTGGGTATTACAAGTGCATACCACCATACCGCCATGCCAGGCGTTGTTGTCGGGTTCTGGGAATGAAACTCAGACAATACTGTTTCCCCCCTCCCCATTTTTCCTCTCTTTCAGGCCTTTAGGAGGAGTTGAAATTAGCTCACAATAGATTCTCACACAAGGCAGCTTTTATTTGAGAATAATTCAGGTCTCACCAGAATTAGTCCCTGCAGCTGGAGGCATTCATCTACCATAAGGCTACTTCTCCCTTCTCCCTCTGTGTCCCCCCACCCCACCCCATTTCCCTCCTATTAGGACCCATGGATGTGGCCACAGCACCAAACCACCACCAGGGAGCTCCAGTCACCATCAGGAAGGACTTTCCCGCAGATGATTAGGGTAGGGGTAAGTCGCCAGCATGTCCCCTCCATGTCTACCCCACCTCAGACCCAGGCCTGCGCCTCTCAAGGGAAAGAGTTTCTGAAATGGAAAGGTTCCAGATATTTAGCCCAGTGTGACAATCTCTGAGTAATCCCCTCTCACAGCAGGACAGGGAAGGGGAAGTGTAATTAAAACCACGGGTTAATTAGTAGTAGCAGCCATCTTGCTGCCTCTCCCTCTCATCTAGGGCTGTGGGAGCCAACATGGACCACCTCCCTCCTCCTTCTCCACCCATCATCCCAATGCTAAAGAGTTCCTGTTAAGAACACCAGAATAGTCTTCGTGGCCTCAAACCCTCCCTAAGTATACTGAAGAGTCAGGAGGACAGGTCAGAGGGAGGGGTCCTGGTCCTTAGAGAGGAGTAGAGCTTCGAGCCCAACTCCAAGAAGGAGACAGTCTGAGGATTTGTTTCAATACAAAATCCTGTAGGTGGAACCAAGGAGGCAGGTGACAGATGACAGAGAAAGGAAGCAGAAAAGCACATCGATGAAAACAGAGAGAGGAGAGAGCTGAAGGCAGCCAAGGCACATGTCTGAGAACCCGGCGTTCCCTCATGGACAGCTTAACATCTCCCTAGCTTAGCATGCCTCAGTAGCCCCATCTATGAGGTGGGATAATAAAACCACATCTACCCTTAGGGTTTTTATAGACTGAAGCAAGTATCATGGCTATTTTGCAAGTGAGGAAACTGAGTCTACGGGAAGAGAAATGATTTGACCTGAATCACCCTAGGGATAAATGGCTGAGTGGGGATTCAAACCCAGAATTGCATGGCTGCTGGCTCTTTCTGCCGCTCTTCTAGTCCAGCCTCCTCAGCAGAGCCGGAGGCCTTCACACTAGCACCCCTCCCTGCCCCAACTTTGGTAGGTGCCCAAAGTTAGGCAGCAGGAACCACCTGAGGGGAAGCCAGGAGCCAGTCACAAAGAACTAAGAGAAACTAAGATGGCAGCGGCAGATCCAGCAGCTTCTCCGTCAGGCCCTAAGTTATCCTTTGCTTCCTCTTATCTGTGAGTATATGAGACTCCCCAGGAAGGAGAATAAGAGAACAGTTCAGGCACAGAAGGGTCACCAGAGGCCGGCAGGAATGCCAGAGCCGAGCTGCTCTGAATGCAGGCAAGCCACTTGGCCACTGGAAGAAGGAACTTGCAAACAAGGTTCCAAACAGCTGTGGGGGTCTTACTGGAGTCCTGACAGGATCTTGGCAAACCCCAGGGGTGCGTGGGGGCTCTGACAGGCCACTGCAGTCCTCATTTCCAGAAGGCTCTGAGGTTGTTTTTGCAAACCACAGAGTAGCAAAGGCAATGTACTGCCTGAGAAAAATTCCTGTGGAGACTGTTAATGGAGGGTGGTGGGCACTTGAACAGGACACTGAGATCACAGGCAGACAGCTCATGAGCTGTAATAAAATCCTGTCAGGCAGAGCTCATCTCTTCCGTTGGCGGGGTCACCATGCCGCAGACGAGGGAAATGGGGTTTACTCACAGCGCTGAAACATCTGAGCTCTTTACAAAATTCTGTGTGCAAGCTAGACAAGGAAGCTGGAAGGTGGGAAGTTAGCAGAACGTTTCCCTGCTGCGCGATCGTACCATGGGAGTGCTTCCCAGTTGGCCTTGGAAGGAAAGAGGAGGCCTGCTGTAGGGCTCCAACCTGCTTCAATGTCTTATCAGTCTCTTGGATCAACACACAGGAAGCACTGCAAGCCAGGAGCAACAGCAGAAATACTGGATGCCAGAAACAGGGCCTGCAAGATCCCAATCAGCTGTAGAGATAGATGCAACTTAACTAGAGAAAATGAATTAGGGAAAAAGACGTAAAGTCCCAACCAGGACACCAAAAAGCTACAGCACACTCATAGGGTGAATCATATCCCCCACAAAATCATATACCAATATTTTAGTCCCCCAATATCTCAGGATGTAACTTTATTTGGAAATAGGATTATTGCAGATTGAATTAGATGGAGTCATACCAGAGAAGAATGAACCCCTCACCCAATATGAATGGTGGCCTTATAAAGAGAGGAAATCTGGAGACAGATGCATTCAAATGGAGATGAAGGCAGAAATAGATTAAATCTGTAAGTGAAGAAACACCCTAGATTGCCAATTAATACCAGAAGCACCAGTAAAATCCTCCATCATATCCCTCCGAGGGAACCATTACCATCCATATTGGACCTCCAGTTTGCCAGTCTGTGAGACAGCACATATCTGCTGTTTGGTCCACCCTGCTGATGGTACTTTGTTATGGTAGGCCTAGCAAACTCCTGAAGCACAAAGACAAAATCAGGAAGATGGAGCTGTAACAGCTTACATTAAAGGGACCTGGAAATGTTTGATGGTTGGCTGTAAGGCCAATCAAAATCCAGCAGTGCTGTGTGGCTGCCCAAAGCATCCAGGTCAAAACTGAAGCTACCTTAATGGAAGGTGTGGCCAGCAGACTGGCCAGCAGCCACCACACTCCCCCCCCCCCCCCCGTGCATGGTTGATTCTCACAGCCTTGTTTTGGGGGATCTCAGAGTCCTGGTCCGAGATATAAAGACATCAGAGGATTAAAGTAGTTTGGAAGAGATGAGAAGCAGAGAAGAGATCTGAGCTTGCTAGGAGCAAGCACACAGAGATGGCATGCAGCTCACAGGGAGAGAAGCAGACGGGAGCTTTCTACTAGGCATATCGCAAATATACACAATAAACCAAATACCTTGTACCTATTAGGAGAAACGAGCTTTCTATTTCTGAAGGACTGAAGATTCACACCTTTTGATAACTTCAAGAAGGGGCCATTCACATTCCTGCCTCGAGTGCCACCAGTGTAGGCTTCTTACCTATTTAAACTTAGAGGCCACCATGAGATAGACATTTTGCCCTCAAGACTTTTCCTAGCTGGCTTGAGTAGATTAAATTGTGTACTAAGGGCAGAAGTCATAATTCAGATGAGATTTGGTGAGACTAGGAGGAGGAAGCTGCTTGTGCTCCCAGGAGGTCTCAGGGGGATAAGGATGAGAAGAATGCAGCCCTGGTTCTCTCTATTCAGAGTTGGGAGTTGGTACTTTAGAATCAACTGAGAGGCTGCAGATGGAGTTCCATGGTAGAGAACTTGCCTAATGTGCACAAGACCCAGCACTTTGTAAACAGACGTTAATTAATCCAATTTGAGGGAGCCCCAGACTAGTGTGGGTTGTTCGAGGAGTAGGGGAGCCCATTCCCCCCCTTCTCTTTGCAGGCCTCCAGGATCACTCACTGGGATGGGCAGATATGATGCCAGTGGGGAGAAAACCTTTCATCACGATCTGATTCTAATGCCAAGAGCCACAGATAGAGTTGGGATCTGCAGTGTCCCCAAGAGGCCCATGCAATAAAGTCTTGTTTCCCAGCATGGCACTACTGACAAGTGATGTAACCTTTAAAAGATGGAGCTTAGCTCCTTGAGTCATCAGGGGTGTGCCCACGAAAGGGACTGTGGAACTCTGGCCTCTTCCTTTTTCCTTTCCGTGTCCTGGCTGTCAGGTGAAAGGTTTTGTCTTATACTGCTGCCAACATATATTATCTTGCTGTAGGCTCAAAATCAATGGTTCAGCCAATCATGGGCTGAAACTTCAGCAACAGTGAACCTTTTGTGTTTATAAGATGATTATCTCCGGTGTTACAGTAGTGGGAAGCTGACCACATCCTGTCACCTTCCATTAAACCCATATTCCTTAGTCATCCAGTGCAGGGCAGGGGAGGTAGCTCAGAAAAGGGAAAGAATCTGTATAAAACCCACCACCACAAAATAGTCACACTGATGGGGTTGGAGAGATGGCTCAGTGGTTAAGAGCACTGACTACGCTTCCAAAAGACATGGGTTCAATTCCTAGCACCTACATGGCAGCCCACAACTGTCTGTAACTCCAGTTCCAGGAGATCCAACACTCTTACACAGATATACATGCAAGCAAAACTCCAATAAGATAAAAAAAATTAAAAAATCGTCACCCTGCATTTGAACCCAAGTCTGCTTCATCCTCCAGGCCACCCATCCCAAGGCTCTCCCCGGCTTCCCTGATAACCAGTTGCAGGAGGAGTTCCAAGTAAGTGTCAAAGGATCCAGCAACAGAAGGAGCATGATCTGAAGCAGAGCCCCAATCCCAGCAAGAAGTATGATGTCCTGGAGACTTAACAGCTAGGTGACATTAACTGCTGGTTTAGTAGGTGCCAGGTGCCCAGTGCCATTCAAATGCTGACAAGTTCAAGACGGTGCAGCTGCTGTTGCTGACCAGGGAACTCATCTTGAGAAACACTGCTTTCCAGCAGCAGAAGGGAACTAAGTGCTCCAGCCTGGGGCTGGGCCATCATCTGTCTCTAGCATGGGAGTTTTTCAGGCACCCATCTGGTGCCTTCTGACAATCCCAACTTCTGGGACTTTCCACTCCAGAGGCCTCTGCAGCCATACTTTCTTTGGACTGCCAACTCCCAAATAATGACACAGAGACTTCTTATTAAGTATGAAAGTTTGGCCTCAGCTTGGCTTGTTCCCAACTAGCTCTTAAAACATAAATTAATGCATTTATATTAATCTACATTCCGCCACGTGGCTCATTACCTCTCCGAAGTACCATATGTCCGACTTCCTCCCTGTTTAACCAGCAAATCTCCCTTCCCAAAGATTCTTCCCTGAGTTCCTCTCTCTCCCTGGAAGTCCCATCTATTCTGCCCTGCCTAGCTATTGACCATTTAACCAATCTATTAAACCAATCAGAAGGTGTCGTTGGCAGGCAAGGAAAGACAGGGACACATCTTCACACAGTGTGATCAAATATCCCCAAACAGTCATCTGCTTCACCTGGTGCTTCTGTAGTCAGCCACAGTGACCGTGGCCTCAGGCATTTCCCCCCTCTGAACACAGTAGCTACTTTCACTGGTGCTTCCACGGCTGAGTGTTCCAACACCCTCCTCATGCCAAGTGCTTCCCACTGACCACCCTTGAGTTGGTTGAGACTCCATGTCCAGAAGTGAGCCCAGATAACCAGGGAGAACACACGCTAGGTCTTGCCTCTCTTTGTGCCATTTAAGATGGTGGTGCTTTGAGCGACCTCATCACCTTGTGACATTCCTTTGAAGTCTGTGCAGCATCAAACCCCTCAGATCTGTTTTTTGGGCTCTCAGCCAAATCAGGTCTGCTCTGCCCCCACTCCCAGCTCCCCTCAAGAACTTCAGTAATTAATTTCTGCGATCTAAATGCAACTTTCCATCTGCCCCTGTTAAATTTCATTCTGTTAGTTTAAACCCAGCATTCCAGTCTGTTGAGATCATTTTTGAATCTTTATTCTGTCTTTTATAGAAGCTGCCCATTATGGCCTTGTCATCAACAAATTTGATAAGCTCGATTACTCCAGTCTCATCCAAGTCCTGGATAAAAATGGGAAGCTTCATTTTTCTGGGAGCTCACTTGCCACTAAGCAGCTTCCCTTTTGGAATCCTCAATCATAAGATCATTCTTCCCCAAATCAGGTCTCCTACAACTAAAGAAAGGTCTCACGACATGTCATTTCTTTCTTTGGACATTGTAACCACCGGCTGATGTATTCTCTTTCATCTGAGCTGGTTCTTGGTCATAGCCAGAATGGAATCCGAATGGACAGGCTTGGTTACCACTTCTCAGCCTTCTCAACAATGACATGCTATAGAGGTAAGAATGCAAAACTATATCCAACCTTGTACTTAAAGCAATATTTGACTTCCAACAAATGAGACTTCCTCTCCTCCATAATACCAGAACTTTATAATACATCCTGAGAAAGTGGCAGCCCACTCCTCCCAACTTGCTGGGAAAGCTGTAACAGAGATGTGTCATACTTGGACCTGCTTAGCTGCAAGGTATGCTGGGATCTTGGCAGCTGGCTGGTGAAGCAGTAAGGAGTGTTTCCGACTGCAGACTATTTGGGGAGAGGGAGCAAGGACATAATCAGGGAAGTAAACAGGAAGGGAGTGGGGATATACACCTGCAATCCTAGCACTGGGGAGGCAGAACCAAGAGAATCAGAGGTTCAAGGTCAGCCTGAGATAGTGAGACTATCTCAAAAACACATAAATAAATAAAGGAAAGAAAAATGTCTAACATGCCTACTCTCCTGCCATTCATATGTGAGCAGCTTCTCCTCTTCTGTCAGAGAAAGGCACAACGTATATCCATGGGATGCTGGCAGAACATTTGCTGTTGCTATCACAAGCCAAAAGTTACTAAAAAGACTGAGGAAATGTATATGCAGTCATTAAGCATGAAGAGTCTGGGTTTAAATCCCAGCTTATTGGCTATGTAACCTTGGGCAAATTGTTTTCTATCTTCCAAGGTTTCAATTTCCTCATGTGAAAAGTGGAGATAAAAATAATATCTGCACATAAGGCACATGAGCATGAAAAGAGACAATGCATCTAAAATGTGTAGCACACTACCTGGTATATAGGAACATTGGGGTAAGTAATAGTTGTTATTACAGAATAAGTGCTTCAGGGCTCTGAGTGCCAAGAGTTCAAGGGTTGAATGTGGAAGAGTAAAGGGCTGAGGAGGTGGAAGGCCAGAGATAGAAGACACTGAAGGCCAAGTGTTCATCTAAAGGCCAAGGCAGCATTATAGGAAATTGATCTGGGGATGAGCCTAGAAGAATCTCGAGGTAAAGGGATTTTGATCCCATGTCAGGAAGGACAAAACAGTCATTCTGCAGCCTCAGAATTCACTGAAAAACTTTGTTGTTTTAGCTCTGAATTCGAGAACTTATTACTGCTATAGGAAATCAGTCAGAAATGGCCTTAATGGACCATGTTAAAAAGAAGC
The DNA here is from genome assembly GCF_003668045.3 of Cricetulus griseus. Taxonomy (NCBI): domain Eukaryota; kingdom Metazoa; phylum Chordata; class Mammalia; order Rodentia; family Cricetidae; genus Cricetulus; species Cricetulus griseus. The sequence goes on from NC_048597.1 coordinate 54,101,611, forward strand.
ATAAATATTCCACTTCAGGAAATCTGTTCTGAAGAAATAATCATCAATAGCCCAAAGATTTATGTCCAGGGATGTTCATTGCAGCATTATTTATAATGGTGAAAAATGGCTTACAGTCTAAATGTCCAACCACAGAGTATTTGCTAAATAAATTATGGTGCATCCATATGATGGAATACAGGCAGCCATTAAGAAGTCCATTTTAGAGAAACACTTAAGACTTGGGGAAATTATCACAATATGTTGTTAAGTGAAAAGAGCTGGATGCAAAATATCCCAGACATATGACCACAATTGAGTACATACCTCTCTTCGAGAAAATATGCTAAAGTGTTAAATAGATGAGCTATTTTTATAAATGTTTTTCAAGAAAAAATGGCCCAAAATTATATTAGAAAGAGTTCCCCTAGTCAGTTTCTAATAAAAAGTCATTAAATTCAGAATACAGAAACATGAACAGTGGCTGTGATCTGAATGCCAGGAGCTGGTACTGAGGAAAATGGAGTGGATTGTTTAGAAAAGTGAGGGCTAAGAGATGCTGCATGCCATTGGCATGAGGCCAGGTGGAATCTAGGGAAGATTTAGGTCAATGGCTCCCAACCAAGCTGCATATGGGATACACACACACACACACTCACACACACACACACACACACACACACACACACACACACACACACATGCACGCACACCAGTGCCCATGCTCTTCCTCCAAGAATTCTAATTTAATTGAGGTCTAGGATAGGACAGTCTTGTATAATTATCATATTCATATACATGGTCAGATTTTTTGTTTTTGTTTTTTTTTTTTGTTGTTGTTGTTTTTTGTTTTTTTGTTTTTTTGAGACAGGGTTTCTTTGTGTAGCTTTGTAGACCAGGCTGACCTCGAACTCACAGAGATCTGCCTGCCTCTGCTTCCCGAGTGCTGGGATTAAAGGCGTGTGCCAACCACTGCCCAGCTTTGTTTTGTTTTTTGAGACATAGTTTCACTATGTAGACTTGGCTGGTCTGTAATCAATCAGTTATGTAGACAGGAGACAGGCTGGCCCTTGAGCTCAGAGATCCACCTTCTTCTATCTCCCTAGTGTTGGGATTAAAGCATGTGTTACCATGCCCAGTTAAATTTCCCTCTCTCTCTCTCTCTCTCTCTCTCTCTCTCTCTCTCTCTCTCTCTCTCTCTTTCTCTCTCTCTCTCTCTCTCTCTCTCTCTCTGTGTGTGTGTGTGTGTGTGTGTGTGTGTGTGTGTGTGTGTGTGTAGGCATTCATATGCTATGGTGTGTGTATGTGGAGGTCAGAGGACAACTTCCAGGAGTTGGTTATCAGCATCTATCACCACATAACATACTGAAAGCTAGCTGGCCCATGGACTTCCAGGTGATTCTCCTGTCTCTAGCTCCCATCTTGCAGTAAGAGTACAAGGATTAAAGACACACCTCACAGCCACTGGCTATTTATATTGATTCTGGGCACTGAACTCAGAATGTTTGCATTAGTCTGTGACATAAACATTCTTGCCCACCAAGCTATCCTCCTACTGCCTGTGTCTATCTAAAACTCTCCAGGTGACTCTTATAGGAACTGGTGAGTTCAACACTGTCCTGGACCAAGCCAATGCTCCCAGTATGCAGTGGACCAAGTCAGTGCTCCCAGTATGTAGTGGACTGGGAGCACTGGACCCAGCAACCAAGCTTCTTGAGAGCTACAACCCAAAGCGCCTGTCTTATGCAAGAAAATTACCCTCAGCCTTGGGTGCCATTAGCAGAGGCAGGCACTCATCAGGGTTTGGCCTATTTGGAGGCTTTTGCTCAAGGACACTGCAGTGTACTTACAGATTCCTGATGAGATCCAGTGTACCAACTGACTACAAAAACAAACAACAAGCTGTACAAAAGCTAGAAGGAAGAGAAGATGCCAGGATTCTGGGACATCTACCGGAATTTGGTCCCAGTGGTATTTTCCTCTTCTGCCCTGCTTTTGGACAGAAACATACTCTGGCCAGTCAACAGAGTGAATGTGTGGTTCCTGAAAGTAGTCTGTTTTAGGTAGATGAGGCCTCTTGGAGGCTCCTTGTTTCATCTAGGTGCCTTGGAGAAAGAGAAGAAGGGACAGGCTGCTAGAAACAAAGGTTGGTACTAAATGATAAGATCTCCCAGCTTCTCACTTCAGATATAGAATTACTGAAGACACCCAAAGAAGAGGAAGAGGCCCCTGGTGGTGCTTTGCACACAGTATCCATCCATCCCTGAATAATCAAGAGCCAACTGCAGCTCTTTTGTTCTCCCTGCAGCTGGGATCCTGATGGGCCCTCAGGATAGTCACTATAACAGTAAGAAGGGGGCTCTGGCTCAGGTAGACCAGCTGGGATGGCAAGGGAAGGGCCTGAGTTGCCACCCCACAAATAGTTTCTTTGAAGTTGTCCCTTTGGCAGCTTCATGTCAGTTCTAGGGGAGAAAGAATCTACAAATAATAAATCTACAAAAACATAATAGTGGTCAAAACCATAACGCATAGCTGTGCAGTGTACTACACATGTATTCATTTCTCTCTCTCTCTCTCTCTCTCTCTCTCTCTCTCTCTCTCTCTCTCTCTCTCTCTCTCTCTCTCATACACACACACACACACACACACACACACACACCTCAACAGCACATTCACTTCCATGGGACTTTCGGCTTAGGCTGAGGTGAAAAGGAGAGAGTGCTTGCTTTATGAGAAGGCAAGTATTGGCAGTCAGGTGATTTACCAACTGGGGGGTTGAAAAATGACCTAAAGCTGAACATTCCCTACAACGAACTCACTAGAGTCAAGGCAGGGCCCCTGGGAGGTCATGAAGCAACCGCAGTCTCTTTTCAAAATTGGTGACTTTAGTGCCAGAGACAGCCTTGGGGCTCACCCTCCTTTTTCTAGATGAGGAATCTGATAGTTTTACAGATAAGTCAGAGGGCACCCTCAATGCTAACCCAGCCTCCTTACTATTTGAAACCTATCTCTTCTCATTTGATCCTCCCGGGATGGGTGGAACAGATGGTTACTAGCTATCCTCTAAGAACCAACCTTTCCCATCACAAAAGACTCAAGCCAGCCAGAGAGGTTGCTGGTTCAAATGCAAAGATATTCTGATACTATTGACAAGGCTTCAAATTCAAGTGAGTTCTATGTGTGAGTCTGATTAAGTTGTCCTTATTAAAGACAGATCAATGAGGCAGCTTCATGGCGGGACTCAGCATATGCAGCATTGAAACCTTCCATGCCCTCTGGGAAGGCCAGGTAGACTCCTTACCCCTACCCCCAGGTTTCAAGCCAGACAGTAGAGAATGAGACATGGGCCAACTGTCAGGATTCAACTCAAGGTCAAATTCTCTCAAGCTGTCGCTGGCCCTGGGTCCCTCTTCCTTTTTCCAGGACACCCAGCAACAAAGAGGACAGAAAATTATCATCTTTTTCCCCCCACTTTCAAGTCATCAACTCTAATAATTTCTTGTCAGTGAGCTCTCCGCTCCTGTCAAGATTAAAGGTTCATTCTGCAAGGTCTGGCTTACATCTCTCAGCTCAGGAAGGCAAAGACACCAAAGCAGAAGGGAAGGGAAGGGGTATGGCAGAGCCACAGGACACACAGAGCCTTCTCTCGGCTTCCTTTCAGAACTCTGCTTACAGTTGGAACTTCTCTAGCTGCCACTTTCTAGCATACAAGCTTGTTGAAGGAAGTTTTCCTCAGAAGGAACCCTTGGGAGAAATCTGTCAGATGCGGAAAATGACACATACAAAGATCCTCAGCTAAGCAGATGTCATCAAACCAAAGCCACAGAGAGGGAGGTTTGGAAAAAGTAGCCTTATGCCTCTAAAAAAGGTGTTGCCCATATAAGCTACAAAAAGAGAGCTCTGCACTGTCAATTCAATAAAATCATCCTAGCCAAGACATTCACTTTGGGATCTTGTCATACATTTAAAACCAAGCTAGTTAAGCACTGTCAGAAATGTGAGGCCACTCTAAGTGATGACTGTATGAATTCAAAGAAAACTCCTTCTGTAGAAGTAACTATCATGCACACATACATCCCACATGCCATAGAGAAATGGAGGCTCTGATCAGAAGGCTGGTTAAGACAGAGATGTTGCCAGGACCAAGGACATTCAACCCCTGAAGCATAAATTACCAACCAATATCCCCTACCAATAGTTGTCATCCCCAGAGGCCTGGCTTTGCCTTTGTCTACCCTAGGTAGAAAGGAGCTGTCCAGTCACAGTACAAATTAAGAAAAGTCTTAAGTCACTGGAAGGAATTGTGGTATCAGATAAGGAAGTGGAATCCTAGTCTTCTCAGTTGAAACCCTGGACTCCCAAGACTCCCAAATCCTTTGGACAAGTTGACATTAGATGTCAGGTCACCTAGACAAATGTAGAGGGAAAAAACACAGACACAGTAAATTCTATCACAGACATAGAGGTAATGTTGGTAATTGGGTTCTCCAGGGGATGCTGATTCACACCCACAAGGATGACCAAAGACAAGACTTACCATTGTCTCTACAGCTTCTAGAACAGTGCCTGGCACTGTAGGTGGTTGCTAATTAGGAAAAAGGAATGTATTACCTCTGTTGGTTTCATCTACCCTGTACCAAGACAACAAAGTCAACATTTGAGGATCATGAGACACATCTGGCTACTGGCTACTGAGGCAGGCATGAGTGGCAGATATTAGACTTTATCCCTGAGGTGCTTTGAGGCAGTATAGAAGGTGATATGTACTTCTGATCACAAACTTTGATCTTTCATCTTCTATATCCATTCCATCACTTTAGACATCAGTGAAAACAGTAGTTGACTGTAGTATCTAATTGAGCCCCTATGAAATATGGAAAATTAATTGACTGTAGTATCTAATTGAGCCCCTATGAGATATAGAAAGGGAACCAACCCAGGGATAGGAGCATTATGGTCAAAGTTCCAAAGAAATAGACCCAATACCATCTTCTTTCCAAATTCACAAACTCCACATGGCGATCTTCCTTCAGCCTTGTTAGGCTGGCTTTCTACAAATGGCTAGCATTCTTCCCCCTGCTTCTTCTAGGGACTTCCTTCCCTCTTTTAGAACCATACTCAAGGCTTAAGGCTTTCTGGATATTCCTTAGAATCTCTGAAGAATTAATGTGAACTTCCAGTCTTCCCTCATTCAACTTCTGAAGGTTTTTCCATATTAAATGGAAAAGAAAGCCATACATTTCCCCCCAGTAAAGTATTCAATTAGTTTACATGCACTAGGTTAAAGTGGGGGAGATGGACAGGAGGCTTGAGTCCCAGCCTCAGCACCATTATCTGGAACCTTGTGTCAGAACCCCTGACCTAAGAATTATCTCTCAGAAGAATGGTAATAGGCCCTGAAAGTGAGAGGAAGCTGGGATCCAAGATGATGAAGGTAGGGAAGGGCTGAGGAATATTGCAGTAGATCCCCAAGGTACAGAAATACAATAGCATGCCCCCCAGCAGATATTATGTCTTAGAATCTCAAAATTTTTGTCCTATAGATATAGGGACTTAGATAGCTCCAAAGCTGTAAGTTGGATGTGTTTGGACCATTTCATTTGAACAGTTTGACTTTAAACACTCAGTTGTCCTTAGGCCAATTCACTCTAATTGCCTTCCAAATCATGCCTTACATGTAACCTGCCTTACATTCTGTAGGGTATGAGTTTCTGACCTCCCCAACACCAACAGTCTTTAAGCTCTCTCCCATCTTGAACCTTGGTAAGAAGTGACTGATGAAGCCAGTCATGGTGACTCATATCTGTAATCCCAACAATCAGGAGGTCGAGGCAGGAGGAATGCCAAGAGTTTGAGGTTAGCCTAGGTTACTAAGATCTTGTTTCGGGGGAGAGAAGATGGGGGCATAGATGGAAAGATGGCTAGGTGGTTAAGGGCACTTGTTGCTCTTGCAGAGAACCTGGATTCAATTATCAACATCCTCGTGGTCCTCTCAATCCTAGTTCCAGGGAATCCAACAGGCACACACAAGGTACACATACACGTATGAAGGTAAAACACTCATGCAAATAAAGTAAAATAAATAAATCTAAAAGCAAACTTAAGCCTAGCCAAAGAATCAAAAGAAGCAATAGACAGAAGGACTTTCAGGCCAGAATTCTTCTAATCCCAATGAGAAGGAGGAATCAGATGACCTCTCAGTTTCTCTACCATTTAGTCTGGCTCTTGAAATAATGGAACTCCTCCCCTCAGGCCCTTACCCTATAGGATTCTCCTTGTGAACAGGCAGCTGGTGAGGAAGGGCCCCAGTCCTCTTCCACCTGAGTCACCAAGCTAGTCTTCTCTTAGGAAGACTGAGAAATTTCTGCCCTGTGCCTCGTGGTTTGTTTTAATCAGCACCTTGTACCGAGTGCTGCATACCACAGGTGCTTTAGCCATGCTTGAGGCTCACATTGATGGAGACATAGAGATAGAAGATCTGCCATTCCTTCCCAAACTGGTGGTGGTAGCTGGTGATAAGCAGAAAGGGCACACACACACACACACACACACACACACACACACACACACACACACACACACGCCTGGTACACATACCTTTCTTGATTTGTCACAGTACAGGTGTTCTTTCCTCCTCTAAAGCCCAGAAGGTCAGAAGGTTCCCGCTGCTCAGAAACGACCCCCCCATTTTACTCTCATTTTTATCCTTCCTCCCCCTGCGCTGGGAAGAAGCTCGATTGGAGACAGGGTGGTTTCTTTCTAAGCCTCTTACTTTGCCCCCCGTCCCCCCCCCCGCCCGCCACCCAGGCCCCAGACACACAACGTCCCATTCTGAAGCCCCAGTTCTCCTCTGCCCCTTCCTCAAGGTCGTGGGCTCCGGAAAGACGAGAAGCCACTTATAAATGCCAAGAAAAAAGGAAAGGAGGGTTAGGAAGACTGGAAAGGGATGGGCTGAAAGACAAGGGGGGATGAGGATGGGTAAGATGGTAAAACAGAATGAGGTCCAAGTTGGTACACGGTGGGGGTGGGCAATGGGAGAGCTGAGAAGGGTGGAAGGAGGTTGGATTTGCTAAAGGGTGGGGGAAACAGATCGGAGTTGGGACTAGAGAAGGCTCATATAGGTTCTAGACACAGGTAAACTTCAAACACCCCAGTCCTATTTGGTGGATCAAGAACGCGCAGCCCACGAAGGTGGGCTGCCCAGATGAGTCTGCGGGTTCTCTTTTTCTCCCACTGAAAACTGGGAGAGGACCGCAAGCCTGGGGGCAACGTCCAGAGGCCACCTCTTTGGATCCAAATGGCAAGGCCCATTCCGTCTGGTGCAAGCGGGACCAGACGACTTAGAACCAGGCCTGGATAAGGGGACCAGGAGGGGTGAGATCGGCGCTTCAGGTGGTCGTCTGGGCCTTTAAAGTTTGAGGCAGGCAACGGAAACCCACAGCGTCTGGCCGATCCTCTCCAGCCTTGCTTTCTTTCTCCGCGGGTCCTGCTGCTACTTCTGTCTCTGCTCTCGGGTCCCCGTATCCCCTTTCCAGTCCGCATCCCTCGCTGTGCCCAAGCACACCCCCCCCCGCTCCCTCCCTCCGCGCTGGATCTCCCGCGCGACGTGAGCGGAAAGTGAATGGGCAGCCCCAATCACAAAGACAAATTACCATGAGAAAAATAAATCAGGAAATCGCCCCTCTAGTCCTGGGTTCCCGCCGCACCCACTTCACTGGCCGAGGCAGGAGCGAGGGGCCCGGGCTGCTCCATCCAGAGCCTTGGAGGACAGAGTCTGGGCTACGTAGGGCCCAGTCAAGGCTTATGGGGGCGCGGGGACGGAGGGGGTGCTAGCAAGAATCCGGTGAGGGCCTAATTAGTGGCGGCGACGCGGGGACGTCCCTGCGCGGGAGATTTCACACTCTGAGCCGGCCACGCGTTCCCACGCGCCTCGCCTCCCGCACTCTCCCTCTGCCAGGTTTACTCGCCCGCCCTCTGCTGAGCCTCCATCTCGGCTCAGTCTCGGCGCCCTGTCCCGCTCTCTCCTCGGTCCCCCCTCCTCCAGGGCCGGGCTCTGGGTCTCCGCCACGGCTGCAGCCCAGACGCGCGGATCGCAGCCCAGTGGAGCCAGAACCCGGAGCAGGCGGGTGGCAGGAGCGCAGCAGCACTGAAGGCGCCCCAGCTGAGGTGGCCCTGGACAGCGTTAAAGCCCAGGGACCCGCTCTCCTGCCCCCTGCAGCCTCTCCAACCTGCCTCCAACTTACCAGCGCCCCGGACTCCCACCCCTCTACCCACCCGAGTTGCTGAAGTTTGCAACTTGCGGCCCCAGCCGGCGAGGGAAAAGCGCCGGGAGCTCCCGGACTCACCTCCCGGCAGCACGCGCAGGTGCCGGATTCCCCGCGGCCCTGGGCTCCGGGCGGTGCAGACCGCGGTGACGAACCGGAGCGCTGGCGGCCCGTCTGGGAATCGGGCGGCCGAACAGGCAGGATCCCGGCTATCGGCTCAGCGCTCCGTTGCAGTTCCCGACTCCGGTCGGGCCCGCTGCGCTCCGGCTGCTCCAACAGCGGCTGGATGCGCGGCCGACCCGCCGGGCTCGGCGGAGCTGGGCTCCAGCACCAACCCCGGCGCTCCAACTAGCTCCAGACCCCGCGCGCCGGAGAGAGTGGGGAGGAGGAGAGCCAGGGAGCAGAGGGGAGGGGGGAGGCAGTGGGGGAGGAGTTGGGAGCCAGCGGAGAGAAGGAGGGGAGCGGGAGAGAAAAGGAGGAGGGGGATGGAGAGGACCTGCTACTGCTAGCGCTTCACCCGCCAGCCCCGAGGAGCTGGGGAGAGCGCGAGGGGGCGCCCTACATCCCCATTTACCCCCTAGCAGGGCTCCGGCCCTAGGCCTTAGTACTACTAGAAGGGTGGACAGAAGCTGCCTCTGTCCTAGGTCTCTGAGCCCTTGCCATCTTTTTTCAGGTCCCACCTTACTGTGCTCTGCCACCCCATCTCAAACCAACCCCAACTTGGAGCATGAGAAACCCCCCCCCCCAACACACACACCCAGGGATCCCCAATTGCCCAGCCCTTTTAGCCAGGGAGAAACATTTTCCTGCCTGTGGATTTGAAATTTGAATGAGAAAAGGACCAAACCCGGGAGATCTGTAATAAACTCCAGTAATGGAGAGATGCTAGGCTGCTGAGCTGGACTGAAAAGCCAGAACTGACGGGTCGTTGGTTAACTTCACAGGCTACACGACCTTGGGAGAGCCTCTCCAAGTCTCAGTTTCCTCGGCTGTAAACTGGGGTTGGTGACGTGCATCCTACCGAACCTTGAATGAAGAACCAGCAGATCTAAGGGAGTGAAATTGCATCAGGGACTCTGGGAGGGTTTCCAAGGAATGCGCGATCCGCGGAGGGCGGAGTGATCTCCTCAGCAGAGGGACCCTTCGCGCAACCTCACCAAGAGGGGGTGGGATTGTTTCCAAGTTTAAGTGATCTAGTGTTAGTGGTGGCTAGAAGTCGGCAGGGAAAGTCGTGGAGAGCAAGCTTCAAACCCTAGCTGCCAAGGCAGCAAGCACGGATGGAAAGGGAGCCCTCTGCTGAACAAAAGCGGTACTTTAATGATAAAATAAGGTGACCTAAGGAAGTGAAAGAGTGGGAAAGACAAAGGACCTGAAAAATTGAAAACAAGACAAGTGTGCTTCTAAGAGGGAGTCGGAGAGAACCGCGAAATAATAATATTTTGAAGGAATGAAAACATTAGAAGACTTTTTGGAATGCTTTGGAGAATTAGAGCAGACTCCAGGCGAAGCACTTCGCGTCAAAAATGCTGGGTAAAGGAAACCCTGGGTAAAGCAGAAGAACGGAGGCGGTAGGAATCTCGGCAAGCGCTCCCTCCCAGCACCCCCAGGGTGATGGAACAGAAAGGGTGTGCTCTAAGAAAGCCCTTTGTGAGGTGCTGTGGAAAGAGAAACGGTGCCAGATCTCCGAGATAAAGACTTTCTAGGGCAACAGAAATGCTGAAACTCATAATGTGCTGTATAAAGAGGGACTCCCAAAGACAAAGCCTATTCCGGGCCCGAAGAGAGTTGCGAAGGAGGGGAGGGGAGAAAGCACAGTCGCATCTCATACGGAGGTCATCGGCTCAGAGGAAGCAATGCGTGATGCACGGATCAAACCTCACAAAGACAAAAAAGGTCTGCAGAGCGGAAACCACTTTGCACAATCTCCAGCTTGGGGAGGAGGGGGTTGATCAGGTCTCCTGATGGCCAATCTGGACCAACCCTCCCATACATTCCCAATCTCTAGAGCAGTGGTTCTTAACCTGTGGGTGGAGATCCCCTTTGGGGCCGTCAACCGGCCCTTTCACAGGGGTCACCTAAGGTGATTGGAAGACACAGACATTTGCATTATGATTCATAACAGTAGCAAAATTACAGTTATGAAGTAGCAACGAAAGTAGTTTTATGGTTTGGGGTTACCACATGAGGAACTGTATTAAAGGGTCGCAGCGTTAGGAAGGTGAGAGCCACTGCTCTAGAGGATTGTTTTCGCCATTGCAAAGATTCAAACACATGGGATACAGTATCTCTTTTTTTAAGACTTATTTTTATTTTATACGTATGTTTGTGTGTCTGTGTGCGTGTATGCCATGTGTATTCAGGTGCCCATGGAGACAAGGATAGGGCATTGGATTCCCTGGATCTGGACTTAGAGACAGTTGTGGGTCTCCCAATGTGGGTGCTGGGAACCAAACTCAGGTTCTCTGCAAGAACAGCAAGGGCTCTTAACTGCTGATCCACCTCTCCAACCCCTAGAAACACATTTTGATTAAAACAAACAAACAAAAACATTTTAGCTCCATAAACTGCATGGAATGAGAACTTTCATTTGTCTGACGGGAAGAGTAGACAAATGTCTTCTGGGTGGTTCTGTGTGCCACAAGTCTCTCTTGAAAAGCATTCAGAGCCTCCATCCTTCACACAGGCTCTCACCAGCCTTCCCTATCCCCACTGTTTAGACTGTTTTCCCTTACCCATCATCCACATTCCCTCCTGGCTTGCCCTCTACATCATATGAATGAGCTGGGGGTGGGTGGCGCAGGAAGAGGAGAAATGACAACCTTGTCTGGGAAAACAGGAAAGGAAACCAACCTCTTCAGGGAAGAGCCAAGGAGAGACACTCAGAGACACAGGCTGGGGAGCAAGGCTGCATGCAACCCTGAGCTAATTAATCCTAATTGCATCCTACTGTGTTGTATTGATTATCAGTGATTACTCAAGTGCTCTCAATATCAGAGCGCTCCAGAAGCTGGACACTAAGGAAGGGACAGTTTCCTCAAGAGCCTGACTCACCACCTGCTCCAGGCATCCCTGGTGTTTGGCAAACCCAGCCTGGAGAGAATCTTAGAATTATTTACTTGGAACAAAATCCAAAGCATGAGTTCCATCCGTGGCAGCTTCTGCCACTTCCTTAGGCCTTTGCAATAACCTCTACGATAATTACTTCTGGTAGGAGCCATCCTCCACCTACCCAAACACTGTTAATTAAGCTGAGTGTAAATACAGTAATTAATACCAAATTATCCAAAACAAACAAACCAAAGAGCAGTGAACATAGGGGGTGACCTGAGTTCTTAGCATTCACTCTTGTTGTAGAAATTCCAGAGTTAGCTACAGCTAAGATTCCAAGAGATTAATGAGTACACATTTTCAGGTTCATGGATGACAAAGCTGAGAGTACAAGGCTGTCCCCTTCCCTCCCTCCTGGGTGACAGAACTCCCTCTGAAAAAATGATATACCACAGCTTCTCCCAGGAGGAACTTATTGTGTGTGCATGTGCATGTATGCATGCATTCGTGTGTGTGTGTGTGTGTGTGTGTAAATAAATGTCCGTGCATAGCCTTGACACTAGCACAAATCTTGTCTTACAGCAAAAGCCAAACAACAGCCGGCCATATACTGATAGGAGAAAGAAAATTGAAAACAAAAAGCAACAATCACTTATAACGTCCAAATTGTTTCCTGGTCCCAGGATTGCCTGCTCATTGTGCTGTGGAATGACAAAGAAAAACAAAGCAAATTCCCATCTCAGAAGTCACTGTCACTGTGTGAACCAAAAGCACACTCAGGTCAGAGGAACTAAAGTGTCACTAAATGACAGCTCTGCCATTGTCTTCAACTACCGTGAGGAATCTTCCTTCCTTCCTTCCTTCCACCCCCCCCCCACTAAATTTAAGTGCCATTCACTATGTGAGGTGCAGAGGTCCTAGGAAGACCCCCCCCAGGCAAACAGGGAAGGGGGTAAAAATCCTAGCAAATGCAAGAGCAACTGCAGGACTAGTGTTTGGCTGGCACCGGGAGAGCCAACGCCCAGCTCTACCAGGCAGGCTAAGGACATCGCCCCTGAAAAGGGCCATTCTAACTGGGAATGAAAGATGGGGCAGGGATTTGCCAGACAGAGAAGTGGGAGGAAGCAGAGTATTCCAGGCAGAGGAAATAGCATGTGTAAAAGCACAAGGCGATATAATTAGATTTGTGTTTGAAGAATTACTTGGCCCTGGTTAACAGATTCCGAGAGAGCTGAAGCAGTAAACGTGAACAGGTGTGCTGTGTGGTGGAAACAGCATCATGCCAGCCGTTTGACCTCCTCCACTCCAAGATGGTTAGGTCAGTGAGGACCTGAGTGACCTTGAACAAGCCTTTTATGTCCTCCTGGACCTCAGTGCCTTGTGGCTAAAATGAAAGGGTTGATAACTGGTTTCTCGGGCCCAAAGAATTCCAGGATGGTCTCTTCATTTGCACATACTTCTTTCAATCTTTTTCTGTATGATGCCCTTGGCCACAGTCATACAGTTTGTTCTTGCAATGTGCACGGTACTTGACAGTTTATAAAGGTATCTTTTATATGCTATTTCTTTGGTCTTCACACGCATGTAAAGGGGACATTAACTGATCTTTCTCGACACCTGTCTACAAACACCATCTCTGTGTTGCTGACACTCATGTTGGTGTTTGCTGCTCTGACTTCACTCTGAAAATATAACTAAATGCTGTTCCTCTCACTGCAGCTGTGGTTTTCAGTCTGTGGGTCCTGACCCTGTGGGGGGTTGAATGACCCTCACAGGGGTCACCTAAGACCACCAGAAAATACAGATATTTATAGGAGCAAAATTTTTTTAAAAGATTTTATTTATTTACTATGTATACAACATTCTGCTTCCATGCATATCTGCACACCAGAAGACAGCACCAGATCTCATAACGGATGATTGTGAGACACCATGTGGTTGCTGGGAATTGAACTCAGGACCTCTGGAAGAGCAGTCAGTGCTCTTAACCTCTGAGCCATCCAGCCCTATCGGAGCAAAATTACAGTTATGAAGTAGCAATAAAAATCACTTTATGGTTGGGAGTCACCATAACATGAGGAACTGTATTAAAGGGTCACAGCATGAGGATCACTGCTCTACAGTCATGGTGCCGAGCGCCCCACAGTTACCCTGATCAACACCCAGCATCTAATGAGTACCTTCCTTAGATTCCACTGTAGTAAATAAGAATTCCATTTCCCTAGGACTGGGGATGTGCCTAGCATATGCAGAGCCTAGGGGTCCATCCTACCACAAAAAAAACCAACCAAACAAAAAAACAAAAACAACCAACCAACAAAATCCTCCATTCTTATAGTTCCTCAAGGCCAAAGTCCCTGGTACCCCACATGCAAATCACCTGTAAACCCTGCTGTGTCTTCAGTTCTGACTCTCACCACTTTTTCCCACCTTCTCTACCAGCTTCTCAGTCCCAGCCATTCTCCCCATGCATCTTTGTGCCTTGGGCGACTTTCCATACAGAAGCCCTCCTAAGTCAAGTCCCGTCAATCCTTTGCTCAAAACACTCTGTGGACCCCCATCTTTATAGAGAAGGATCTAGGCCATATTCTTACCAGGCTCAGATATGTGTGGCTCCTTCTAATGCCATGTACTCCCCGTGAACCCTCCCCAGCTTCTCTTCAGTCATACCACCCTCTCCACTGTTTCTCAAAGACCCGAGGCTCTCACCAAAGAGCCTTTGTGTTTGATGTCTCCCATCTGGAGAGCTCTCCTGTCAAATGTCCGCACGGGTCATTTCCTCACTTCAGTCTCTGCCATTGACCATAGCCACCTGACATTGCATCTGAATCTATGTGCTGTGAAGGCAGAATCTGCCTGATCAATGCTGTACTTGGCAAAAAAAAAAAAAAAAAAAAAAAAAAAAAAGCACGGGATGATGTAGTGCACGTAAGTATTAACTGTTCCCATCTTGCAAGCAGGGAAACTGAGGCTCAGAGATACAACTTGCCCTCTCAGAGCTGAGCCTCAATCCAGATGTATCCTTGTGAAATCATTGGTTCATTCTTAGAGAACACCTATGTTGGCACTTTAAGTGGGCTGTAGTAGATGTACAGTAATGTATGAATGTGGAGTGCTGACTGTAGCCTTGCCCTCAGGCTGATACCAGGGTGGCATTTCTCTCCTCAGGCCCTCCCAAGCACCTCTCTCCCTTCCTCTTTCCCACTGTCCTGGCACAGGGTGTAGATTTGAGCTGAGTGCAAGTCAGGAGCAAGGAAGAGGTGTGAAGGCTAGAAGACAGGCTGAAAGCATGGCTAACTTAGGGTCCACACAAGACCTCCTGGTACTCAGGACAAAGGACCAAGGGGAACAACGCTCAGCTACAGGCCGGGGCACAGGGTCTCTCACAGGCTGTTTGGGTCCAGAGAAAGTTGTTCAGTGCTCTTCAGTATCTGTAATGATTTCCCAGGACTAGTTAGGACAGGGCAGGTGTTGCTGGAGGTCACTCAGAGAGGCACATCTCACTAAGGGGATCCCAGACTGTCATCAAGAAGGTTTGTGCACCTGTGCTTAGAGGTCACAAACAGAGAACAAGGGGGAACCAGAAAGAGTGCCTCCTGCCAGGATGGGTGGACTCCATTGCTCAAGTGGTTGAGAGGTCCAGAGAAATTCCATTCTCAGAATCAAATTTCTCTCTCTCTCTCTCTCTCTCTCTCTCTCTCTCTCTCTCTCTGTCTCTCTCTCTGTCTCTCTCTCTCTCTCTCTCTCTCTCTCTCTCTCTCTCTGCTGTTCTATGACTCCAGATTCTCACACTAGTGAAACAAAATGCCTTAGCTGTACAAGGCAACTCATACATTATGATATAGAGACCTAGTCCCTAACCCAATGAGAGGAAGCTTTCGCTAAGTATTATTGGCTGGGTACACAGAAGGATGAGAGAGGATGCTGGACCATGGGTTGCTGGGATGACAGAAGTCGTGAGGCTTGGGGCAGAGGTTGATCTTTTGAGACAGGTGACAGTGTGCAGACTAGAGGAAGAGGAACAGTTATAAGGCTAGTGTGACAGCTCCAGTGGCTGCCCAGCATCTTGCAGAGGACAGATAGATCCATAATAAGATGGAGAAGAAAAGAATAAGAGACTTGCTGCACACCTTTAATCCCAGCACTCGGGAGGCAGAAGCAGGCGATCTCTGTGAGTTGGAGCCCAGCCTGGTCTATAGAGTGAGTTTCAGGACAGTCAGAGCTACACAGAGAAGCCCTGTCCCAAAAAAACAAACAAACAAAAAAAAAAAACAAAACAAAGAATAAGAGACTGAACATGGTCCTTAGAAAGGAGGAGTGTGAGAGCAAAATAAAAGCAAATAGGCAAAGACTGGTTGGCTTGGGGAAGTCTGTGCCCCTGCTACCTACTTTCCAGCTTACCCTAGTCTGGGAAGTAAATGGGGGTGGGATGCAGAAGAGGATGGCATCTTGGCAATGATGCAAGTAGCTTTTGTGTCAGAGAAGCCCTGATTTTGGCAGGGTGGGAGGAGGGCAGGCTTCTTCTTTTCAATTAAATAAGAATTGTCACAACCCTGTTATTTGCTCAGTTCTGTTCTGTGCTGGAGAGGATGCGGGCAGAGGCTAAGTAGCACTTAAGGGACGATCATCTCACTGGGGATGTGAGGTGCATCCAGGGAGTAAACAGCAAGTGAATGCCAGAGTCACTGCTGCCCCAGGCAAGAAACTGGACAAGTTCATGGGAGAGGGAATGCTCAGGGTTTCCTAAGGGAAGCTTCCTGGAGGAGTGTGCGAGCACCTTGGGCCACCAGAAAGGTACAGGGGAGAGAAGAAAGACATCGATGATGTTCCGTGAGAAATAAGAAGAGCTGGTACCCAAAACCAACTTAGACATCTCCGTTAGGCTTTCGATAAAGCTTTCTAGGAGAGGGTCATTTAAATATATGAATCAGCATGAGAAAGGAGGGATGAAGTCTCTTTTATAGCTTGTCTGGTGGTGGTAGCGCATGCCTTTACTCCTAGCACTCGGGAGGCAAAGGTAGGTGGATATCTGTGAGTTCCAGGCCAGCCTGGTCTACATATGGTGTTTCAGGATGACCAAGGCTTGTTACTCAGAGAAACCCTCTCAATGAAAAAAAAATACAAAAAAAGCTTAGTGACAAAAACCAAAGGACAATGCAATTTTAGTTTCCTCTAAGAGCTGTGGTTTAACAGATATAGATTTCAATTTGGAATGATAAAAGAGGCTCAGAGATGGACGGGTGACAGCTGAACAATAAGAATATGTCCAATGCCACATGAAATTGTGTACTTAAAAGCCACTAACAGGAGGCCAGCATGGTGGCACAGCTCTGTGATCCTAGCTCTTAGGAGGCTGTGTCAGGAGATGACCACGTTCAAGGCTAGCCATGGCACTGTGTTCTGAGCTACTCACCCTTGACACACAGAGAGATTTTATAACTAACAAATTCTCCTATAACCAAACACCAGAATTGGGGAACTGGAATTGGGTGACTCCAGAACTTAAGCAAAATGGGAAATTAGTATAAATAGAATGATGCAATTCATAATATATATATATATAATATATATATATATATATATATATATGAGAAGATTTCAATATGTTGTCCAGGTGAGCGTCCAGTTCCAGGTCCTCCCAGCACAGTCTCTCTGGGTGTATGGATTATGGGTTTAGAGGGACAATGGATCACTTTATAAATGTGCAGATGAGGAAGGCCTCACTTTTCCCAAGGCGTCCTGGTGATTCTCAAACAGAGCCAGGGTTGAGAGCTCAGAGCACCAAGGCTGAAAACACTAGCTGGCCTAGGGTTCCATCTAAGCACCAATGTTTTCCAGCCATGCACTGATTAAACTCCTTTAATCTCTCTGTTTCCTGATTTCCTCATCTCTAAAATTTGGTGTTAATAGGCCATTAAGTTGCAGAAAGGACTAAGAGAAACCCCACAAGCTGAACCTGGGACATTTAAAAAGTGCACTAAATGTTAATATTTATTGTTATCAACTGCGTTTGTATATATCAACTTCAAGTTTAACTTGGTGTGTACAGTATGCTTAAGAACAAACAAATCTGCCTAGCAGTGATGGTGCATGTCTTTGATCCCAACACTTGGGAGGTAGAGTCAGATGGATCTCTGTGAGTTTGAGGGAAGCCTGGTCTACAAAGTGAATTCCAGGACAGCCAGAGCTGTTATATAGAGAAACCCTGTCTAAAAAAAACAAAAAAACAAAAAACCTGTGTCCCTGTGTCATCTCTATAAAACTCGGAATGAGTGTTTAGAATTATTGCCAACTCCCAGTACGTGAGTTTGAAATACTACTCTGCTCCAAATGTTCAGAAAACATTTCAGTTGTCAACAAGGGGTGAAAACCACCCCAATTAACTACACCCATGCATGCCCCTGGTACTGGAGAAGGAAGAGAGGAAGACCAAGCTAGTGTGGCTGGGAGAAGACAAGCCGCAAAGAACACTCCCAGACTGGGCATGGGCAGGGTGGGATTCGGCAAGCTCATCAATAACGCAGGAGAAGGTGAACATGGACTCACACTAGCTGGAGGGGAAGATGATCAAGGAACAGCTAGAACAAATAAAAGAAATGGGTAATAAACTCCTGAAGCACATTACTTCAAGATGTAGGACCTGAGGGAAATATAAATGAATTCACACAGGGTCTGGAAGAGGAATGTCAGAGCTGGAAATGACTACCAGGGAGGCTGACATATGTCCACCTTGAAGGTCGGCAATGGGGAAGGCAGTGGGCATGTCCCCTCAACAGTGAAGAGACCCGACACAGGGAGCACAGCTGAACGTTCTTAGTGTGCTGCCTTCAGGGACACGGGGGAAACTGATTCGGCCAGAGCCAGTAGTCCAGAAAGGGAATTTGTATGCATGGCTAAAATTAGATTTTTAAGATGTTCAGAGCCAATAGTGGGGGACTGCAGACACCCCAAGAATCATAGGGTGTTGTGACCCCTTTAGCCCCCTTTAAAAGACACACACACAAATAGAGCTTAATATGACAAATGCCAAGGCACTGCACGGGTTTCCCAAGGCTCTTTTACTACATATGGTGGGTGGGGGCTGAGATGTCTGTGGAGAAAACTCATTACTGAGTCAGTGAACTTAAAGCAATGTCTTACCTCCTCTGGGACCAATATGAAATGACTTCACCCTCTCTCAGCCCCATTAGCTTTGGGGGTGGGGTGGGTGGGTAAAAGGAGAGACTTTAAAAATCACAAAGCTGATTTCTTGGGCTTTACCCTCTTAGCTGGTGGGAATCGAAGCTTTCCCCAAATTCCTCCCCATAATCCTTACCAGCCCCAGGAAATGCCTCAGTTACATCCTGGCAGCCCTTGTACCTCCAGTGCACAACACAGTGTTGCATACAGCGTAAAAGCTCAACAAATATTTGTTGAATGAATTAGTGGAAAATTCCTGTTTTCTGGGTGGATTCTCACCTCAAGCAGAAAAAAGCAACTCCCTCTACAGGAGGCTAAAACCGATCCCTATTCTTATTGAAGGTTTTTTTGTAGTCTTAGGTTAAACATGGCTTGGCTTCCATCCATGGCCCTATGCATCTGGGGTGTCCCAATGAGATGATGTAGACACATTCAACACAGAGCCTGGATGTCATAGACAGCACAACAGTAGATGTCATACACACCACATGACTATTATTAATTTTCTTTCTTTTGCCTAACTAGGATAACTGACTAAGAGGGGCAGGCAGACATCAGAGACGTCAAACAAGGAAGACGTCTAAATGAAAGCAACCTGGAAACCATGGAATATTCGCCACCTACATATTATGTAGTTCTAGCCATTGAAATGGAAAAAGACTATAATAGTGTCCTTTGTTACAATTTTATTTGGGGCCTCACTATTTCCAAAAAGAATTCACAGCAAGTCAGGCACATTTTTAAAACAAACAATTTTAAGTATGGAAAGAAAACAAACAAACAAACAAAAGCAAATAAGGCACCAGCTAGTTGGTGGGTTTGATGAGATTCAAGAATGGATGAAGTGACACATGGAGCCAGGCAGAGGCTGAGATGATCTGTGACAAGAGACGCCGGCCCTGGCGGCAGTAGGCCATGGTTTGGATGTAGGAAGATGGTTGGCAGTGGATGACCTGGTTATAGGTTGGCGCATTCACGATGGAGGCCAAAGTTGTACATCTGTGAAGTTTCTGGGTGAGAAGGCAAAAGTTTTCAGTGTTTCAAATAAAGCAGAAATCTGGCGAGAAGATAACAAAAGAGGCTTGCTGGTGGCTTTAAACTTGGAAACAAGAAATAGCATTGCTTTGGGGAGGACAAGGTGTACTGATACAATCTATGTGTTAGCTTTGTTGTTGTTGTTTTGTTTTTTGTTTTTGTTTTTTCGAGACAGGGTTTCTCTGTGTAGCTTTGGAGCCTATCCTGGCACTCACTCTGTAGACCAGGCTGGCCTCAAACTCACAGAGATCCGCCTGCCTCTGCCTCCCGAGTGCTGGGATTAAAGGCGTGCACCACCAACGCCTGGCTGTGTTGGCTTTTCATTGCTGTGACAAAATACTGGAGTGGAATGAAGCAATTGAAAAGGTGAAAGGATTTCTTTGGATTTATAGTTCCAGCCTGTGATAGGTTGGCTGGCTCCATTGCCACCAGACTGATGAACACTGGCAGCAAAAGCACATGGGAGAGTAAGCTGCTCCCTAGTGGTGCCCAGGAAGCAAAGAGAGCGAGTGAGCATGCATATTGGCAGACTTCTTCCCGAATTTCATAGTGACATCTGCATTCAGATCAGGCGTAACTGTCAGTCGCTGTTCTGTAGACAAACCATGCGGAAATGCCATCACGGACATACCCAGAAGTGTGTTTCATTAACCCCCTCTGTATCTCTCAATCTAGTGCAGTGGCTAACAATCACACAAAGAAATACTTGAGGTCTTTAAAAAGGATTGATTATGATTGTTTATCTGTTTTTATGCCATACTACATTTGTGGAGGTCACAAACGTTACAGCTTACTGGGATTGGGTCTTTCCTTCTGCTGTGGGGTCCTGGGGATTGAACTCAGGTCATCAGCCTTGATGGCAGGCACCATTACACACTGAGCCATCTCACTAGCCTAGTGTTTCAGATCTTAATTATTGGTTTTCCTCTTTTCTATCTTATTTTGTCCTAAAGTTGAGGAGACAGAAAGCACTTCTGGGTTTTTTCCACTCTGGGAGCGGCATGGGAGGTACTCCTTGTGCTTGTGAATTGAGAAAGAAAACTGAGGGAGAAAAAAACAGAGCTCAGTTAGGAAGGATAAGAGGATCAAACCAAGGACTGTCCCCACAGGGAATCCTGTTGGGATATGACCACAGCCAAGCACCAGGATAGTGAAGGCTCCATTCAAAGACATCCTGTACATCACTGTCTTAGTCTTGTGAAGAGACACCATGATCACGGCAACTCTTAGAAAGGAAAACATTTAATTGGGTGGCTTACAGTTTCAGAGGTTAAGTCCATTATCATGATTGTTGGTCATGGTGGTGTGTAGGCAGACATGGTGCTGGAGAAGGAGCTGAGAGTGGAAAAGGAGCTACATCTTGATCCCACAGGCAACAGGAAGTGGTCTGAGTGTCACACAGAGCAAAGCTTGAGCAGAAGAGACCTCAAACCCTGCCCCCACAATGGCATACTTCCTCCAACAAGGCTACACCTACCTCAACAAAGCCACATCTCCTTATAGTGACATTCCCTATAGGGGTCATTTTCTTTCAAACCACCACAATCACCCTAGCCAATCTCTAAGGCCCAAAGAACTTCAGCCTGACACCACCTTTTATCATATGGCCCCATTCCCAGAGAAGGTGAGATCATCCTGAATTAGTAACTTTTAAATCAAAATGGGCTGAGAAAGACTGAATTGTGTTGAATGTGCTTAAGAGTGCTTGGAATAGCATTTCTTGAATTAAGCAGAATAAAAGCCTAAGGTCAGAAATTAACTTGAGTTACAAGAAAATGAAGTTACATGTTTGTACACCTGAGTCTGTGGGTGTGAAATCTGTACCTGCTATTCTAGTTTTCGGTGTTGCTGTTGCTATAGCAACACTTCAGTTAACCAGAGAGGATCATTGGAAGAGCACCCGGCTTCAGCGAATCCCCAGAGGAAGCTGCAATCTGCTTCTCATGCTAAGAACATCCCCAACTTGGGACAGCAATGAAGATGGTGAAGACAAAAGGTCACGCAGCACACACTTGGGAGCTAACTGATGTCCATGCCCTAAACCCTTACTTCTCTTCTCTCTCTCCCCTCCCCCCATCTCAGCTGTGTGACCTTGGGCACGTCATGTAACCTGAGATCAAGAACTATAGCAAGAGAACTGTGAGCATGCCTGGAACATCATTTTCCTTATGGGACTGTAAGTCCTTACTTCTCTATCAGTCTTTCCTCTTGCCATTGTCTGTTGGACATTTGCTGAATGTTACTATGTGTGTAGAAGTGAACTGAACAGGTTGACCACAGCTAGTAAAATTGGAGTGCTCCCTGGGAAAATGAAGAGGGAAAGGAGAGGAAGGAAAAATGGAGGGGAAGACAACAGGGCAATGCCAAATGACCAGAGAAGGAGAAAGACCCTGACAGGAGCCACACCCACTAGTGTTCACTGTGAACACCTCAATTTATCCTTCTGGGGCTCATCTGGCAAGTGAGATAATCATAATAATAATGATGATACTAATAATAATGATGAATCATGATAATACCCATAACAGAGGATCCACAGGAGGACCAAGGAGCTATCATATGCACCAACTGTGACACAGGAGCTGTGTTTTGTTTTTGATTTGCTTTGATGTTGTTTGCTATGCCGGGAACAGAACCCAGCGCTTTGCCTGTTCTAGGCTGGTCTTTACCACTGAGCCACATCCCCGGACCAGAACTCTGTCAATTACTTTTATTATTGGACACATTGATGAGACCTTTGAAAATGTATATTATCATTTATAATGAAAGAAAGAATGAAAACCAAGTGTTGTCATTTATTGGCCAAGATATTTTTTAAAACCTCCAGTTCTTGAGCTGGTTCCATCCTTTAAGATACAAAAGTGAAAGCAATGGGAATGAGAATTATTTTAAGATGATTTCTTTTCTTAAAGATTATTTATTTTTATTTCACCTACCTTGGTGTTTTTACCTTCATGTATGTCTGTGTGGTGTCGGATCCTCTAGAACTGAAATTACAGACAGATGTGAGCTGCCATGTGGGTGCTGGGAATTGAACCCAGGTCCTCTGGAAGAGCAGCCAGTGCTCTTAACCACTGAGCCATCTCCCCAGACCTTAAGATTTCTTTAGAGATAATTGTTCCAAGAGTCTCTCTCTCTCTCTCTCTCTCTCTCTCTCTCTCTCTCTCTCTCTCT
The DNA here is from genome assembly GCF_003668045.3 of Cricetulus griseus. NCBI lineage: Eukaryota > Metazoa > Chordata > Mammalia > Rodentia > Cricetidae > Cricetulus > Cricetulus griseus. Next base: position 54,124,290 of record NC_048597.1, read on the forward strand.
CTCTCTCACACACACCACACACACACACACACACACACACACACACTTCATTATGACCTATTCTCAGCGTGAACCCAGGTAGAGGTGTTCAGCAGAACCTCCCAGAAAAGTCAATATGCCACTTCTATAGCTGGAGAACAGGAATGGAGGGCAGGAGCATAAGAATGCTGTGGTCCAAGACATAGCTGGTGAATCTCAATGAGGGAAGCACAGGGGGCATTCAGAACATTGTGATGGGCAAAGTTGTTTTTTGATATGACCCAAAGAGCACATGTGACAAAAGCCAAAATAGACAAATGAGCTTACATCAAATGACAAAGCTTCTTCACAGCAAAGGGAAAAGCCAATCGAGCAAAGAAACAACCCACAGAATAGGAGGAAATATTTGCAAACCATTCATCCAGCAAGGGATTAATATCCAGAATATATAAGCAACTCAAACATCCCAACAGTTAAAAAGCAAAGAATCCAATTAAATAATGGGCAAATGATCGGAATAGGCATCATCAAAAGAAAACACACAAATGGCCAACAGGTAGATAGAAGATGCTAAGCACTATTAACCATCCAGGGAAAGCAAGGCAAAACCACGGAGCGATATCATGTCACCTCAATAAGAATGATAGCCATCAGAAAGATGAAAACCAAAAACAGACAGTAAAGATGCAGAGATAGAACTTGCACACACCAGCAGAATTAGCAAAGCCATTACAGAAAACAGACAGGCATTCCTCAAAAAATAAAATAAAATAAATGACCATATGATGCATCTATTACACTCACAAGTGTAGAGCCCATGAATGTGAAATTGGTGTGTCAAAAGACATCCTTATTCCCATGCTCACTGCAGCATTACTCCAGGATATGGAAGTAACCAAAGTGACCATAAATCAATGGGGGTGGATAAAGAAAAATGTGATGTACATACAACTATGTGACCATAAAAAGAGTAAAAGCCTATCTTTTGCAGCAACATGAATGAGCCTGTAGGGCATCATGTTAAGTGAAACAAGCCAGCCCCAGAGTGATATCAGGTGATATCAGTGATGTGCAAAAGTTTAAAAAGTTGGTAACAAATGTAGAGAGTGGGTAGGCTGGGGAAGGTAAGGAGAAGGAAGGAAAAGAGAAAGGTTGCTTATTGGGCACTGAGTTATAACCAGGTAAATAAATGGAGCACACTTTAGTATTCTTTAGCACGGTAGGGTGGCTGAACAAGTCAATGTCAATTTCAAATAGCTTCGAGATGTGGATATGACAGTGCACACCTGTAATCCCAGCACTTCAGAAACTGAGGCAGGAGGATGACAGTTGAAGACTAAATAGAACCCTCTCTAAAGAGTAAACAAATAAATGCTAATGAGCCATGAGTTGAGATGAGCTGACAGCCAGGCATCGAGGCTACAGTGTCTTAACAAATACTGAGAATGCACTGTGTGACAGGGTGAGACTACAGGGGTGTTAATACCCGTGTCATCAAAATCATTCAAGGGTCTACAAAATAGCTAGAAAGGAGGATTCAATTGTTCTCAATAAGAAATGGGAAATGTTTGAGGGGGAGAAATGTTTAAAATGATCTGATTTGATCATTATGCTTTAAGTAGTGTGTTGTATGGCACACACTCTTTGCCTCACAAATATGTGCAAGTGCAAATATGTCCAAGTGCATGAAGTTGCCCACAAGAGAGCCAGATTTGAGTATCCACTGTGCCATCTTAGGACAGTACCAGTTAAATAAACACTGCCTCCTCCCTCCCATTCTTTCTTTCTGTGCTTGTGAGCAGACAGAGGAGAGCCAGGGCAGACAGCTTTCTTGCAGCTCATCCCACTTAGGGAATGGAAGAGGAGCCATCTTTGAATGAAGAGCAAAATGCTAACAGGATTACCTGTTATAATTCTATGGCTGAATTTAGGGTTGAGTTTGCACCTTAGAGCAATTACAGGCTGTTTTTTTTATACAGAAGTTAGTAGAGTTTCCCCTACTGAAATAGGACTATAGATTTCTTCCAACAAGCAGCTTTTCTAATTGATTTGTATATTACTAATTGATTATTTTTATTTTTGAAACCAGTTCTGGCTATGGAGTCTAGTCTAGCCCTTCTCATAATCCTCCTGCCTCAGCCTCCTAAGTGACAGGATCACGGGCATGCACCACCATGCCAGTTCGGTCAAGCAGGTTTAGAAAGACATGAGAAATAAAATAAACGTTTTATTATTGCATTCTCCGAGTCTGTGCTTGCTCAATGTGTTGATTGTGTATGGCTTACAGTTCCAGCAGCCGTTGCTTTGCTGTTGCTTTGCTGGGGTGGGGGTGGAGAAGGGGGTATAGGATGGGTGATGGGATGCGGTGGAGAGTGTCTACCCCACACTGCTGGTGGATCCCAATTTCAACCAAGGAATAACTGCCTTTATTGCACTTTTAGTTCATCACAGCCATCCTCTCGCACATGTGGCTAGAAGGAAAGTCGTGTACCTCAGCTCAGCCAGTCAGACTTTCTTACCAGAGTCATGAACCCTGACAGCAGAGGTATCATCATACAAAATTAATTATTCCCAATAGCCTTCATTAATTCCTGTACCCAGAACCGCAGAACATACCTTGATTCTCTGGTTACCCCGTGTCCTCCAAAGACGTTTCCTTTCCTCATGCATTAGCCATAGCTTGTTTTTGCTCCTTGCAATAGAGATCCTGCTTGTCAAACTGGAGGGAAAACGTATGTGGCAGAACAGAGCTGGCAAGGTGACAAACGTCATCCCATGGGAGGGAGTCCTGCGTTCCTCTAATGGAAATGTCACAGAGCACATCCCAGCTCCCGTAGAATGTGGACAGTTATAAAAGGTGGGCAAATAGATAGTCAGATGTGTATGTAAAGATGCATGCATTTTTACTTCAAATATCATATGGTCATTCTCTCCATGGCCTGGTGCTAACTGAGAAAGTGAATGGAGTTTGAACAAGTATGTGTGATTGATGGAGCCTGAGTTCCTGAAGGGCTGCTGTGGTGTTTCAGTGTAGGACACAATTATATGATGAGACTGAGTTCGTAAAAATAAGTCACTTCATCCTGAAGTTATGGACCAATTTTGTAACTCCTTCTAGAAACTCTTTGTTGACTACTGTCTCTCTTGAGCAGTTTTATGTACTGGAACTGGGTTTTTATTATGTGTGCCTTAATGATGTTTATCTCAGTAGGAGTCAGTGACTCAAATGTCCTGGGGCTTAAACAGGGTAAAATAGATTAGAATCAAGAGCTCTGTATTGAGGACTGGAAATACAGTTTGGTGGTATCATGTTTGCTGGAATGTGTAAGGCTTTACACTCAATTCTCTGTGTCAAGCACACACACACACACACACACACACACACACACACACACACACACATACACCCTATGTATTTTTCCCTATTGCAGGCATAGTTGTTTCTCTGACCAATAGCACTCCTCAACTATCTCCTTGCTAGCAGAATTTGTGTACTATTCAGGCACCAGTCTATATTTTAAGGGTGGATTGCCCCAATCTAATCAACGATCTTAGCTCATTCAAAATACTATTTAATTCGTTAGTAATTAGTTTGGGGAAAGACACTTGACTAAATTTTTGTTCAGTGAGGCAGTAACAGACATTTGCATTGTAGATTATTCCAAAGGACACAGGTCACTTAACTTTCCTTATCACTATGACAAACCATCAGAGAGAAACAGCCTCAGGGAAAGAGGTTTGCTCTGGCTACCAGTTCAAAGAGATAGAGCCCAGGATAGCAAGAAGTTATTGTGTGGCTGGGCCCCACCTGTGGAGGCAGCTTGCTGAAGAGCTGGCCATATCCTCACAGTCCAGGCTCGGAGAGCTAAATTAGAAACTGGGTAAATTATAATCCTCAAGATGTACTCTACTGGAACCTACTTCTTTCCTCTAAGGCCCATCTCTAAAGCTTCCAGAGAGAGAGAGAGAGAGAGAGAGAGAGAGAGAGAGAGAGAGAGAGAGAGAGAGATATTAACTGGGAATGGCAATGGCTTGGGCTTTTGAAACCTTAAAGTCCACCCCTAAGGACACACATCTTCCAAAAGGCCACACCTTCTAATCCTTCCCAAACAATTCCACCAACTGGGAACCAAGTATTCAAACATATGAACCTGTAGTAGGGGATGTTCTAATTCAAACTACCATACCATAACGGGGAAGCTTATGTGTTGAGGGTGTGGTGCCTGGAGATAGTGCAGCTGTTTGCTGACCATGAGCAATGCAGGCTAGTGAGCTGAAAATGGCAAAAAAAAAAAAAAAAAAAAAAAAAAAAAAAAAAAACGGGACAGGATACAACTTACTCTTTGGTGGTATTTAAAGCCAAAAATATCTGACCAGTTCCTAAACTGCCTTAGGTCTTTGCTTCTTGTTATATGAATTAGTAGTAAGTCTATTCATTTCTTCAACCATTTTGATATTGTTGATATTTTGTATTGTTTTAGAAAAGCCCTTTCCATTCAGTAGTTCCCAATGCATTCTAGAAATTTCCCCAAGGCACTCTTTCATATCTGTAGGGTTGGCCATGAGGGGGTAAAGATACTTTTCCTAACTGGGCCTATCATTCGTTTGAAGCTGTCAAAATGATTATTTGAGTACTGTGGACCTCTCTAGGTAAGCAGAGCTAGCTTATTACTAGATAATTATAAACTGCTCCCTGAGGCTGTGGCCTCACAGCCTCTTCCTGGCCCCTCCCTCCCCTGCCCGCTCTGAGTTACTTCCCTAGTCTGACCTATGGACCAGGGGAATATTCAGAATATGAAGTATTATCACAAAACAAATGTCATGAGCAGGCTGCTCTATCATGTAGACACTATGGAGGATTTTTTTTAGTCTTGTGACAATATTACAGATAGGGCTTTCATATTGCTTGTGCCTGAGAGGTTGTTCAAAGTCAAACATTAAAAAGAACCAGAGGAAACCATGACTGGGAGCATGTATGAAGACACGTGTCCCTTGTGGAGGAAGAGAGGCTGTCTATGATGCAATAAAACTGGCTCAAAATTTATCTGTACACCCTCTTGGCAACAGCAAAAGGAGCACATGCCTGGTGTTTTTGAAGGCACAGGAGCTCCCAGTCTAGTCACCAGGGGCAGAGGTGCAGCAGTAACTGATGTGGTGTGGAAGAGTTAAGCCACGTTGCCACAGTGGAGAAGAAAAAGCTTCTTTGGAGGAGCAGCAATTTCCAGGGAGAAGGCAGCTCTGACCTTTGATTCGCTGATTAATTTTGCAGAAAGGCAACCTGCAGAACATTGCCCCCAAGAGCAGGCAGGCCATGACCTTCACCCAGCTCTGCTGGAGAGAAACACATAACCAAATGCAAAGCTGACTTTGGGGCTTTTCCAAGAGAGCAATTTACAGGCGTTTCCTGGGGTCACCGATCACTCAGTCCCATGGGCCGTCCTGTCTGATGCCATTACTGTAGTGCCAAGACACAGCTGCTAGTGCTTGCACCACACCAAGGCCCACCACACACCCTGCTTCTTTCGCCATATACACTGCCTTCTTCATCCTGCTTTGTCTGCAGAGGCTCATCTGCCTCTCAAGGAAATTGTATGTAAAGGCAACAAGTGTCTACAGCTAAGGGACTCTTTCCACTCCATCTCTATAGTGTCCAGGGATCTAATTGCTTCCAACTTAGGCCAACTGGAGTCAGGTCCTTGAAAATCCAGAGACAGGCTTTTGGGCATCCTCTTTTGCAGAAACGGAGGACCAGCAGGCTGAAAGATGAAGTTAGCTCTGTTCTGCAGAGAGGAAGCAATGGCCAGCAACGAGAAGCAGTAAGAAGGGAAGAGCTGCCAGGTATCGGTGGCGCTGGCCTTTCATCCCAGGAGGCAGAGGCAGGGGAATGTCTGGGTTTGAGGCCAGCCTGCTCTACAAAGCTCCTGGACAGCCTGAGATGTTATACAGAGAAGCCCTGTCTTGGAAAACAAAAACAAAAAACAAACAAACAGAAACAAAACAAAACAACTGAGAAAAAGAAGGGAAGCCTCCAAAGCAGAGATGAGACACCTTCTGGGCTTCCTAAGCTCCGACCTGGCCAGTCAAGCCACAGTCCTACAGGCCTACGACTCCCAACACTCAATACCACAGCCCTCGGGTGCAGCTCCATTTCTGGGCAGCTTAGCAAACTGTTTCTGATCAAACGAATCCAGCGTGTTACAACTGGAAGCCTCTCCACAATCATCGTGTGCCTACGAGGACAATTGGAGGGGCTCGAACAACAACCCTGTCCTCACTGAACATCCGATGCAGAGAAGATACCAGCATCTCACAAACAATCACTCAAATAAATACATAATGAGAGACCTCTTGGTTCCTTTCCCCTAAAGACTGAACTACATCCCGCATAGACACTTATGAAGATGAAAATGCATTTTAATAGGTTTAAAAGGTCAGGCCCCCGCACATCAACAGTTAAACTTCAGCCATGTGGAAAATGCACTAATCCTAGCCGCTCCCTGCCTCCTGCCAGATGACTGAGGCGGCACTGTGGCTCTGTAGACTGCAGCTTCTCATCATCACCTTTATTGCTCTCTTTAAACCCTGGGGTTTCAATTTTCCTTCCCATTAGAGCTATCCCGCTTCTCACCACCCAGGCCTTTCCCCCTGTAATTCTGCAGCTCTGGGCTGGAGCAGCCATAGAAGAGCCACCTCTCCCTAGCAGAGGGCTGCTCAGACCCCAAGGAGCTGTGTTGTCACTGATTTATGACTCCTCATCCTCTGCCTGTTGAGGAAAATCACTTTATCAAGATGAAAAGTCCGGGTGGGGGTGGAGCCGGGTTTCCTGTTTGGCTGCCAGTGGCCCTCCTGCGTATTTCAGAGGCCTTATTGGGACTGCGTGTGAGAGAGGAGGAGAGGATTCACCAGAGGTGTGTGATTTGCCTCACACCCATTCAGCTTTGCTTTTCAGGATTTACAGGATGAGACGAAGCAGCCCTGGTTGGAGAAATGAAGAGCAAAGCAGCCTGCCCACACACATGGCCCGACAGGGAAGGGCTGCCAGTCTCCTAGTCAATGGATTTGAACATACCGGGAGTTCACTAGTGTCATCACTGATAGCATGGTCTCCTTCATTAGTACTGGAAGGTTCTGGCATTTCCACCTCTCAAATGAAGAAAGTGAGGTTCAGAAAGGAGGGGTAACCTGGGCCTGGTGGCTCATACCTGTAATCCCAGAATTCAGCAGGCTCAGTCAGAGGATTGCTATGCCTTTGAGGTCGGGTCTGGTTAACAAAGTAGTTCCAGGACAGCACTAAGCTACGGTGTGAGCGCGTTCCAAGAACCGTTTCCCCTCCTCTCCCATCCAAAAGGCAACAGGGGCCAGAGATGTATGTCAGTGGCAGAGCACCTCTGTTAAACACACAAGGCCCTGGGTTCGGTTCCCAGAGTCATCAAAGGAAAATAGAAGAGTAAGTTAAGGAGGAATGAGTTGTTTGATGCCATGCTGTAAAGGTGGAATAGAGGCTAAAGACAGTCTGACTTTGGATCCATTATTACCAGGTCATTTGTGGGCAGCCTGAGACACTGGGAACTGGACAGTGGCCTCAGTACTGTTACAGTAGTCTTAACATCACTGACATATGAGGAGATACACAGGGCGATTTTTTCACTCTTTACTTCTACCTAAATAGGTGTACCATTATACTATAAAAAAATTTAAAAGTAAGGCAGAAAACTTATCCTAGAATAATCTATGTGAGCATTTAGCTCTTTCTCCTAATTTTTCCTTTATATTTTGTTTCTTCTGCACACACTTCAGATTATAGTGAACCCACACAGTCTTAGGTCCCGTGTTTTCATTTAATTTTATACCACAAGCATTTTCCAAATTATCACTTTGTCTTCATGGCTGTAATATTGATGATTACTTAATATTCTACCAAATACATGTATCATAGCTTACCCACTCCTGTTATCATTGGACATTGGATTTCTACAATTTTTAATTAACATAAATAGTGGTGCAATGAGCATTTTACACACATTGCATTTTCTCCATATTTATGTTATTTCTTTAGGCTGGCTTCCAAAAATGGAATATCTAAGCCAGCAATTCTGAGACGTCTTATGGCTCTTGAAACAGATTGCCAAATTGCCAGCTAAAAGCTTCTTACCAATTTACATAAACAATTTTGAATAAGAGTCAAAAAAGGTGACCAAATAAAAACTTAGCCAGGGATTAAATAAGAACCGCTCCGTTTACACGGTCTTGTACAAAGGGTGGTTAAATGCATTCTGGCGTGTAGGCCGTGGGGACATGGAACTCTCTCTCATGGGGTTGAAAAAAAGAAGAAAATAAAGGGCCGCAGGCTGACCGTGCTATTATTACTTCCAATCTTCCGTGCAGTGGTTTCTTGTGGCTGTGCAAGAGAATAACTGCAATACTGTCGGACTGCGAGACGACCCAGGGCTGCCCCCTGATGTCCTGGTTTAATTAGATGGGCCTGGAGTGTGGTCTGGCTCTGAGATTGGAGACGTTCCCCAGGTGATTCTATGGGACACAGGTTGAACACTCCTGCATGGGCCGAGAGGCAGTCAGCAAGGCCGCTTTCAAGACACAAAGACCCTTGATGACTTCCCTAGATTTGTTTTCCTGTAAGCTTCCTGTGCTCTGGGAGACCTCAGCCCGAGGGTGCCAACAAGTCTCCCTGATCCGCCCATCCTGAGGCCAGAAATGCCGGCTCCATCCGGCTCCCACGGTCCCAGAGTTTGGAGTTCCAAGGATTCCTAAGAGGACTAAACAAGGAAGTGCTCTTAACATCAGGGATGCCTATGGAGCCTCTGTGCAGCCTACCTGGAACTCAAGATAATGTCAATCTCACGTTCAAATGGAGTGAACTGGTAAACCCATCCCAACACATCCATGTCCTAGAGCGGTGGTACCCAACCTGCCTAATGCTTTCGACCCTTTAATATAGTTCCTTATGTTATGGTGACCCCCAACCACACAATTATTTTCGTTGTTACTTCATAAGTGTAATTTTGCTACTGTTATGAATCGAAATGTAAATATTTTTTGGAGATAGAGGTTTGTCGGGGTCGCAACCTATAGATTTGGAGTTAGTGTCTCATGTGGCCATAAAAGAGTTTATTTATGCTAAAATGAAAAGCTCTTCAAGATGCTGAATGAACATTTGGGTGAAAAGAACCCTATTACACATTTGCTTCTCTGTACATAGAAGGTGTCTGGAAATCCTAGAAGGAACCAGAACCGTGACTACTTTAGAAGCATGGATTTGCGGGCATGCAACTGGAAAGAAGGAAGGGGACCTGAAATACTACTCCCATGTGATTCTCTGTGGCTCGTGTGTCTCCAGCATGTTTTGTTTGCTTGCCAGCATGTATGTCTGTTAACCACATGTGTGCCTATTGCCTATGGAGGCCAGAAGAGGACATCAGACCCCATGAAACTGGAATTATGGATAGTTGTGACCCACCATGTAGGTGCTGGGACCTGAATCCAGGTCCTCTTCGAGAATAACAACTATTTTTGCCCACTGAGCCCATCTCTCCAGCCCTAGTTTGTTTTTGAGACAGGGTTTCATTACATAGCTCAGCCTGGCTGTTAACCCTCTCTTCTCTTGTCTCTACTCCTTGAGTTGCACCACACCCAGTCTCATGCTGCTTTTACTATTTTGTTTTTCAAAGAGTGGTGCAGATAGATGGCTTTGACATGTGATGGTTTGACGAGTGTGGATTTTCAACTTTACTGGGACATGAAGGCAACATGCATTCAGAAGACAAGAAACTTTGGAAGAAGGTGTAGTGTCATACTCTCTTGTGGGGCTCAGCAGTGGCAGCTCCCATTAAGCCTTGTGATCTTGAAAGGAACTACCCATAGTGCTGCTAAGTTACAAAGTTGGATTAGTGGGGGTACATTACATGCATCTCTTCCCCTGAGTGTGTGTTACAAGCATATGGGTGTGTCGTGCCCATGAGTGCGCAGATGTAGACACCTACACACACTCATCCAGAGGCTAGAGAAAGATGGTGAATGGTTTTCTCTATCACCTGGTATCTTATTCCCCATGAGACAGGGTTTCTCATTGGATGGGAAGCTTGCTGTTTTGATGAGGCTAGTTAGCCAACTAGCTCCCAGGATCCACCTGTCTTGTCTCTACCCTCAATGCTGCGGGTACCCACAGTCATGCTTGGCTTTTTGATGTGGGTACTAAGGATTGAAGCTCATGTCCTCAGGTTTGCATAGGGAGTGTTCTTGCTCATTGTACCAATCTCTGCAGCCCCATCCCAGTATTTCAATTTATGATTAGCTGCTCAGGATCTGACAGTAAGCAGGGGAGCATCTGTCCACAGCTCTCTCTGTGTCATGCTGGGTGTGATGACATACATATTTAATCCCAGAACTGCAGAGGCAGAGTCAGGCCAATCTCTGTAAATTCTAGGCCAGCCTGGTTTACACAGAGAGTTCCAGGCCAGCCAGGGCTACATAGTGAGATCCAATCTCAAAACTAAATAAATGAATAAATCATCTAGCACACCCCCTTAGTATAGCATACTGCAGATCTAAAGGTATCAGCACTGTCTCTTTTGAGGTGAGTCAAGCCAGTGTTGTTACCATTTTACAAGCAGAGTAGCTGAAGCATCAAGAGGTACAGGCATTGCAAAAGGATCCAGGCTGATAAAAGGTCTTCTGCTCTGCAGCCCCAGCCATCATCCTCCTTTTAGTGACCCAATGCTTTGAAGCAGGATTCTGAGATCCCAGAAAACACTGGTTTCCACTTGCCCTGCTGCTCACCTGGAGCCTGGGAAGCATAGAAGATGCCTTGGATGTCCACTGGAGAGAAGACAAAGAACTGGCAAATCACTCACATTCTAAGTGCCCACGGTAGAGCCACCAAGCAGCAAACATGGCCCTTCCCTGCCTCCCAGGGCTCAGCCTGGGAGGGAAGAGGAAGTCTTATGCTGAGACTGCTGGAAATGTGGGGGCAGGAGAAAGAAATGCAATAATTGATTGCTACAAAGGCAGCACGGTCAGCATTTAGGAAGCTGAAATCCATTCCTGGCCAGCTCCATGTCACAGACTCTGGGCAGTAAAGGGTTACTCATCAATCATTGCTAAGTCTAGTTCTGAATTTTCCTTTGCAGGGAGCTGAGCTTTTCAGAGCTGTGCAGGGAGAGCTCATACTCCTTCAGAGGTCCATATCACACTCCTGCCCACATGGGCATCTTTAAAGGTCATTTGTGTGCCTGGCTTCTAAGTGTACCCTTGTCATCTCTCCCAGATAAATCCTGAGCACTTAGTGAGGGGAGGTAGTATGCATCTTTCGTACCTCTGTGTCCTGCAGTCCCTTGCCTCCAGGCAACACAAAAACCTCTCCATGTCTATCAAAGGTTATGTACTAAGCCATGAGGTAAAGAGATCAGAAAAGGTACGTACATGGTTCCCAACATAGTGCTTGAGGGTTAATGGCTCTCAGACAGTTTCTTGTCACTTCTCATTATTACAGAGACATGGGGCTCTTCCTCACCATTCTGGGACCATGGATCCCAATCTTCTCCTTCTCATTTCTACATCTTCTTAACACATCCAAATATTCCTCTTTTTTTCTAAACCGAGCTCAACTGTCACTTTCTCAGAAAGGCTCTTTTCTGCCCTCCCCATTGATATGGAACTTCTCCCCTTCCTCCCTGGTTCCAAAGTGCATTGGCTGGCTTCTCCTGGAGTATGAGTTCTAAAGACTCTGCTTTGCCATTGGTAAATTATGGAGAGGGGACACGGGGGGGGGGCAGCATTCTGTTTAACATGTGACCATAACCTTCTCATTCATCTTCAAGACCCTACCAGGGAGAGTCTTGCACTGGAGCAGACAGTGCCTAAGACAGCGGTTCAGAAGTGACTTTCTGACATGTGCTCACTGTCATCTGCAGTTATTTTGTGCTTCTCAGCCACCATTGGAAGAGCTGGGGATGAGCTAACTAACTGAGCTAGACTGATCAGTCTGTTTAGTCTCAGGAACTGAAAGAGGACATTTACTACTGATTTGACCAATATTGTCCCATCCATCCATTCTGCACTAAATTGTGTCCCCCCCCCAAACAATGATAATATCACAGCCCTTAGCACATGTGACTGTAGCCTTATTTGGAATTTGCAGATGACCAGTTAAGATGAGGTCATCAGAGTGAGCTCTCATCCAATATGACTGGTGTCCTTATGAAAAGGGGACATCTAGACACTGAAATAGATACAGACCAAGACAAGATGATGTGAGATTGTAAGGAAAACACATCTATAAGCCAAGGGATGCCCAAGACTACCAGAAGCTAGGAAAGAGGCAGACCTTAGAAGGAACTAGCCCTGCTGATGTCTTTCTTGACTTCAGATGACAGGTCTCAACACTGTGACACCATCAGTTTATGCCCCAAACCACCCAGTCTGTGGTGTTCCGCTATAGAAATCCTAGAAAATGAATAAGTCTTCTCTCCTGTCAAGCTTGTGGTGCAAGATGTATAACTCTCAACTCTCAGGGACTGGAGAGATGGTTCAGTGGTTCAGAGCACTGGCTGCTTCTCCAGAGGACCTGGGTTCAATTCCCAGCAACCACATGGAGGCTCAAAATCATCTGTATAATTATAGTTCCAAGGGGATCTGATGCCATCTTCTGACCTCCTCAGGCCTCAGTGTCACAAGTGGTGCACAGGCACACAAGCGGGCAAAACAACCGTACACATACAATTAAATAAAATAATACTAGTAAGTGCTACTGTCCTCTCCCCTCCTGCTCTCCATGGTTGCCATCACCACTATCATTATCTCTGTCATTGTCACACTTGTAGACCCTTTCTTTATAGTAGGCACCATATCCTTGAGATAAATCCTGTTTGTCCCCATTTTACAGACACAGAAACGGAGACTTGGTGCCAATAGTCACACAGCCAATGAGCAACAGAGCCCAGACAGTCTGTATGGAGATGGTGCTCCAAGCACCACTGTCTAACAGTCTCCCACCTGTCAGAGGGCTGAAGCAGGTCCCAAGCTTCAACAGAGTTGCTCTCTAGGCTACTTTTGAAGTATGAATTTGGAGGCCAGGGAGATTTGCCCTGCCTAATGGCCTGAGTTCCACTCCCTAAGACCTACATAGTGGAAGAAACTTAGCTTCTGACCTTCACACTCATGCTCCCCCCAAATAAGTAAATGAAATATAAAAACTAAATTTCAGAATATGAATTTGAGAGAGAAGAGGCAATCTTCTTGACTGGCTGAATTTATCAGGCACTCTTATACGCATTCTGTAGGAGGGACAGACCTGTTTAGATGAATGACCTCAGTCCCTGTCACTTTCCCATCAGGAGGGCTTATCCCCACCCCACCCATCCCAAAACTTGTTTGTAAGAAGCCATGCATCACTGTCCTTGGCTTCCCATCATTTACAGATAGAAGATTCCAGATGAGAACACAGATGTGCACATTAAGAACCAGGACTGAATGACTCTAGTCTCATTTGGGGTGGCCCCCTGAGTGGCCACTTCTCTTGGACTCTGTAAGGAGTGAACTCTCTGCAAGAGATGGAATACCAGAGATAATGAGAAAGAGGGGGGGATAGGGAGAGAGAGAGTGAGAGAGAGAGTGAGAGGGAGAGAGAGAGAGGGAGAGAGAGAGAGAGAGAGAGAGAGAGAGAGAGAGAGAGAGAGAGAGAACAAAATAGCTCACTGTGGAATCCGAGAGCTCCGAGTTTCAAGGCTTGGCTGTTTTCCTGCCCTTGAAACCCAGGAGCCCTCCCCACATGCATGTAATCCACTCCTCCTTTTCAGCTTAAATTGGCACAAGTTGGTCTCAATAGGTTGCATGCAAAGAATCACAAATAATACAGGCACAGTAGGAACCCAATAACTGTTGAATATAATGGAAGGTTCTTAAGGGAGGCAGTAAATAGGATGGAGTCTATTGCTTAAGAATGCTGCTCAGAAGCCTGTATGTGGGGGAGATTAGTTGAGGGAGCGCAGAAGGGGGACACCATAACAAAGAGGTACCCCCAGAGGTCAGGATTCCAGGTGACAGGCCTAAAGGACAGGAAAGGGAAGTGGGAGGTGCTGAGGATAAGGAGTTGGTGGGGCTCTGCAATTGAGGAGAGTGGGGGTGAGGGAGACAGAAAGTCAGAGATGGCTGGGAATCTGAGCTTGCTTCCAGACCATTAGGAGATGGAGAAAAGTCAGGGGGAGAAGCTAGCTAAGGCGGCAGCGACAGAGCTAATTAGAGTGGCTGAGCAGAAAGGAACGTGGCTCTGTGTTCAAGACAAGAAATGCAGGAAACCTCGTGAGTGAGAGCTGGAGTCTCTGAGGCCAAGGCAGCTCTCTGGAAAAGCATGAGGGAAGAAACAGTGAAGGCAGGAAGCTTAATTTAGGAAGCGAGAGAATGAATTAACTGAGGAGAAGAGACAGAGCATTCCAGGAGGACAGAACTGCAGCAGTACTGGGGAGATGGAGGAGGCAGACCTTCCAGAAGGCGACCAGAACGGCAGACAGATCAAGAAAGGACAGGTCTCAGGGGACCAGGACAAGGTGATTTAGCTCACTGAGATTATGAGAAACCCTGGAGGGGCCAGTGAGTCAGTGATGGGGGAGGACAGATGGCAAGGTCTCTAGATGGGGGCGGGTAAAGTGATGTAATGCCAGAACAGGCTGCAAGAGAGTGGTGAGGATGCCTTTACAACCAGTGGAAGAACTAGACTTGAGAAGGTAGTTGAAGTCTCCAAAGCTGGAGGGATACTAAGAAGACTGGGGTGTCCCTTCTGATTTAGGGGTGAGAGATGGGGACTGTGGGTGGGAGTGAGACTGTCAGTAGCCTCACCAGCAGAGAGAGGTGAATGAAAAGAAGGGGACAGAAAACAACCCTAACCCCAGCAAACTTCAGCAGAGAGGCAAGCTCTCACTGGTTCATAGAATCCAGAAGTGTATTAACCACTGATGCTTCCTAACAAATTAGTCCAACATTTCAAGGGGAAATATAACACATTTATAACCCCAGTTTCTGCAGGCTAGCTGCATAGTTCTGGTTTGAGGGCTCTTATTAGGCTGTTCTCAGGGTGTTGCATGGGTTTGACCTTCAGAAGTTTGGGGCTGGAGGAGTATTTTCACATTTACTTAGATGTTAGTTAGCAGGACACCTCATCATTCCCTTGGCAGTGGGCAAAGGTTCCATTCTCCTATAGATGAGTATTTCTATAATCCTGTGGTATATTCTTGTGACACAGCAGTTGGCTTTCTCCAGAGTAAATAGTCTCAAAGGGAGAGGAAGAACGGAGAAGAAAGGACAATACCTGCTAGGATCTAGTCTCCCAAATCACACTTCAATGTGTCACTGTATTCTGAGGCATGAGAATGAGTCACTAAGTCTAGCTCACTTTGAAGGGAAGGTGGGTAAAGTCTCACCCCTTGCTGATGAAGCATATTTGTATGCATGTTCTAGAAATCAAAGGCATCACAGGAAAGTTGGAGAACTAGTCTTAAAAAATTAGGCAGGAAAAAACAAAGAAAGAAAGAAGCTGGGTGTTGGTGGCACACGCCTTTAATCCCAGCTCTCAGGAGGCAGAGGCAGGTGGGGTCTCTGTGAGTTCGAGGCCAGCCTGGTCTCCAGAGCGAGTGCCAGGATAGGCTCCAAAGCTACACAGAGAAACCCTGTCTCGAAAAAACAAAAAACAAAAAAACAAAACAAAAAATTAAGCAGGAAGTTGCATGGCTAGCTCTCCAACCAAGGTCATACCAAAGAATTTCCATACCAAAGGCAGGATATTGGAGACTCTGATGCCCAGACATGGCAACCTGCTTATCTGGTGTGAACCTTGTTCCAAGTACAAAGTCACCAGCCTAGGAGGCTGATTAGATGAATTTGTGTCATGGTGTCCACACCTCAGTGATGTGATCTTGGAGACTTCTCCAAATATAAGGCAAGATCTTGACTCACACCAACACATACACAGCTCAAACATATATACAAGCACGCACACACACCTGCTGATCTCTCAGACGTGCTCACATACACACACTTCAAGAACATTCCCCACACCAGAGAGGCTCTTGTCTTATTCTATCTTCCCAACTGGGTGTCTCTATCAGTTCAATTCCCTTGACACTGGGAGTTAGTGTGGACCCTGTGGGTTGAAAGGCTGCATTATGCTGAATCAACACAGGGTAGAGAGAAACACAGGATGGTGCCAGTGAGATGTATATGCATTGGTATAAACAAGATATCAGTGACTCAGAGGCCAAGACACTGCATCCCATCTCTGAAAGGCCTCAGGAGCCCATCTCTGAGAATGCCAAGACTCTCCTGAGGTATTGGGTGGGGGCAAGGTGTGGGGTTTCCTATCATATATTGGATGAGACTTGGACTCATTAAATTTCACTATAACAGAAGAGTGACCCCACAGGTGGAGGATATATAGATATCTTAGATTTTGACATGGGATTTTAAATACACACCTTAAAGTCTTTAGTGATGTGAATGCCATTATGAAGGAAGAAAACAGGTCAATTCTGGATTTAGTTTTAGCCAGACAGTTATTATTTATTTATTTATTTATTTATTTATTTATTTATTTATTTAATGAGCTAGGTAGAGCCAGTAGGTAAAGCCATCAGAGAGGGAAACCCTGAAAAAAGACAAGGGGAAGGAATACAGACCCATTGTGGAAATAGCTGTCAATATAGATGTAACCAGGAGGAAGGCAACTTCCTCAGGTGCTCATTGTCACCTGCAGGGGGGTCTATATTTCTATAGTCTCACAGCCCCAGCTCAAGGGTGATTTCTATAGTCTCACAGCCCCAGCTCAAGGGTGATTTCTATAGTCTCACAGCCCCAGCTCAAGAGTGATGACTAAGTAGTTTGGGAGAACTCTAGCCACATAGGAAGATCGTTTCCTAACTAAAGCCAAAGAATGGGCCCAGGAGGGAACACCAGCTAGTAGCCTCCTAGCATAGTGGTTCTCAACATGTGAGTCTTGACCCCTTTGGGGGGGAGAAATAACCCTTTCACAAGGGTCACCTAAGGCCATGAAAATAGTTTTATGGTTGGGAGGTCACCACCAGAGGAAGAACTGTATTAAAGGACCGCAGCATTAGGAAGGTTGAGAACCACTGTCCTAGCGGGAGGCAGGATGAGTGGGTAGAGAGGAAGACAAGGCCAGGACAGCTGGAGGTCAAGGGCAGCAAGGATAGTTCTCAACTGCATTTGCCAACTTGATAACTGGGCCCTGTAATGTGATGTTTCCTTAATGGAGTGTCAGATGGATGCTTTGCAAATGGTCTATGATGAATGTCCAATCAATGCCCAATAGTGAATTACTAATTACTAAATATCCAACCATGTTGTCCTCAGGCCTGCCATAGAAAAAAGACCCTGACAGAGATGCCCTGAGATGTCTTTATGCACACTGGCTTTTGGAAGGAGCTGTCAGGATTCTCTTTTGGGAAGATTACCTGGTCAGTTTGCTCTGGTTTGGTTTGAGACAGGGTTTCTCTGTATAGCTCTGGCTGTCCTGGAACTTGCTCTGTAGACCAGGCGGCCTTGAACTCACAGAGATCACTTATTTGCCTCTCTAGTCCTGGGATTAAAAGTGTGTGCCACCATTGCGTGGCAAGAAGTAGTGTTTTTATATATGGAGTTTTCTGCTCTTACTGAGACAGAACTATTTAATTACAGAAAGCCAAGACTTCTAATCTTTTCCCCACTGTCTCTCCTCAGCATGTAAGTTGCATGATATCGCTTTGAATTATAATGTGTTAGAATGGTTGTTTTCAAATTGCTGTTTGAATTATTGATTTAAATTTCATAAAATCATTAAATGCATTTGACCTAGGATCAGGAAAGAATTTCCAACCATTTCTGAAATGGCTCCAAAGATACTCTTGCTATTTTATATTATGTATTTATGCAAAGCAACTTTCCCAGCATTGATGATCTTAAAATAAAAATATTGATCAACCCTGAAAAATATTGAAGCCTCTTTATAACTTGCAGTAACAAATTTTCAGCCAAAGTTTGTTTATGTAAAAATAAATAATTAGGTCTATCTCATTAGTATGAAATGTTGCACTAATCTTTAAGAAATGGTAAAATTATATATATATGATTTTATATATATATTATGCAATATATATATATGTATATATATATATATATATATCAACTGTTTTGAAATAAATTTCTTTTTTACAGACTCATTATCAATGTGCAATGTGTGTTTGATATCCGTGCCTGTTTTATATATTTGTATACTTGGGCTTCGTAAAAATTTCTTGGATGAAAATAGAGTCACGGGTGTATAAACTTTAAGAAGCCCTGATTTAGACTGGGAGAGCATTTGTCCATCTGTTGGAGGCCTTTGTGTATGGATAGCCAGACAAAAGGCTGGGAGCCCCCAAGAACAGGGCTACACAGGAATGTGGCTTGGAGCCTATTTATCTTTGCTGTTTGGTCTTTGCTTTCACCTCAGCTCTCTTTGATGACTCACTAGTGGTTCCTCATTGCCTGGCTTTCCTGGATTGCAGCCTCCTGCTATTCTCAGGTGAGCTCTTCCTATTGGACAAGCAGGTCTGCATTGCTCACTTCTAGTAGACAACTTTGTGTTGATTAACATGCTAAACAGCCACACACTGGGAATGTGTCACACCCTGACAGGAGTAAAGAATGGAAAGGAATGGTTAAAATGGCTCCAGTTGACTTTGATGCCATGAGTTCTTGGACTTCAGTCTCATTGAGCAGCACCCAGTGCTGTTTCCTTTCTACAGTCAAAAAATTTTCCTGATTTTATTTATTTATTTATTTATTTATTTATTTATTTATTTATTTATTGGTTTTTTTGAGACAGGGTTTCTCTGTGTAGCTTTGGAGCCTATCCTGGCCCTCGCTCTGTAGACCAGGCTGGCCTCGAACTCACAGAGATCCGCCTGCCTCTGCCTCGGAGAACTTTCTTGATTTTAAAACTGAACCTAGGTTAATGGTTCACAGAGGAAACCAAAGAGATAGCAGTGAAGTTCCCAGCCCCTGACCACTGTATCACAACAACCATGCAAGGAGTATGAGCCAGAACCCACCTTTACACATTCAGAATGCATTTTTTTAAATAAAAGATTTATTTTTAGCCAGGTGTGGTGGCACTTCCCTTTAATCCCAGCACTTGGGAGGCAGAGGCAGGTGGATCTCTCGGAGTTCAAGGTCAGCCTGGTCTACAAAGCAAGTTCCCAGGCCAGCCAAGTCTACACAGTGAGGCCCTGTCTCAAAAAGAAGAAAAGGGATTTATTTTTATATTGTAATTACACATATATGTGCATATGTCTGTGTAGGGCATGTGCACAGGAGCATAAGTACCCATGGAGACCAGAAGAGGGCATCTGAGACCCTGAAGCTGGACTTACAGGTGGTTGTGAATGCCCAACATGGTTGCTGGGACCCAAATTCTGGTTTTCTACAAGAGGCGTCTTTGCTCTTAACCGCTGAGCCATCTCTTCATCCCTCCAGAATCATATTTCTTTTTAAAATTACATTATATATAATCTATGCATATATTTTAAAAATTGTGTATGTCTGTTTACGAACACATGTGCTTGCGTGTATCCCCAGAGTTCGGAAGAGTTCAGAAACCCCCTAGAGTTGGAATTACAGATGCTTGTGAGTCACCTGGCCTGGGTATTGGAAACTTGGCTCCTCTGCAAGAGCAGCAAGGGCTCTTAACTATTGAGTCATCTCTCCAGCCCCTCTCAGAATTATATTTCTGATTCTACAAGACCCCTGTTCCTGTGGTCTTACTCCTGTGTCTACTTTCTGCTCTCTGATCTGAACCTCTTGTATCACCCCTCCCCCCAACATTGAGCGATGCATGAAGTCACGTGCCCTGAGTCTTAGCATTCCAGTACCCAGAAGCAACCTTTACTGCCAACAGTGATGCACTTTTAACATCCAAGGTCAGGGGAGAAGCAGACAGTCTCCAGCTGCCTCATAACCCTCAGTGTATCTGAAACAAAGTCTATCTTAGGATAAAGTTGGGCAAATTTCCATGGGAAGACAGCGCTCATTTTCTCACAGCTCTCTTGAAGGACAGGGTATGGCTCCAGAGTCAGCAGGTTCATCCTAGCAGTGTGGTACAGCAGGTGGCTTAGGATGGACATAAAGACGTAGTTTCTCATAGAAATGAGGTGCTAGGAGCATTGGCTCAAGATAAGCAGGGTGGTGCTGGCCTGGGGTTCTCAGTTTGCTAGCCCTCCAATCCTAGGTTCTGCAGAGTGGCCTCAACTCTTTCTAGCAGAACTTGGAGGAGCCTAGGATGTAAACAGAATGAATCATATAGAAGCACTCAGGTTCAGGTATCTGGGCAGATGAATGCTTGGACATGGGACAGATAATTCAAATCTAATTGTAAAAGCTGCAGAGAATGAATGAGTGAGAGGGTCTCCAGGGGGTCCCCGGGAACCTGAACAGCTGGGTCAGATGACAAGAGGAAGTAGACACCATTCATATGAAGCTTCTGGAGTGAGTCAAGTTTGGGAAACTGAGGAATGAACTTGGTCACACACTCTCCTACACTTCTGGGGGTGTGTGTTCCTGTAGACCCCAGTGAGAAGTTTGCCAAGACTTCCCATCTGGCTCAGGCCAGGCACAAAGCATTCTGGGGTTTCTGCTTGGCTATGTTGGATAGTGGCTGGTTCAAAAATTTTCAGGAATTCCATGATGCTGTAGTGAGCAATGTCCAAACCTGCACCTTCTGACTGCACAGCCACAACAAACTTCTCTGCTGAGGCAAATGGAAGAAGTATGTTTGTTTGTTGGGGAATTTGTTGTTTGTTTGTTAACATCAAGGAGCTTGAGGCAAAGGTCTGCTAACACCTTCAAGGCTGCTTCATCCCTATTCTGGATGCTCCTTAACCTTTCTGGAAACTGGGTAGTCCAAGAAGAAGGGCTAAGCAGATTGCTTGTCTGGTGAACATCATCCACACAGTGCTCTTTTCTTTTCTCTTCTTTTCTTTTCTTTTCTTTTCTTTTCTTTTCTTTTCTTTTCTTTTTTCTTTTCTTTTCTCTTTTCTCTTCTCTTCTCTTCTTTTCTTTTTGGTTTTCGAGACAGGGTTTCTCTGTGGCTTTGGAGGCTGTCCTGGAACTAGCTCTTGTAGACCAGGTTGGCCTGGAACTCAACAGAGCTCCACTTGCCTCTGCCTCCCAAGTGCTGGGATTAAAGGTGTGTGCCACCAATGCCCAGCTAGAAATACCTTTTTTGTTCTTTTGTTTTAGTTCTTGTTTTTGGAGACTGGGTTTTTCTGCGTAGCTTTGGAGCCTGTCCTGGAGCTCACTCTGTAGCTCTGGCTGTCTTGGGACTCACATAGATTTAACTGCTTCTGCCTCCCAAGTGCTGGGATTAAAGGCATGTGCCACCACTGCCTGGCTTCTCTTTTGTTTCTTACTGTCAGTGTTACTGGTGACCCATGATGAAAAGCTCCTGTCCACAGTTCCAGGCCAGAAGTTTGCGATGTATAGCCTAAAAATCCAGACTTGGAGGGTTCTACCTTCTGGGTTGAACATTTGGGGCCAGCAGCAGAAGTCCACCCAGCGTGGCCTGTCAGGTATCCAGGTCAGATTAGTTCTCTCCCTCCAGCCCCCCAGAGAGAGAAAGGGAGGAATGGGTCACCTTTTTCCTCAGGCTCTCTGTTTGCTGATGAAGGCCTTATTCGCAGTGCAGGAAAGAGTTCCATGCAGATAGATTTCTTAGTGTGAAGAAGGCCAAAGCCCTGTTTCTCAGGAGTCTCCTGATCTGCTGGTTCCAAGAGGGTGGGCAGAGCCTGGTGGGTGAAAGATGGCTATGCTGACAGGACTCTCAGAATCCCAGACCAGGAAGTGGTCTTAACTTAGATAGAAAAGTTTCAGTACTGTGCACATAAAACCAAATTTTTCATCTTAATCACCTTGGGGTATATACCCAGTCGTGTTAACTGTGTTCGCATTGCTGTGCAACCCATCTCCAGATTTATCTTGCACAACTGAAACATCTTACTGAATAAAAAAAATGGCAGTTCTCCTTCCCCTACTGACACCCACCACCTTGCTTTCTGCTGCTGAATTCAACTCTTCTAGGTACCTCATGTAGGGAGAGTAAATCAAAGTGTTTGTCTTTTGGAGACTAGCTTGTTTTGCTTTATGTTTTATTTTTTTAAGTGTGTGTTTGTGTGTATGTGTGTGTGCTCATGAGTGAAGGTACCTGTGGAAGCCAGAACACAGTATCTGATCCTCTAGAACTATAGTTACAGGTGGCTGTGAACTGCCTGACCTGGGGATAGAACCCCAGTTCTCTGCAAGAGGAATATATACTCTTAACTGCTAAACCATCCCTCTAGCCCAAGACTGGCTTGTTTTAGTCATACTGTCCTCAGGTTTCATTTATGTTGAGAGCATGTCAGAACTCCCTCCCTGTTTAGAATTGGATGCTATACCACAGTATAGCAGACTTTCTTTGTCCATTCATCTGTAGGTGGAACCAGTGTTACTTCTACCTCTCTGATATTGGGCATACATAATGCTGCTGTGAACATGGGGTACACATTCCTTTTCAGAACCTTGCTGGGCCATATAATAATTCCATTTTTGGAAAGTGTTGGGTATTAGACCCAGTTTTTGGCTTATGTTTCACCACTGAACTATTCCCCAGCCCTTGGTAATTAAATGTTGTACCATTTTACATTACAGCAGTGTATATGGATTCCAACTGTACCATTTATAATACCACAGTCATGTATATAGGTTCCAATTTCTTCACATTTTGCCAATAATTTCCCCTTCCTTCCTTCCTTCCTTCCTTCCTTCCTTCCTTCCTTCCTTTCTTCTCTCTCTCTCTTTTTTTTAAATAACAGCCACCTGAGATATGAGGTAGTATCTCATTGTGATTTGGTTTGTGTTTTTCCCATGATTAATAATAGCAAGAAAATTGTTATTTATTTTATAATGAGTATTTCAGATTCCTCATTCATTTTAAAGGCAGATATTTATTTATTTATTTATTTATTTATTTACTTATTTATTTATCTGAACAAAGAGAGCGCAGAGACTGCTTCAGGAAAACTGTTTGTGATGGTGCTGGCAATTTTGGCCAAACTTCCATTTAGAAAACCAACAAGTGATTCCCAAGCACAGAGCGACATAGCATTTATACGAATTTTGTTTCTTTGTCACCCATACATGGTAACATATAATTTCATTGACTATTTTAGGGTGGGTGTCTAATGAGAGGAAGGGGAGGAGGAAACTGCAGGAGAGATCTCAAAACACCCAGATCAAACTATGCAACTGTTTTTCTGATTTGCTTTTCCTTGACTTTTAGAGACTGTACCACAGTGTGTGTAAAGGTCAAAGGGTAACTTGCAGGAGTGTGGTCTTTCCACTATGTGAGTTTCAGATCTAGTTCAGGTCATTAGGCTTTGTGAAAAGCGCCCTTATGTGCTGAGCCAACTTGCTCACCCCTGGAGTATGTGTCTGTCTGTCTATCTATCTATCTATCTATCTATCTATCTATCTATCTATCTATCTATCTATCTGTGGTTGGGTTATTTTTATGTCCTAGATAATACCCCATTATTGAACATATCATTTTAAATTATTTTCTCATATTATGAAGATTATCATTTTGTTGGCTGAGTCCTTTAATGAGCAAAAGTTTCAAATTCTGACATAGTCCAATGTCTCTTTTGTTGTTTGAACTTTTTACTTTGAATCTCTGAAATCATTGCTAAATTCAATGTTATGAAGCTTTCCCTTAGATTTTTTAAAAATCACATTTATGTTTAGTGTGTGAGTGTGTGTGGTGTGTGCTGGGGTACATGTTCCTCAGTAGTGTGGGAGGTCAGTTCTCTCCTTCCACATGTGAGTCTCAGGAACTCAACGCAGGTTGTCAGACTTCGTGGCAAGCTCCTTTGCTTGCTGAGTCATCTTGCTGGCCTTTATTTAAGTTTTGATCTATTTTGACTTAATCTCCATTGATGCTATAAAATATGGGTCTAGTCTCATTCATTTGCACAGATACTCAGATTTCTAACTGTTGAGAAAGTACCTCTCTACTTTCATCAACCATCTCTAAGTGCACACTTCAGTGGTATTAGGAATATCTACGTGGTTGGGCAATCGTCACCACTAGTGATCTCCAGAGGGTTCCATCATCCGGTCCTGGTGATTAGTTTGATTGTGGGCACAAAGTAGAGTCACCTGGGAAAGGCATTTCAATGAGGAGCTGTCTAGTTTAGGTTGGCCTGAGGGCATGTCTCTGAAGGATTTTCTTAATTGAGTTGATTGAGGTGTGAAGCTCCACCCAGAATGTGGGTGGCACCATTTCATGGACTGAATGGAGTGAGTGAACCGAGCACTAGCAGGCACACTCTGATCCATCGCCCTCTGCTCTTGACTGTGGCTATAATATGACTGGTTCTTTCCAGCAAGCTCAATACACATCTCCCTTAAATTTCTTTTGTCAGAAGTATTTCACTGCAGCATTCAGGAAGGAAACAGAGACACCCTTGTTATGGAATTGTTGTCTAGAGGTTTGACATAGCCTTTATGTCTTGAAATCACAGCATCTATGGTTACCAGCAGGAAACCCTCACAATATGAGTTCTATTATAGAAGTGTGTGTGTGTGTGTGTGTGTGTGTGTGTGTGTGTGTGTGTGTGTGTGTGTGGTGTATGTCAGGGGACTGGTCAGATTCCAGCCACACACCTGCAGCCCTGGCTGCCCGCACTTCTGTTCCAGCTGTACTTGATCTTGGGAAATGCTACACTATACAAGGTAGAGGGATGACTGGGTACGGGGACATCAGCCATGCAGCTTTTATGAGTCATCATGCCTGCTGGATAAGACTTTTGGTGATGCAGCTGAGTCACACCCCCTCCCATAAGTAATCCCTTGCCAAAGAACAAACAAACAAACAAAAACCAAAAACAACAACAACAACAACAAAAACCTGAGCCCCCAAACCTCATTGTTCATTAACCTGTGGCTGAAATTGTACTCTGGTCTGTCCTTGGTGCTATCTGGAGTGAATAGGTGATTATTCACATTGTCTCCGGAAAAGTAACACAATGTTCATTTGGAAACTCTGAATTGATTAAACAAATCCCTGTTGGCCCTTCCCTCCAGCCCCTGCAACACGTGCAGGACCAAGTGTCCTTTCTGTCTCTGTGACTTTATGACTGTCCTTGTTCTTAAGGACCATGGGCTATACAGAAAGTTGTGGGATTATAGAGAGGGAAACTGAGTCCTGGACTGGCAGGATATAAGACAATGGTGAGTGAGGGTCTGCTGCCAGCCAGTTAGGGTAGATGTAATGGGTAGGGTCAAAGCCTTGTAAGGCAGCCCCTGGAATTGTGGGTAATATGCAATGTCGGGTGGCCCAATTCCCTTTTCCTGGCTCTCTCACCCAGGCCTAGATATTACCAAAAGATTTCTTAGCTGTTTCTCTTTTGAGTCAAGGTGTCATTTTACATCCTCTACTCAGAGCTGAATTTTCCTACCTCCATCTCATTCCTCCTTTTTTCCTTCAGATTGTGAACTTTATTGAAATACAATGTTTGTTCAGCATAATCTGTGCATATATGATTCATTTTCACAGTATGAGCACATTCATGCATCTAAATCCAGACAGCAGAAGAGAACCTCGCCGGCATCCCAAGGGATTCCTCAAGCTCTTCCACTAAAAGTCCATTCCTTTTGGTTCCTGGGCCTTATATACATGGAAGCAAGCAGAACACATTCCTTTGTGTCTCGATAGTATTTCTCCACAACCCCCGCCCCCCTTCTTCTTTTTCTGAGTCAATTCCCATCTGTCTGATTGTCATAAAATGATCACTGTGTTGGTCCTCATGCCAGCCGACATGATGGAGGGGGTTGGCTACATGAACGAAAGGTGAGGTCAAACTCACAGTCCAGCATAGGATGGGAGTTTCTCTAACTGGGCCTCGAGGGGCTGGTGCTGAAAAATGGATGGCTCCCATTGCAGGCCCTAATGGAAGAGGGACACACTTGCCCTGGGTTCTCCTCCTAACATTTCAAGGAGAGTGAAGCTTAGAATTGCTAAACATTCCCGGAAGAGCCATAAATCGCATTTTAGCTTGTTTCAATTGCAGAATGAAATGGCCTGTTTTCTTGGAGATTTTTATTCTTTCTTCTCAGTCCCTTGCCCTCTGGTTACCTGGCTCTCAGCTCTCAGGTACAAAGCTACCTCCCTCCCTCCCTCCCTCCCTCCCTCCCTCCCTCCCTCCCTCCCTCCCTCCCTCCATTCCTCCCCTCTATCCTCCCTCCCTGTTGTGTGACACTATTCCTGGGGAAACATATATTAATGTGTACTCACTCCAGGTAGGTAATTGACAACAAACCAAAGTAACGATACTGTCGAAGTTTAACTTGGTGAACTCATGTGTTTATTGGGGTTACTTATAGGAATGTGGGATCACTTATAGACAGCTGCATCTCACTGAAAGCCCACCCTAGTGTGGTTGATGATTCATGAAATCTGGAACCCTGAAGGTCTCTGCACAACTTGCAGGCAACTCCACAGGCTGGAGTTTTCTCTCCTCAGCTGTCTTTACTGCTTATGTAACCTTGGCAAAAGACGGACCTTGTGAAACTGCTAAGTTTTAGGGACTTACTAATACTTCTGAGTTTACTTCCTGAGTCTTAAAGGGCTTCCCTTTAGAACTTTCTGAGCCTTGGTGAGTTATCCCCCCCCTGCCCCCAGGGCTTCAGTTTAAAGGAAAATGCTATAAAACTCCCTTCCTCTTCCCTTTCCCTTTATTCCTCCCCTTTCTCAGTTCTGACAATTGAATTTCAAGGCTTCATAGATCAGGAACTTAATCCAGTCTTAGAAGACATTTAAGTTACAAGGAGTCCTAATGATTAGAAGATTCACCAAGCCTTTCCTTGCTTAGACTTTTAAAATGTCACTGTACAAATGCTTCTATAACAGCCCAAGCAATTAATTCAGCTCAATTAATAAGTGACTTTTTATGTAATAAGTCAGCAGGCAACCATCATTTAATCACGTGTTTCCTCTTGCTCGCCCCCTGCTCCTCCCACTTGCTTTTAATCTATCATCACAAATCTCTCCTGCCTGTTGAACTTCAGGTCAATAGTGAGTATTCTGTTGGGTCTGCCTGAAACCCCTAAGCTTTAGAGTTCTGAGAACTACTGTATGAAACAGTAGTTTGTTCAAGATCAAGGTGCTGGTAGGGTTGGGCTTTTCTAAGGGTCTCTCTCTCTCTCTCTCTCTCTCTCTCTCTCTCTCTCTCTCTCTCTCTCTCTCAATACTATCTTTTCTCAGTACCTTCCCAAGGCTTTTCCTCTATGTGTATTTGTGCCCTAGCTGCCTCTTTTTAATAAGGATACCATTTATATAGGCAGGGCCTACCTCAATAACTTCATTTAACCTTTATTTATCATTTCTTTAAGGCCTCCAAAGGCAGTCAACATATGAATTGGAGAGGTGACACATTTCAGCTCATGATAGCTATTAAGAATAAATCTGCAACAAACACTTTAAAGCATTGTTGGGATACACAGTGGGACCAACTTAAATTCCCATCATCACTAGATAGCCATGATGATCTTGAACTTCTGATCCTCCTGCCTCCACCTGAGGGCTGGAATTATAAGCATCTGCTGCCATGGTCAGTTTCCCATGGTGTTGGGGATCAAGACCCAACGCTTGCTGTATGCTAGGGGAGCACTATAATAACAGAGCCATATTCCCAGACTTGATGGTCAATCTTGACTGTCAACTTGATTGACTTGAGAAGTACCTAGGAGTTTAGTGTTCTAGTTTCATTTCTGTTGCTGCAATAAATTACCAAAAAGCAACACAGATAAGGAAAGAGTTTATTTGATTTATAGTAGTTTGAATGTAATTGGCCTCCATGAACTCACAGAGAATGGCACTATTAGGAGTGTGGCTTTGGTGGAGTGGATATGGCCTTGTTAGAGGAAGTGTGTCACTTTGGGGGTGGGCTTTCAGGTTTCCTGTGCTCAGGATACCACCAAGTGTCTTAGTAAACTGCCTGTTGCCTGCAAAATGTAGCACTCTCATCTCCAGCACCACCTCTGCCTGCATCCACCATGCTCCCACCCATGATGATAATGGACTGACCCTCTGAAACTGTAAGTGAGCCTTCAGTTAAATGTTTTCTTTATAAGAGTTGCTGTGGTCATAGTGTCTGTTCATAGCAATAGAAACCCTAAACAACTTACAATTGCAGGTTACAGTCCATCACTGAGGGGAGTCAAGGCAGAAAACCTGAAGGAAATCCTGGTTGCTATTCCTTCTGACAAAGGAAATAAACTCTTTCCTCTCCAAGTTGCCTTTGGTCATGGTGTTTTTCCACAGCACTAGGAACCCTAACTAAGACAAGGACCATCTGCCTAAGGAATGGGGTCTTCCATAGTGGGCTGGGCCCTCCTATGCCAATTAACAATGAAGACAATCTCCCACAGACATGCCCATAGGCCAATATAATCTAGGAAACTCAATAAAGATTCTCTACCTAGACAGTTGTAGGCTGTGACAAGTTGATAGTTAAAGCTAAGCGGGTAATTAGTAAAGCACCCTCATAGGCACATCTGTGAGGATGTTTCCAAGGATGGTTAAGAAAGGGGGTCTGGGAAATGTAGGCTCCACAGTCCCATAGACTGTGGACCCAGACTGAATAGAGGGAAAGGAAGCAAGCCAGCTAGCACTGGCATCTCTGGTTCCGCTTCTCTGGCCAACATGGTGGGAATTGCTGTTCCTCTCCGTGCCCTCCTCACCAGAAACACTGAGCCGACACAATCGCTTCCTCAAGATGCTCCTGTATTTTGTCACAAGGATACAACACTAACACAGGGAGGGGTTTAGTTTTTTTTTTTTTCACAAGCTTCATTTTGCAAATGGGAAATAGACTCATGAGAAAAGGTGCATGGCTCACTTTCCCATATATAGGTCGTGAGCTTGAAGGTGCCCAGTGTGTCGAGGAAGCCAGTTCCCCACCTGCTTTAGAAATTTCTGAAGTCCTTCAATGTGGCTTCACGGGGCCGTTCACCCACTTGCACTGGAAACACTGGTGGCTCAAGTCCTGCCTCAGGCTCTGGAAGGGTGATGGTAAGCAGGAAGGGAAACTTATATTCCTGGTGGAGCAAAAGACAACAGATGCAACTAAATACAGTTGTCCCTTAGCATCCTAGGGGATTGGTTCCTATAACAACCCCAGGGTCCTCACAGACAACGAACTTCAGGGTTGTTCTAGAGCCTTGCATAAAACAGCTTCCCATTTGCATGTAACCTGGATAGACCTCTTGTCTACCTCACATCATCTCTACTTTACTTATGATACCTAATGCAATGCAAATGCTATGTATGTTACCCTGTAATGTTTAGGGAATCAGTATAGTTGGAGATCTTACAGAATGTGCTAAACCTACAGTTGGTTGAATTTATGAATGTGGAACCCATGGACAGAGACAGCATGAAAAGTACAGACTGTGGTCACATCAGGCAAAGCAGGGACAGAGAGCTGGGGAATTAGGAGGCTCAGGGAGGGGAGGGTGGAATTGCCTTTTATGGTTTGCCTTTTATGGGGACACAGTAGGATTAGAATGTGACAGTCAAACAAAGGCCTGGAAAGAACAGGAAGTAGGAGCTGCTCCAGAGATGGGTTCCAGGAAATAACTGTGTGAGGGACAGTGATGAGCTGGCCAGAGAGGGATGGTTGTATGGATAAGGTCCAGAAGGCAGACACAGAGCTGCAGGTCCTGGAGGGTTTGATATTCTGAAGCATTGGTTCTTAACCTGTGGGTTGAGACCCCTTGAAGGGAAGATCGAATGACCCTTTCACAAGGGTAGTACATTAGCTATCCTGCTTTTCAGATATTTATAGTACGATTCATAACACTTGCAAAATTACAGTCATGAAGTAGCAACAAAAATGATTTTACGGTTGGGGATCACCACAACATGAGGAACTGTGCTAAAGGGACACAGCATTAGGAAGGTTGAGAACCACTGGTCTAAGGGCAACAGGAGACCACTGAAGAGGTTTAGGGAAGTGACTAGCAAAACCCAAGTGACATTACCATAGGAATCATTAGGAATAGCAGGCACACACTAGAGTCTGCTGCTACCCTTGCCTAGATGGGGCACACCAGTGACAGCAGGGGTGGCAGAATACCTGTGTTTTGGAGGTAGACTCGACAGGACATGGCAAGGATTTAGATGGGTCTCTTGAGAAGGGGTGAGGCAAGGGTGACTTCTAGATGTGGCCTTGAACCTCTAGACAGCAGGCAATGTTTATTCAGGGATCATTTCTCAGCCACCAGCTGTGTACTTCCACTGTCCATTTTAGTTCTGTCCGTCTGCATTCTCAGGACAGAGTAAGCATTCAACGAGCATTCCTCAGGGAATGACCAACTGATGGCATGCATGGCAAAGTAGATTCAAAAAGGACTTTTTTAATATTAAAAATTATTTTGTGTGTATGGGTGTTTTGCCTACATGTATCTATAGGTACCATCTGCATGTCTAGTGCCCTTGGAGGTTAGAAGAGGGCATCAGATGATACAGAAGGTTGTGGGTTGCCATGTGGATGCTGGGAACCAAACCCTAGTCTGTAAGAACAGCAAGGGCTCTTAAACACAGAGCCATCTTTCCAGCCCCCACTTTACTTTTTTTTTTTTAAATTCAGGTAGCTAACATTCTGAAGAGTCCAAGAATAAGAATATAAAAATATAGGTCCCCAAAATAGGAATGTAGAAATATAAAGTTGTAAGCCTAGGAGAATGAGAGCAGACTGTCAGCAGTCTTCTCAGCAACTTAAGTATTAACTGTTAACAATGGGTTCCCTTGCTCTGTCAGCCTCGAAGAGCTGAAAAGGCTCTCTGCAAACTGAGGGTCAGCTTTTTAGATAACTGCCCCCCCCCCCATGACCTGCAAATTGTTGTGAGCTAAGTTAACTTTTAAATGATGATATGGACATGACTTTTGGTTGTGCATTGTTCCATACTCTTTCCAGCTATGAAAAACTGGCACCATGGTGGTGGTGGTGGGTGGGGGTGGGGGGTTGCAGAAAGTGCCGAAGAGAAACAATGGACTAAATACGCACACTAGTTTAACTGAAAAACCCTGTTAACGAAAATTGCAAAAAGCAATTTGTAACTGGGTTTTACCTCGAAGTAGCAAAAATTCTTCTATTCATGATTAATACTTGCTTCTTACTATAAAAAGGGGAGTTTGAAAGCTACCCAGTTTGCCAGTTTCAGAAGCCTGAACTCTGGCTGTGGTCATGGCTATAGCTGATAAGCTTTTGTGCCCTGTGGAGATATTTTTTTTTCTTTTCTTTTCCTGGAATAAAGCTTGCTTCTGGTTTAATAGACTTGGTGGTCTGTCCTCCATCATTGTGAAAACC
Organism: Cricetulus griseus; assembly: GCF_003668045.3. Lineage (NCBI taxonomy): Eukaryota > Metazoa > Chordata > Mammalia > Rodentia > Cricetidae > Cricetulus > Cricetulus griseus. The sequence goes on from NC_048597.1 coordinate 54,155,714, forward strand.
CCGGACCCAACAGTTCATTGGCCATTTTAAAGCACACAGTTTGGTGACATTTAATGCATTCACAATGTTGAACGGCTTCCCCCTATATATTCCCCGAATCTATTAAATAGTCACTTCCTATTCTCCTTTTTCCCCAGCTGAACCAATAATCTGCTCACACTCCACATCTTTACAAACTTTGGATATTTCATATGAATATAACCATACAGTATAGCACCTTTTGTATCTGTCTTTTTTTTTTTTTTTTTTTTTTTGAAAAACCAGCATCCTATTTTGGTATTTGTTCACATGGTGGCACCTCTTTCTTTTTGTTAGCTGAATAATATTTCTTTGTGTGGGGGTATACCACATTTTCTCCATTTGCCCACCGAGGTTATTTGAGTTGTTTCTACGTTTTAGCTCATGTATACAGCGCTGTTAGTGGTGTGCGCAAGTACTATTTGAGCAGCCATTTAAATTCTTTTGAGTTTATGCCTAAGGAGTAAGCGAATCATATGGTAATGCATGCTTAATGTTTTAGGGATCTCTAAATTGTTTCTAGACCTCTCAATAAACCTTTGCCAAGGAAAAAAAGGGGAAGGTCAGAGCTTGGGAAGCAGAGGCTTTACCTATCCTTCACAGGCCATGCTAGACTTCACAATTAGTTATCTGCAGCCAAATGACTGGAATTCTCTGGGTTGCTTCCTAATCCTCAGAGTGGGTAAACTAACTTCTGGGGGCAGAGTGAGTTGTTGGTTCTGAAGTTCTGGGCACAGAGCAAGGTCCTAAAGTGAACAACTGCCTCTAGTCCCCAGCCTCCCCACCTCCAATCCCTGTAGCTGCTGCCCTGTGTCCCCAAAGTAAAGTCCAATGCACAGGAGTCCCTCTCAGTGGTTCGTGAACTACAACTCCCGGCAGGCACCTCTCCGGGCCGCCTCTCCCAGCTTGGTGCGCATGCTTTGGCAGACGTGGCACCGGGAACTCGGAGGCGGGGAGCGGCTGCGAAGTGGCCGTGGCTGTTGGCCGCGGTGGAGCTGGCGGGCGTGCACGAGAGCCGGTCGCAGACGGCAGGAGGCAGCGGGGATGGCGCGGGCATGGGGGCTGCTACTGGCGATCGGGGTGAGGCTGCGGGCCGGCGACACGTGCGCCCAGCATGGCCGTGGGCGCGCGCGGTCCGGGGCTGATGGGGGCGTGCGCGCCGGTTGGCAGCGGGGTCCTGGTCCACTGCGCCCCGCCCGTGCCGGGCCAGGCGATCCCTCTCTCCGGGTTCGCGGTCCCACACAACTTTGAGGTGGCGCAGGTCTGGGACGCCCTCAGCCAAGACAAGACTCCTCGGCGGCTCGTGCACCTGTGTGAGTGCCGGGTGGAAGGCTGCCTTCCACCTGCGCAGCTCGAAGGTTGGAGCCCCTGAGAAAGGGCGCGTAGCGGGCTGGGTGGGGTCGCCACCTCCAGGAGTTCTGCTCCCACACCCATGGGACTCCAGCTCCAGTCCCGGCCACTTTCGAGCTGTGTGGCGCCGCGGATCTTTAAACGTGTCTGCGTTTCTTCCATGAGATGGGGACAGTAAAGATATCCGTTAACGAGGTTGTCAGATGGGTCGGTTCAGGAGTCGGAGGAACAAGCTCCGCAGACTGCAAAATGATACCGGAGTGATACAGGAGTGGAGGAGGGGTGGACCGGGATGCAGACTGTGTGAGGAAAGGAGACTTTCCCGGGCATGCCCCGGAGAAGTGGGGATGGGTGTGCCTCTGGAGCTGAGGAGTGACTGGATGTGTGATGGGATGTTGTGACCTTCTTTCACATTTCTCCCATAACTTCTTGTCTCCCTTGTGTTGAGTCCAGCCTCGTTACTCCCACTACCACTACCACCAAGTCAGGAAGACTTCCTGCCCCTGGCCCTTTGGGTGTGGCAAGGGTGCTGGGCAAATGGAGGGGGAGAGACGGGTGAGTGGCTTTAAACACTTACTTCCCAGTCAGTGCCCTGTTGTGTGGAAGCTCCCTCAGACTGTTGCTGGTGGTCCCGTTGCACGTTTATCATCAGTTTCCTAGAGCCAGTGGGTCTGACTCTCCATCAGGATGTCAGCCCTTGAACTCTGAGGGAGGAGGATTCTGCTTTCTTCCTTTTTCCCTCCCTCCAGTAAAAACAAGGGCTTGGGAGCCTGAACTTTTACTCTGTAAACATTTATCAACCACATTGTTTGCCTCCGGGTTGAGTTTTGGGTGGGGAGCAAACTACACTTTGTGCCTGCCATCAGGTGTTGCCTATGGCTGAGCAGCTGTCAATCTTATGAGCAAATAATGATAGAAGAACATGAGCAGTAAGAGCTAATGCCCTTACTGCTGGTAGCTTGCCATGGGAGAGCCATACATTATCTTAGAGGCAGGGGTCCCTGTGGCCTTCCCAGGGTAGGCAGAGCAGAGTCCAGGAATAGTGTGGAGTAGGTCCTTTCGAGGTAGAGGGCTGTAGGGTCCTTTCCTACAGGCAATGTAGAAGGGCACCGAGGTTTGCCCAACAGCACTGGCAGCTGGGGGTCCTAAACAAGCATTTTATGTGCCTTTCCCCTAAGCCTAGAGTTGACTTGGCAGGTATGAGGTAGTGGAATGAGAGCCTGGAAGCCGGCAGCAGTAAATGACTGCTTGTTGGGCCTCTGTAATTTTAAAAGCTGTGTGCATCTGATGAGGGCCTCCTAGGTCCTTGGGAGCATTTTGGGTTCTTTGTTCACTCTATTGACAGAAGGCCACTGGGTGTGGCCCAAGGGATATGAAGAAGTGCTTACTAGGTCTGATGGCAAAGGCTTGGAATCTCAACTACTTAGGAGGTTGAGGCAGGAGGATCAAAAGTTCTGTTTGGTCTACTGAGTAAGTTTACGGGCAGCCTGGGCAGACCTTATCTCAAATGGAGGGGGGAGTCTATAGCTCAAGGACAGAGTGCTTGCCTAGCATGTGCTAGATTCAATTCTTAATACTGTATAAAATAAAAGAAAAACACTCAGTATCCCGAGTATCTGTGGTCTCACTGTCGAGTTTAAGTTATCTGTGGTCAGTAAGAAGAAAGGTGGGGTCTGAAGACACAGCTCAGAAGGTAGAGTGATTGCTCTTCATAGAGGAAGCCCTGGGTTTGATCCAGGCATCAAGTAAATTGGGTGTGGTGTAAAGTCAGGCAGTTGGATCAGGAAGTCAAGGTCATCCTCAGAATTTCAGGCCAGCTACCATGTCTTAAAAAAAAGTAAGCATTGTACAAAATGATACTTTGAGAGCGCACATTTTATCACCGTATAGTAGTAACTTCTGTATTTCATTATTATTATTAGTTGTTTTAAATCTCTGCCTAATTTATAAATTAAACTTGGTCACAGGTATGGATGTGTGAGGGAAAGTCTATATGTTTTGTATGATCTGCAGTTTCTGGCATTCACTGGAGGTTTGGGAGTCACCCCTTTCAAATAAGGGAACCTATGATGGGAAAGGGTTTACAGAAATTCGTGTACAGGGCTGTACATGTACTACATCTTTTTATAAAATTGAAATATGGAAGTAATTTAATTACTCAATAATAGTGGCATGGTGTAATACCTTCCAGTCTCTATAAGATTTTAGAAAGTAATGGTTTTTTTGTTAGTTTGGGCATCGATAACAAATACACCATAGACTGGGTCCTTAAAATGACAGATTTGTTTGTTGCTGTATCAGATGCTGGATGACTGATGCCAGGGTGCTAGCTCAGTCAGGTTCTGGGGCAGATCCTCTTCCAGGCTGCTGACTGCTGATTTCTTGTATCCGGTGTGACAGAGAGAGGACCTGAGATCTTTATGGACCCCCTTTAAAAGCACAGATCCTATTCCAGATCCTATCACAGATCCTGATAACCTTCCCAAGGCCCCAACTCTTTATACCCGTCACAGTGTGGAGGGTGTTAGAATGTCAACATGAAGTTTAGCGTACACCAAACATTTGGTCCATTGAAGTGGTTTTAAAGAATCCGCTTAATACAAGTAATGCTTATTGTTCAGTGCTAAGATGTGGATGAAGACCATCTAAGGAGGAAAAACGCTCAGGTACAAAAACCAAGATACAGAGCTAGACTTCAGAATGGATGAAGTTATATATGAAGAGCTACCAGAACACTGAAATACTGGTTGTTCTAGAAGGTGACATGGTGGGCGACTTTTGTTTACTTCTTGGATTATTATTTTTTATATTTTAGAAATGATTATATATATGTACATATATAAGTTTATAATCAGAAAAGTTTAAAAAATTTAAAGATTTTCTTGGCAGTCTTTTTTAGTCTTCTAGTAATGTCCCTGGTGGCACCTGGGACAAGTTAGCCCCCAAAACTTCCAGACTAGAGAGGCCAGGACCCTGGACCTAAGAGCCTGCTTTCCTGCTGTCCAGCTGGTGCTTCCTGCCTGGCCCGACCTTCCCCAAGGGCCACACATGCTTTGTTATTTAGTGTCTGGGCAGTCACAGGATGGAGAGCTCCTGTCAGGGCTCAGTAGCTGTCTCCGAGTTCAAGGTTCTCAAATGTCAGGCCAAGGACTCTGCTGGGCTGTGGCAGAATTTTCAGTAGTGTACATACAGATTCCAAAATAACGTCAGTGAATGGATTTTTTTTAATGAATCCAAATATTTTCAGTTAAAAACTTGCCTAGGAGTGGTGGTGGCACACACCTTTGATCCTAGAGCTCTGGAGGCAGAGGCAGGTGGATCTCTCTGAGTTTGAGGCTAGCCTGGTCTACAGAGTGAATTCCAGGATAGCCAAGGCTACACAGAGAAACCCTGTCTTGAAAAACCAAAATATTTAAATAAGTAACTAAGTAAATAAATAAATAAATAAATAAATAAATAAGCATTGCTTAGGGCTTTGGCTGAGGCTCAGTGGCAGAGTACTTGCGTAGAATGTGGGAGGCTCTGGGTTCACGCCCCAGCAACACACACACACACACACACACACACACACACACACACACACATTTTTTCATGTCTGTATTTTGGATGGGATGTTTTGTGTCTTTGAAACTGAACCCAATGGTAGTATATTGAGATTTCACATCAAAAAGCCCATTCTTGATAAAAATTTATATAAAAATAGACAATATTTACAAATATAGTTTAAAAATAGTTAATGAGCTTGTGACATTTGAGAAACAGTCTTTATTTTGCAGTCCTGGGAATTGAACCTTGAGCCCCACACATGCTAGATAAGCACTCTACCCATGAACTACACTTCACCCCCTTCAGCCTTCAGCGGAACCTAGAGAAGAACCAGGCTTGCTGAATTATGAATCATGCTCCTCCCACTCCCCCTTCTCCAGCTTGCTTCGGGTGCCTTTGCCCCCATGGTGGCTGGGAAGCTCGGAGCCCAGGGGACAGTGGGTACAGGCTCAGAAGGCATGTTCACCCCGTGGCCTCTCCTGCAGAGCTTTTGAGGTACACTCAGGCAGGTTTTCTTTTTCTCTGCCACCATTATATATTTAATAGGCCTTTGTGGGCTGGCCTGGGGACCTAATTGCCATTGATAATGCTGCTTGGAGCTTAGAGTGCACTTTTCCCACAGAAATAAACACATTACCGAGGAAGTCTTAAAACAGATGTGTGGTGTACATAGATGGAGCTATGGCTGAGTTCCACGTGGATGCCAGGTGCTGGGGAATCGGGCCAGGGGCCTGTGATGGTTGCTGAGTGACCAGAGAAGTCCCCGAGAAAGAGTTGTCTCGCAAGGAGGGTAGATCTCAGTCGCTGTGACCCTTTCGATCCTTGTCTGGCTGTTGTGTGGCACTTAGCCTAGGCTCTGGCGTATGGGTGATGGAGGAGCATTTGGTGGAAAATAGTGGATGCTGCTGCACACAGGGGAAAGAGGCCTCCAAGACTGAGATGTGAGCAAGACAGGAGAGAGGTCCAGTGGCGGGAAGCGGAACCCAGAGTCTGGTGGTGGGGAGTAAGAATGGGAAAGTAGAAATGTCTGCCAAGCCCTGGGACTGGATTCTGTAGGCCATGGAGAGACAGATGAAAGTGACCCATTTATTAACATTTATTAACAGTGGATTGAGGGGAAAGGCTGAGTTGCTTCCCCCAGAACACTTTTCTTTTTGCTTTCCTCCTTGTTATCTGTTAGAGTCAATTGTGATGTGTTGGAAAGAAAGAGGGCTGGCCTTGGGCTGGCTTCACTTGTTTGTAAATGTTGGTAATAGTATCCATTTTGCTGGGCTGAAACAAAGAAGGAGGTAGCACAGTGCTTGGCGTCAGCAGCATCGCTGCAAGCTGTTGAGTACTCCACACATAAAACATTGGTAGAGAGTAGGTCATATGTATTGGTGGGCCAGACTGGCAAGTATGAACAGGGGACCATGTGATACTGGTGCCATGTGGTGGGGGCTGTGCTGCTGGGGTTCTCCAGGGCTCTTGGCACTGACCCTCACCTTCCCCCCTCTTTTGCTTAATGTGGAGACACCTGGGGATTGGTTGGTGCATACAAAGAGGCTGTGGAGTTAAATCTGTTTCTCCCCTTTCCTTCTGAAAGGCGATCCTCTCTTGGGGCAGAGACACACCGATCAGACCACATTAATCTCTAGAGGGTTTCACCCCAGCTTTGTGGTTTTGTTCTGTAGGGCTGTTCTGTGTGGTTGGTTTCGAAACTAAGTACCCAGGTTAGAAACTGCTGCAAGGGGAGCATAAGTTCTTCTTCTTCTTTTTTTTTTTTTTTCAAGGCAGGGTTTCTCTGTGGCTTTGGAGGCTGTCCTGGCACTCGCTCTTGTAGACCAGGTTGGCCTCGAACTCACAGAGATCCGCCTGCCTCTGCCTCCCGAGTGCTGGGATTAAAGGCGTGGGCCACCACTGCCCGGCTTTTAAACTGTGTAAACTGCTTGAACCTCTTACTACTATATTTTGGGCCCAGTTGGGGACAGAAGGAGTGCTAATGTTTTATCCTTCACCCCCTGACTTGCTGCTCTCCTGTGGGCTGGTCTGACCCTTCTGCTGGTCCTGTCTTGCAGAATGCTCCTAAGTCTCTGGCTGTTTGTTCTAGTGACTGGAGTTGTGACAAATCATACATGTTTGTAGAGGGACTTAGGGTTGGCCCAGTTGATCCACGTGTCCCTCTTCAGTGTGGTGTTAGGTCCTGCACTAATGTGGTGAGTTAAGCTGGTTAAATACCTTGACCCCAGAGAGGGAGGGGTGAGCCTGTGGGCTGAGCAGTGCAGTTTCATAAGAACTGGGGGTATGAGGCTCAGAAAGGGAGGGCGCAGCAGCTGCCCTGAATGTTTAAGAAGCCGGGCTGGCCTTGTTTTCCTGGAGTGTTAGTGCCACTTGCCCTGTAGCTTCCTGATGGCTGTAGCACAGGAGGAGCAACTGGCTGGGTCCCAGCTGGTTTCCTCGTCTCCAAGTAGCTCTGCTTTACATTCCCCTTGGCCACTCTATGCCACATGCCCGTCTTCCAGCACTTCTTGCTAGCCATTAGTTTTGCCATTGAGCACTGGGGGGTTAATGACACTCAGATGGTGTGAGGTTAGAATAGCCTTTTTACATCTTCTTTATTCCTCAAAGTCACACGGAGGCCCCAGTTGTATGTGCAGTTTTCAGCTCATTAGAGCTTTCTGGGGCAGGGGTGGAGTTCCCTCTCCTCCAAAGAGTGCTGCCATTCTGCTAGCCCTTTGGCATCCCGTTGTCAGTAGATCCTTTCGTTCCTTGTTGGCAGTGCTCACAAGGTCCAGGTTGAGAGCAATAAGCTGGGGTTTAAATGTACAGGTGACCCAGAATCCTAGCCCAGAGATAACCTCCATTGTTAGGCCAAATAGGCAAGGGTCCCCAGGGATGTCCTTTCTTCAAAGGGCCTCGTCTTGCTGCATCCTGGACAGAATATTGTATGTGCCCATTGAGGAAATGGACCAGTGCCAGCATCCTAAGGCTGTGACAGGAGTTTGGCCATTCAACAGTGGCTTTTTTTTTTTTTTTCTTTCCTAGGATGGTTATTTCCTTGAAAACTTTTATGAACTGGGTCCTGTGCTGAGGCATTTCGACTGTACTGATAAATCAGTCTAATGCCACCCACCCTTCCTCCCTCCAGTGGCCGAGTCAAATATTAGTGACGTCATTGAGATGTGAGCTGCTGGAAGAGGAAGCACAGTGGCAAGAGAATGCATGAGGATCCCTCACCTGATGCAGGGAGTTGAGGAAAGGCTTCCCTGAGACCCCAAGGGCCCTGTCTCAGAATAGCGTTTGTAAAGGTCTCAGAATGCATGAATTTAAAAAGGAAAGCAGTAAGAAATAGGACACATGTTGAGTAAGATGGCCGTAACTTGTTGATAATGGATTTGCGGTGATTCAAGTAAGATCTGGATGGCAGGTTTGAGAATTTCTCTTATTTAGGGCAGTGGTCCTATCATAAACAGCACTTGAAGCTGTCTGCACCAAGAGCAAAAAAAGGTGATTTCTGTCAGTGGAGTTGGTGACTGTCATTACTACTGTCATGTGTCACTGCCACTCCTAAGCTGCAGAAAGCACCAGTGCATTTACAAGTATGCTGATGTTAACAGAAGTAAAGATGGACCTTTTCTCCACCTGAATTCATAGACTCTCATGCCTCACCACGTGTGCACTGTATATAACAACCTGGGGGAGGTGGAGGCAGGAGGTTCACGAGTGGCAGGCCACCCTGTGCCACATAGCGAAACACTGCTCCAAAATACCAGGGGCTAGAAAGGTAGTGTAGCTCAGTGGTAGACTGCCCAAACAGAGGTGGGATGTGCAAGCAAAGCCTCGGGTTCATCCTCTGCACCAAACAAGGTCAAATTCATAGAGATGCATAGAAAAATTAACCAAGATTTGGAAGTAAAAGATAATTTGTGAACTCGAATTTTTTATTGTATTATGTGTGGGTGTTTTGCCTGTAGATTATCTGAGCACCATGTGCAAAGCCATAAGAAGGCACTGGGTCCCCTGGGAGTTACAGACAGTTGTGAGCTACCAGGTGGGTGCTGGGAATTGAACCCTGGTCCTCTGGAGGGGCAGCCAGTGCTCTTAACCACTGAGCCATCTTTCCAGCCCCCAATCTGTGAACTTTTTATGTCATAGCATAGCACTAAGTCCACCCAAAGGCCATCTGCTGCCCTGGGGAGAGAGCTCTGTTTCTTCTTCAGGGCCCATATTCTGGATTGGGGGAGGTTGCAAATGTTCTGCATATAAACTGGAAGATAAATCTTATTGTTCCTGTTATCTAATTTGATCTGGTCCTAAGCATATTTTCTAACAGCCTCTCTTACAAAAATTATTTTTTCTGAATTTCCCTCTTTATAACATCTTTTGGCCTAGCTTTGTTATCTTAGTGCATCTCAGTATTGGTTTGTATGGGAGTTAGGTTTTTTTTTTAAACAATTGACTGATGATTGAATCCACAGTAAGAACTGCTGAGTGAGCATATGTGATGACTAATCTCAGTTGTCAACTTGATACATTTGGAAAGAGGGAATCTCAACTGGAAGCATTGCCTTCATCAGACTGGCCTGTGGCCAAATGGGGAGAGCGGGACATTTTCTTGGTTGCTAATTGATTGAGGAGGGCCCAGCCCACTGTGGGCAGTTCCATCCCTAGGCAGATGGGTCTGAACTGTATAAGAAAGTTAGCTGGCTATGAGCCTAGCAGCTGACCAGTCAGCAACATTCTGAAGCTCCTGCCCTGCTTGAGTTTCTGCCCAGACTTCTCAATGGGGAACTGTGAACTGAAAGTGTAAGATGAAGTATAAACCCTTTCCTCCCCAAGTTTTTGGTCAGAGTGTTTTTTTTTTCTTTTTTTATAGTCTTTTTTTTTTATTTATTAGTTCAAATTAGGAACAAGCTGGCTTCACATGTCATTCCCTTCTCCCTCTCCCTCCCCTCCACCCAACCCTCCCCCACAGCCCCCACCTACCCCCACCCCATCCATCCTCCACTCCCCAGGCAGGGTAGGGCCCTCGACATGGGCTCCCCAAACTCCACCACATCATCCTGGGCCAGGCAGAGGCCCTCCCTCATGCGTCCAGGCCGAGAGACGTGGCATGGGTTCTCAAAGTCCCTTCTTACTCCAGGGAAAAATACTAATCCCCAGAGTTCAAACAGAATGCACACCAGGGCAGCAGGACATGAGTGTATTGCCCTGAACCAGAGGCCTAGGCTGGAGACAGTTTTTAGGCGTACTCTGCTACAGAGAGAGCTCCTGTGGAAAGTGTGGGGTGGGCAAAGGAGGGGATCTGACTGAGTCTAGAGAGGCCTCAGCATGATGTATATAGGGACAGGGTGGGGGAGTTAGAAGGGAGACCAGAGGATCACAGAGGCCTAGGAGGCTGTGAGAACCTGATACCCATAGGGTTTATGGGGTAGGGGACATTATTGAGCCATCTCAGTGGCAGGGGCCAGATTTCAGAGGGATGAGGACTGCTACGGGTAGTTCTGACTGCGAATGGGAAGGGGAGTGATGTGGAGGTCCTGAGAGAGTGATTTTAAGAGATGCATCGGTGGCAGCCTCTCCAGCAGGCTGTGGCTAGAATGCACTGATTTCCCCAGCAAAGTTCTGATCAATAAACTTGAACCAGCATATGTATATATAAAGAATATGTGCATAAAAGCCTGATTTGTGGGCTGTTCAGACCTGTAAGGCAACCCTCTTTAAGAGTAAGGCCCATGGGGGTGGGAGGGAGAACTGTGGTTGGAATGTAAAATGAAATTAAAAAATTTAAAACAAATGGAGAAAAAACAGTGAGGCCCAGAAACCTGTACTTACAGGAAGCATGTACTTCACAGTGTGTACTGCTGTGTATGGTAGCACGTGCTTTTAGTCCTAGCTCTCAGGAGGCCCTGGCAGGCAGATCTCTGTAAGTTTGAGGTCAGCCTAGTCTACACAGGGAGTTCCAGGCCGGCCAGGGAGTGTGGTGAGACCTTGTCTCAAAAAAGGGGGAGGAGTGGGATACAGCTATGAAAATGTGTGGTGTTTTGCCTTATTTTGGCTCAGGGTTTCCTAGGTTTGAGTCCATGATGTCTGGTCCCCATTGCTTGGTAGCACCATCCATTACAGGGACAGCCTGTGGAAAAGGCCTGTATACCTTGCGGCTGATGTGGAACAGAGGCAAGGAGTCCCAGTATCCTCTGACTTTGCAGTAATATACTGCAGTGGGAACTAAGCTTTGTACACTTGAGCCTTTGGGGAACATTCCAAATCCAAACTGTAGCAGGGAGCGTTAATTTGTGTGGCAGCCAGTCATTTTGGCAGGCAAGGTTACTGCTCTCCACTGACTGGGGTGGCATGCAATTCTGCCACTGTCTTGAGCTGTGCCGCCGGTGTCCTGCTGTGTCACTTGGCCCTAGCACATGACGTTTTCGATATTCTGTGAAGGGCTTCCAGGGAATTGCAGGCATGCAGGTCAACGGGGGAAGATGGATCAGGCTGTCATGGCTCTTTTCAGTTTGTCGCACTCAGTGACTAGAAGGGAAAGTGAACTTGCTGACCTCATGGCTCATTTTCTTAGAGCTATAGGGAATGGGAGAGAGTGCCAGAGTCATCTGTGGCAGTGTTCCCATGGCCAGGTGTAGAGAATACAGGATCTTTGTTCACACACTAGGCAGGCTCTTGGAGTGCCCTCTTAGGCTTGGCCCGAGGCAAGTCTTTTAACTGCTTCGAACCTCAGTTTTCATGTCCCTAAAGTGGGGGGGGGGTTTCCACTCCCTACAGCAGTGGTTTATAGCCAGAACACATAACACATCTTTTGGGGTCATGGTAAAAGTACTGGGGATTGAACCCAGGGCCTGACACATGCTGGATGTTGAGTGCTCAGTTGGACCCCCACCCTGTGTCCTGCACAAGCAGCAGATATAACTGTTTCTCAGAACGCTTAGTCTTGCCACCTATCAGATGTTCTGCTGTTTCTGTTTCATGTCATTTGAAAAAGATGCAGGTGTCGCCCGCTAGATTGATTTATGACTGCTGCTGAGTGGAGCCCGGAAGGCTGGAAACTCGAATGTGTTAATGTATATGAAAGCATGGCTGTGTACTGTGGGTCAGGAGCACTTGAGTTGCCTTTTTTTTTTTCTTATCAATTAGCGAAGCTTTGAGGCATGATTGGGTGGGTTTCCAGAGTGGGAATTCACTTCCTCCTCCTCCTCTCCCTGCTCGTCCCCACTCCCTGCTCTCTGATTGAGTGTTTCTACCAGTTCATCCTCGTTAGCAGGCCTAGCATACTGGGCTGGCAGTCACCCAAAGCCCTCTTGGCCCTAGAAGAGGTTTTCCAAAACATTAAAAGCCTCAGGGACTTATGTCTTGGTTAAATGCACTGCAGTTGCAATTTCAGGATAAGCAAACCTGTTTTTATAGGCTCCTGGATCAATTGTCCTGCCCCTGACTTGTCCCTTGTTGACAGCCACGTTTGTGCTGTGCGGAATACAGGGAGAAACTGTGTTGTGTGGTCCTTAGTATAAGGAGTGATTTCTCAAAGGGAGCAGAACAGAGGCTAAGAATTCTTAGCAGAAATGATGGGCTCAGAAGTATTTTGAATTTCAGGTTTTTAAAAATATTTTCATATACATAATGAGATCTTGGTGATGGGTTCCACGTCGGAAGGTCATTTCTCTTTCAAAAGAATCTTACATGTGTAGCCTGAAGGTAATTTTATGTAATATTTTTAGCATACCTGCATTTGCACCAGGACACATTAGGTGTTGTCAGGTGTGGGATTGTTCACTGATCATGTTGACACTCTGAAAGCTTTGTGTTTGGACCCAAGTATGGCAGCATACATCTGTAAACCCAGTGCTTGGGAGGCTGGCCAAATAGGATCAATATAAGCCTGTGCTATGTAGACCTTGTTTTGGATTTTCAGATTCCAGATGTTCAGCCTGTTTAATAATGTAGCTAGTTTTGTGTTTACAGGACAAGGAGTGACTGACTGCCTGTGACTGACTCCCCTTTGTTCCACTCTGGGTGCTAGGGTCATTCAGATTTGGGTGTGAATCAGAGATCACTTACTTGCCCTGTAGCCCTGAGCAAGCAGTATAACCTTAGTTCTGAGTACCTCCTAAAGGCCTGCATGGAGGTCAGGAGAGACATTGGATTCCCTGGAACTGGAGGTGAAGATGGTTATGAGCCATTATGTGAGTGCTGAAACTCGAATCTGGGTCTTCTGCAAGAGCAGTAAGGGCTGCTTCTTAATATACACACCTACCCATACACAGCTAGAGACTTGTTAATGTGTTATCATTGTCATCCCCTTCTCCCCCCATTCAGGGACTTATGGCACATTAGTTGTATTTGAAAGCCTGCTAGATAGCCATTGACATCAGAAACTGGTGGTGAGATCCCCAGACTTTGTCTGTGGTTCAGCCTTCCTCTCTGGTTTGAGAGCAGTGCTCTGCTGTGTGGTCGGGTTTGTCTCTTGAAGGAGCATACGTTACTTACATTTAAAATTAGGGCTATTTTGTATAGCCCCTCATCGAACCCATGTTATAAGAATTTGCTAGGTATGTGTTACATACAGGGTATTTTTTGTTTTTTCTTTTTGTGGTGGCTGTGGATTGAACCCAGGGTCTTGTGCATGCTAGGCAAGTGTTCTACCACCTAGCCACATACCAGGTTCTGTTATTTTTGTTTTGTTTTGTTTTGTTTTCTAATTCTATATACCTGTAAAGGAAAAACCAACCAAACAAACAAACCCCCCAAAATGCCAGAGGTTGGTGTTGAATGTCTTTCTCACTCAATTTTGTATATTGAGGCAGGGTCTCACTGTTTTGGCTAGTTGGCTAGTCATTTTACTCCTGGGATGAAATCTCTCCTCTGGCGTGCTAGAGTTATAGACAGTCCCACACCTGTCTGCATGTGCATGGGAGCTAGGGATCTGAACTCTGGCCTCCACGGTTGCACAAGAGTTTTACCACTGAACAATCTCCCCCGGCCTGGGCCCCCAGCAAGGTTTTTTTTGTTTTTGTTTTTGTTTTTCTGTCTCTCAACTGGAAATAGTGGCAGTCTTATAGAAGAGCTGCATGAAAAAATGAATAGGAAGTGTTCTCACACACCCTTTATTTAGGAGCTATGGATGCATTTGATCATGTTTAGTTACCCTTCCTCCACATGTATAATGATTTGGTATTATGATGTTCCTTGCTCCCTAAATGCTTCAGAGCAGCCATGTGACACAGCAGTGTTTCAGGCCTCCTGAGCTGGTTTCCCAGCATTAACTAGTTCCTGTCATTAAGCAATGCATGACTGTATTTCCTAAAACACAGGACTATTATCTGACCTAACACAATGCAATGATCAAAATCAGGAAAGGAGAGCGGATGGCCCTTAGTGGCCCCTGGGGAATGAATGGGTCCAGGAACCCTGCTCAGATCCCCACAGCTAACTCGGTGTTTTACACATATGTAATCCTTCTGTGTAGTCTGGGTCATCTCTGGCTTGCTTATGAAATGCCTGTACAATGGAAATGCCGTGTGCACATCAGACTGTTATTGGGTTGTGACGAGAGCAATCACCCTATGAGTCAGTACAGGTCAATTCTTGGAAGTAGTTTCGATCTGAAGTTGATGGAATCTGCAGGTGTGTCAGCCACAGATTCATAGGACCAACCCCGAGCTCATCAGGGCCCAGACTCAATTCAGTGAGCCCAATTCGCCCTCTTTGCCCTAGAATGACTCCTCACTTGTCATTTGTGACCTTGACATTTTTTTTGAAGTGTAATGTACAGCTTGAGATTTTTGTTTGTTCGTTTGTTTTTAAGTTTTAAAATCACTTTTAAAATTACATTTATTTTAAAATAAATGTGCATGCGTGCATGCGAGCTTGTGTGTGGGCCACATGTGCGTGTTGGGGCTAGAGGATAACATATGGGAGTCCATTCTCTTTTTCCACCATGTGGGGACTGAACATTGAACTTAGATCATCAGGCTTGGCAGCAGGCTCCTTTACCCACTGAGCCATGTCACCGACCCTGTTTATTTCTTTTTGTTTTGATAGGATCATGCTGTGTTGTCCAGGCTCGCTTCTCTCAGTCCTTCTGCCTCAGCTTCCCAAGTGGCGGGAGACATTTGTGAGGCAGCATACCCAAGCTGCAGTTTGGGTTTTAATGTTTCCATTCAGTGTAACAGAGCAGGAGGCTGTAGTCTGTCTCACTTTGCCCCATTGCTGGTGATGTTAACATTGGTTCCTTTACTCGGGAGCGTTTGTGTTTTGCCACTGTAAAGTTGAATTTTTTTTTTTTTTCTTAACTGGGAGACTTTGAGAGATCTTTCCATAATGTAGCCAAGTGGTGGTGACTTTTTTTTTTTCTTTAAAAATTGAAATCAGCTGGGCAGTGGTGGCACATGCCTTTGATCCCAGCAGAGGCAGGCGGATCTCTGTGAGTTCAAGGCTGGCCAAGTTTATAGAGTGAGTTCCAGGACAGGCTCACAGCTATGCAGAGAAACCCTGTCTCAAAAAACAAAACAAAACAAAAAACCCAAAAAACAACAACAAAAAAATTAAAATAAACATTCTTCTATGTCGAGTCATAAAACAGGGAAAGAAGCATGAAGCTATCCAAGGGCATTTCATTCTCTGCCAGTCTTTTCTGAGTGTCATTTTATTTGCTTATAGCTGTGGTCATGCCATGAGTGTTTCTTCTCTCTCTCTTTCTTTCTTCCTTCCTTCCTTTCTTTCTTTCTTTCTTCTTCTTTTTTTTTTTTTTTTAAACTTAACCTCTAGGCAGATGTTTTTGTATTGTCCCATCATTCCTCTGCCATTGTGTGCAGCCATTCCCCTGCTGTGGGGTGTTTGGGTTGTTTGCATGGATTTGACTCTTGTCATTGGGCTGTGTGAGTCATACCTATGCCAGAAAGCTCGCTCATCCCCTCAGGGTAGCTCCTTAGAAGTGGATCCACCGAGTCAAAGGGCACAGGCACTTTCAAGAGACCCGCTACCTCATGCCAAGCAGCTTGCCAGAAAAATTGGATGTGTTAGGTTCCTGCCAGCACTGTGACAGTTAGGCTCCATATTTTAAGGCTGAGCTAATGGTGCTCCAGCCTTTTTCTCTCCTTTTCAACTGTGGCCCACCAGCAAAGAGTTGTATGATTAATATCCTGTATTCTGAGTTATGAAAGCAGGGGTACTTATTTCCAAAAATAAATCACAGTGCCGGGGAGTGCATTACTTTTCTCAGGTGGCACAGCGTTCAGCATCAGGCTGAGCTCTGGCGTCACGCCTCTCTGGAAGACCCTTCAGAATGAGGGCGACTTGAGATCACGTGAGAAGAGTTGGGGTATTTAGCCTAGGGTCTCTAGAGGGGATGGTGATTTTTCAGCATGTGATGGCTGTAGCTGGCCTGGGAGGGGAGGATCTTAAACCTCCTTTGATCAGCATCGTTCAGGAAAGCACAGGCAGGCCAGAGGGTGTTCACGTGGTGAGTTCCCACAGTTGCCTTCTGTCTCACCCATCTTGTTTGGACCCTTGTAAGGGTTGAGCTGGCCCCCTTAGGAGTAAAGGGCCAGAGAGGGGAACTAGAGAGGTCCCAGTTGGTGGTTACCTGACCGGATCAGAGATGCCCAATGAAAGTGCCAGTGGTCAGGAAAGGCACAGGCCCACTATCCCTCCACAGGCCCTCTCACTCCTCCCTCGTAAATACTCCATCTAAAGCGGGGTGCAAGGTTTGGTATTTCAGGGGCTTTCGAGAGCAGATGTTAGTATTTACTTGTTGAAGCTGCTGTTTAATCGGGTGCTCAGACCTATCTGTGTGTAGCAGGAGGTCTAGACTGGTAGTGCCTCCAGAAGACCGTTTATTCCACTCACGTTGAAGTCTGGAGAGGGCTAGCTCTCTGTTGCATGAGGGAATCTTCTCAGCATGGCTGCTTGAGTTCCAGCCATCTTATATAACTGCAACTGGCAGGGGAGAAAGAGGAGATTTAAGAAGACTTCTTTAAAGCTGAGCGTGAGTTCGAGGCCGGCCTGAGCCTGGTCTATGGAGAGACGCTGCTAATGACTGTCCTTAATAGTTACTACATGATACTTACCCTTACATCCCATGGTCTGGGATTTAGCCAAATGGCCACATTTGGTGCTGGGGAGTCCTTGAGGCAAGGCTTTCATTCCCGTGACCACAGCACAAGGAAACTAGCCGCAAAGCTTGCCTTCTGAGTAGTCTCGAGATTAGGTGTATCTAATGCTATCACTGGGAAGAACTTTAGCCCTTCTGTTTGCAGAGATGGAGGCAGACTTTGAGGAGAGGTGACCTACTTACCCATGGTCACTCAGCAGGTAACTGACAAGGTCGGTACTAGCTTGGCTTTGTTACTCCACTGCTGCTCCCATATCTGGAGCTCTGAATTCTTGGCCAGTCTCTTTCTCCAATATCCGGTTGAGACCCTTGTCTGTTTTTACCCCTCAGTCGTCCCTTTACCGCCAGTTTCTTCAGTGTCTAGACTTCCAGATTCTGACATTTCAAAGCTATTTTGAGCAAAATGTGGGTTAAACTAAATAAAGCTGGTTTCTTCACGGCTCCCAACACAAGAAGGGAATCTTTACTCAGGTGACATAGGAAAAAGGCTTGTGTCCCACCTCCACCCTTCCTCCTAAATGTTAAACTTCTGTCCCCAAATCTTCCTTCTTCTTCGAGCCACTTTTACATAATTGAGGGACTCTGGCTCTGGAACTTGCAGAGGACAGTGAATCTGTAATGACAGCTGCTGCTAGTTTCAGGGAACAGGGAGGGTGCTGGCACATGCCCCAGAGACAGCATTTTTTTCTTTTTTTGGTAAGGTGGAGGGTGTAAGGTGACAATGACTGTTGTCCCTGGTTATTTTCTATGTGTGTAGGATGGTGGCACGGCTGCATGGTTCAGTGGAGAGAAAGGTGTTTGTGTATGCTGTGGGCAGGTGAGGCGTGGACACTAGGCAGGGTGAAGTGGAAAGGGAGGGTTGGCACATAGGCCCCGCTGGAAAAAAATCAAGGGTTACCACCTCATGTAGGCTGTCTGTAACCTTGGTCTTGGTCCCGAGAGCCCTGGGCAGTCCCGTATCAGTGCAAACTCCTGCCCAGCCTTCCGGGCTATGAGTTCCTTTGCTAGGAAGTGGCTCCTTTTCTCTGTGGCTGGTTAGGCCCGGATCCCGAGGGGTGAAAGGGGCAGACCCACTCTGGGAAGGTGTCATGAACAAGTTGAAGCCCTGGCCCTACTGCTTATCTACTGCCTGTCCTTGGTCTTCTAACCGCTGGTCCTCCTCCCTCATCTGTAGAAGGACACAAGTACCCACCTGCTGGGTGTACCCTGTCGGTAAACTAGTCACCACACACACTGGCCTGGCAAGGTTCTGAGTGTGCTGTGTGACCTTTCCAGCAGGTCATTGTGCAGATGGCAAAAGATGCCAGGTTTTCTGGTGCTGAATGTGCGTACGTGTGCTCGCTTTCCTGCCTGGACCTGTGGCTCTGCCTGATTGCAGGCGAGGCCTCCGGGAGGAAGAGGTGGTCCCCAGCTGCTGTTGTCCTTGCTTTCTAATAGTACTCAAAGGCAATTAGCAGTTGTTATGCACTTCTGTCTGCCAAGTATTGCATTAGGTTCATGTCCTCCTCCTCCCTCATTTAATCATGAGCCAAGCCACCAGGTGAGCATGGATATTATCCTCTTTCCTTCTGGGTCGAGAGATGACACTCAACAGTCTAGTAACAAGCCTGGGGTCTTGTAAATGGTGGCAACTGGATTCATGCCATGTCTGTCTGACCCCAGAGTCACTGCTCTTTCCAGGGTGTCTAAAAGTGGCAAAGGGAGAGAGATGGAGGGCAAGCCCAGGAGCAGATGAACTGTGTAGCAACCATGTAGAATCGGGAGCCACTCAGAGACTTAGCAGAGGAAGAGGGAATTTGGTCTCCTGCACCTCACCCAGCTATGCTGAGGTTTCACAGGGCCCTGAAAGAAAGCCTTGCATTCAGATGAAGGGGGTAGGTGATGGTGGAAGGGGACTGGTGTTTAGGGCAGGGTAGTTCTCTGGTGGGGTGGGGTGATACTCTTCTGGCGCAAGCTGAATCTGGTATCGGGGCTGGGGTGAGGTTGGTGGGGGGCTCTTCTGTGGTAGAAAAGGGAAACACCGATCTCTTCCAGGTGGTACCAGGGAAGTGCTTACAGGTCTCAGCCCAGTAGGAGCAGGGCAGCCACAGTGCATGGAGATGGTCAGAGTGAGTGGTGAGCCAAGGGCATCGTTTGTTCCCTCTTCTTTGAGAATGGTTGACTGCCAGTGTGAAGGCCCACCAAGCACAGGAACTATGTCAGGGCTGGCTGGGAAGTAGCTGGCTCTGGGAGCACTCCAATGCCGCCTTTTCCTCCCTGGGGCACGCAGAGGAGTGATAATCCACGGACCATTAATACTGCTATTGTGGCTGTAGTTACTGTTGTTAGGCAGGTTTGTGGGTTGTGACTAGTCTGCCAGTGACTCTGGGCAAGGCTATCCAGGCTCATTGTAGCTTCATGTCAAGGAAAGGAAGGAGCCTGCTAGAAATGCTAATGGAGGGAGCAGAGGAGAAAATGGAATGTTCAGTGGCTAGAGGAAAGGGGGGCTTACGGGGTAGGGAGGGAACTTTCTTCTTGGCTGCCTCTGTGGGTGCTTGTGAGGGTGAGGTCTTGGAGTTCACATAGGCCTTTTATCCTCTTCTCTTTAATAGTCTTAGCTATGGCCACACTCTCTGGTCTGGCCATTCTGATTGAGTTTCCTCTGTCAGGCCTTCAAATGCCTCTTGGCAAAGCTTAAGTCTTCTGTGCTCACAGACAGCTGAAGGCTCCTTGTCTTCTATGGAGACCCTCTAACCAACCATCCCTGTTTGCTGGATCTTTTGTTACCCAGTTCCTACACTGGGTATAATTGCTCAGTACCCTGGTTTGCAGTCTGTTTCAACCCCCCCCCCCCATCTCCTTCCCAATTCCCCCAATGCTCCCAGGTATCCCAGTAGGCTTTGACCTTTCCCACACTTTCCCCACACAGCCTGGCATGCTTGCCTGCCTCACCTGGAGGATGCTTTTATAACTCTTTGCTTCTTCCTGGGCTGGGCACTTCCGTGTCCCTTCTCTGGCTCCAGATCATGGAGACTTAAGTTGCCTCACAGCTCATCTTCTAGTTTGGAGGACATGTGTTATTCATGGGTGCTTTTTCACATATCTATTGGTTACATCCCAGAAATTCTAGCCCACTGCCATCTTCTTCGGTTTAAGAAAAAAAAAAAAAAAAAAAAGCAAAACTGCCAATCCACTGCTTTTCTGTCTCCTGTGTTTGGCTGCAGTTCCATCCTTGGAGATGGAACATCCATTTTAGACTTTTCTTGTGTCCTCACTTCCTGTGAGTGGTCATTGGAGGTGGCTGGATGGACCCTTTTCTCTTACCTGGTCAGTCACCCAGCTGGTCCCTCTACCCCAGCTGCCAATCCTGAGCTTCTGGGAAGATGAGCCTGTTGTCCATCTTGATACTCCCTGATGACCACTGTCAAGTTCTAGACCTGCAGGGAACCAAACTGCCGTCCTTATCAGCCCCATTCTGGATGTTCATTGTGCTGGGGTCTCCCTGAATTTCATGGTCCTTTCTGGACCTCTTAAAGCCACCAAGGACTCCCTCTGTGATGTGCTTTCTGACAGGGTAGTATCTGTAGGCTGGGTGTGACTTGTTATGTTTATTAAGCACTCCCGTGGGCAGTGAAGGGCATCTTGCCCTCCAAAGCTCTTAATCTTAAGCAGGGGTGAGGACCCAGGAAGTCTGGGAAAGACAGATCCTTCCCAGAGACTTCTGTGTAGCCTCCTGTAAGGGAGGCCCAGTGCCAGCCCTAGCTTCTCCTTGTGTGATGGATTTTGGGCAAAGTCAATTTGGGCAAAGTTCAGGGTATTTCCAAAGAAGCCTAACTCTCTACTGTGTCAGCAAACATCAGGCCAGAGGCTTTAGTGGCTGGTGGAAGGCAGCTTGTTTAATATCAGGTGGCCATTGGTTGGATGACCTGAGCAACTATCTGGATTTATATAAAGGCAGAGTTTGTGGGAGATTCAGATTCCTATGGTTTCACCGATGGATGCTGTGCCTGCCAGCCAGGAGTGGTTGATCTGGGGGCGAGGGTCCCTGGACAGGGCAGTTGATTCCTGACTGTTCTGAGTGTGGGAAGTCACTGCATTTCTCCACTACACTGTCTGGTTGTTTCCTTGCTCACTGCTATGTGCATAAGCCCCTGTGGAGCATTGGGGTGACACTAGTAGTCAACCCTGAAGGAATGTTCTCGTGAGCTTTGAAGATGGTCTGTACTAAGCACTGGGTCCTCAGGCTTGTGAGCAGCTCTGGTAAGGAAAGAAAATACCTGCCTCCTTCTGGGAGGTTTTACCCTGGGGGGAAGGAACCCTGATTCTGGTGGCAGATTCCATTGAAAGTCACTAGGGTATGGGCGCGTTTCTCTCTTCCCTCTGTTGAGCTGGCAGTGGGTGTTAGATGTTATGTTAACGGATGCTCTTAGAGCGTTTTATGATTTGTAAAGCATATTCAAGAAGTTATTCCATCTGTCAGTGACGTGTAACCAGGGAGGCATTACCATGGTACAAGTGAGTCACTGAGCCTCCGAAAGGTTGAGTGCTGTTGCCGGGCACCTTAGCCTTTGAGGGGCAAAGCATAGACACAGCTCAAGACATTAGGCTACAAGGAGAAGATGGCTTGACTGGTGTCGGACACATCAGAAATTTAGATTACTCATTTACATGTTCCTGGAAGATATTCAAATTCCTCTCATCCTCAGAAGAGGATGGCACATGGTCTCCAGTTGTCTGTGTCCATGGCTTGCTGCATGACCTCTGTCCTTGTTGCTGGTTGCTTTGAAGCCTGCTGTCTTAATTAGGGTTTCTATTACTGTGAAGAGACACCGTGACCATGGCAACTCTTATAAAGGAAAACATTTAATTGGGGCTGGCTTGCAGTTCAGAAGTTTAGTCCATTAATTGTCATGGCAGGAAGCATGGTGGCATGCAGGCAGACATGGTGCTGGAGAGGTAGTTGAGAGTTCTACGTCCACATTGGCAAGCAGAAGGAAGAGAGTGAGACACTGGGTCTGGCTTGAGTTTCTGATACCTCAAAGCTCGCCCCCAGTGACACACTTCCTCCAACAAAGTCACGCCTACTCCAACAAGACCACGCCTCCTATTCCCTGTCATTCCCAAGTAGTGCTATTCCCTAATGACCAAGCATTTAAACATATAAGCCTGTGGGGACCTATTCAAACCACCACACCTGCTGACAGGGTCCTGGGCTCACTCCTCACCACCAACATGGAAACTCCCCTTGTCTCTCTGTGGTGCTGGATCCTTTGCTCCCTAGGTTCTTTGACACCCATTCTTCATTTATCTTTTTGTCTTGGAAGAACATGGGTTCTCATGACTTTCTGAGAAAGAGTGTGTTCACACATCCGAGACATCTTCAGCTGGTGTTAGTAACCCCTCCTGATTGACAGGTAGTGTGTCTGGGTGCACAGTGGCACACTTCTGAGAACTCTGAAGGCAGTGATCAGGCTTTTGCCTCTGGTCTCTCATGGGTGGAACTGCTGTTTATGTAGTTGGACTTTCTTCTTGTCTAGCCCCCAAATCATGACACAGAGACATTGCTAACTATGAAACTTTGGCTTGTAGCCTAGGCTTGTTCCCAACTAGCTCTTATAACTTTAATCAATCTGTTTTTGTTAATCTACATTCTGCCACATGGTTCTATACCTCTCCTCCGTGCTATATGTCCAACTCCCTCTGTGTCTCTTCTGTGGCTCCCTCTCTTCTTCCCCAGTTCCTATCTCTGCCTGCAAGTCCTGCCTATTCTCTCCCGCCTAGCTATTGGCCGTTCAGCTTTTTATTACACCAATCACAGCGATACATCTTCACACAGTGTACAACTATCCCATAACAAGCAGGCTTTTGCCTCTGGTCTGACATGAATGGAGCTGCTGTTTGAAGATTCCTTTGGTCAGCATTATTCAGGAAGTATTCGGTTGCTGGCCTGGGGGAATCTGTTTGGTGATTCTACCTTTCTCCCATTTCCCCGCCACCCCACTCTGCTTCCAGTTCACTCCTCATCATGTCTGCAGAGGCACCTGGCTCCTCCTTCAAGTTCCCAGGAGCTTGGGGAATACTTGGCTTGTTTCTATTGGCCAGGTCTCTGCGATTGTTTGGCCGAGTGAGAAAACCTTCACCTTGCACCCATCCATTCCATTCTGGATGTGAGAGAGGATGCTTCCCTGGGGTTCTGTGTATCAGTGCCTCTAGGTGGGATGGACTTTTCAGACTGTCCTGTGTGCCCTTGCATGCAAATATCAGTCTCTCAGAGAGTTCTTATTGATAGGTGGCAGTATATTGTGTACATATACATTCCAGACAGCCTTACCAGAGAGCATGGAGAGCATGGGTGAGGTAGGGGTTGCAGTGGGCCAAGTGGGATCTCTGGAGGTAAAGATCAAAGTGTGCTGGGGAGGGGTGGCTTGGCTCCATCCACCAGCAAGAACCTGTGTGTTGGGTGGATCAGCTGTGGGTACCATGAGCAGGGTCAGAAGCTGGACTGATGATGGGTCTTGGCTGTTTGGTCTCTAGGTGGTCCTGCCAGCTTGGCTGTCCTCCACAAAGGTCTCTTCACTCATTGAGAGAATCTCCGACCCTAAGGACTTGAAGAAACTTCTTAGGACCCGCAATAATGTGCTGGTGCTTTACTCAAAATCTGGTGAGTGGTCCCTCTAGACCTTGGGGTCATCTGTCTGGGTGAGGTGGGATGGGGAGGGAGAGGACCAGAGGGGCATTAGTATTCTTAGCTTTCTTTGGAGACTACATAGGGTACTGGTTACTTTTGCAACCTGAGGGTCATTTCAGTTCCTTCTTCTGAGCATTGTATGAGAAAAAATGCTCTGGAACACCCTCCGTAGCTCAACTGAGAGGAACGTGTGAGTCCTGGATGGACACATTGGCTCCCTGCCACTCACAGGCCCAGCCCTGCCAGGACAGGCTTCATGGGAGCTGCAGATTAACTACCAGGCTGGCCTGTTGCCAGCTGAACTGGTCCCAGACCTGTGGACATGTACCTGAGCCAGTAGTCCTGACCTTGGCTGACCCCCGGTGCCCTGTTGTCGGGTAAGATGCAAGATGGACTTTGGAGTGAATGCATAAGTTCAGACCCAGAAATCTCTCTGGGCGGGAGGCAGCCACCTGCCCCTCCTCTGACCTTGGGCTGGTAAGGGTACAATGGGCAGTTTGCTTGGCTCTTGGCAGTGACTTTGGGGAAGGGCAAGTGTCTGGCTGTCAATGTGGTTCCAGCAGAGTTAAGTGTTTTTGCTGCTCCTAAGGATGCCAAGTTTCTGTGTCCTGGAGAAGTAGCAGCCAGTAGCTGGGCCCATTCTGGGCACAGATCCCCTTGGCAGCTCATCCTCTACACTCATTGGCACTCTGGGCTGATGGATGATTTGGCCGTGTGTCTGTCTCGAAGGCTATGCTCTCTGAGCATTCATGACATATGGCTGCCTTGCCATTTGTCACTTCTGAGGGTCTGGATGTACTCTCACCGAGTTTCCTGTCGGGAGCCTGGTGTGTGAGCCTGTTTTTCCATGAGTGGGGAAACTGAGGCCAAGGGAAACTCTGTTTCTCTTGAGGTTTGGGCTTGGATTAACCCCCTTGTAAACTCCTGGGTTCTGCTGGCTCTTCTCTGGGACAGGTCTTGTGACTAGGACTATTAATAGGCCATCTCACTTGCTCTTTGCCACAAGAGAGGCAGTGCAGCCTGACAGGTAGTATCCCATTTATTTTTATGTTTATTTTTGGTTTATTTTTGGTTTTCTGTGTAACATCTCTGGTTGTCCTAGAACTCTCTTTGTAGACCAGGCTGGCCTCGAACTCATAGAGATCCACTTGCCTCTGCCTCCCAAGTACTGGGATTAAAGACGTGCACCGGCTAGTGTCCCATTTATAAGTTCGGTCATCAGAAATAAGAGGACATGACACTTGAGGCCAGCCACTCCTAGTGGCAAAGCTGTCCCATGTGTCATCTCTGCACCTCACCTCTTCAGATGGATTATGGGACAAAGTGGGTTAACTCTGCAATGTTGGGGCTTTGGTGCCAGCACGGGACTGAGACACAAGTCTTACAGAGTTGGAAGTTGAGATGAGTGAGATCTGTCATGGAGGCAGGACCTAACCATTGCTTTGCCCCTTACCTGGCTCCACCTCTGTTCAGTTCATGAGTCCAGCCCCTGTGCTGCCTCAGTGTGCTGGGGGCAGGGCCTGGGCAATGACTTTACCTCCTGTATTTTGCCTGAGCTTACTGTTCCAGACTCTGGTCTCCAGTGGGTTTTTTGAGCGTTTAGAAACTGGATTTCTTCCCATCCTTCCAAACAACTTTCCCCTCTCCATGGTGGGATACTTTATATTGCTCCTCTTTATTTATATCCTCTCCCCTCTCCAGTGGTGTGCACACTAGAGCAGTGGCTCCGGGCTTCAGTGGTTTGCTGCCTCCTGCCGCCCTGGCTGGGGTTTCCTGGGAATGCCTCCTCTGAATGAACACGTGTCTTAAGCGATGCTCATTGTTGGCGTCTGTGAAAGGCTTCAGTCTGCTTTGTGTTCACAAACAGCTCCCATTTCCACTCTGGAAGAAGTGCTCCTCAGAGGCATATAATTTAGATATCATTTCTGCTTGGCTTTGGGTTTATTGTGAGTTTGGGGGCACAAGAAGGCAGCAGATTGCTCTTCACCAGGATCTGCCTGATGGGCCCTGTGAGAAACTCACATTCATTGGATCATAAGGAGGAGGTAACTAAGAGTCTGCCAGGTGCAGGTATCAAACAGCAGCCGTAAACACCCTGCAGGAGACCATTGGCGACTGGCAGAGTTAAAGTCCTGATCTAGAAGCTTGTCCACAGGACCCTGCTGTCCAAGAGTAGTTACCCAGAAGCTCTGTCCAGATACCCAGGAATTGATATCCGGACCCCACCCTGCTCATGGTCCAGGACCCTTGGACACAAATGTTCAATCTTTCATTCTTTCACAGAGGCGGCAGCTGAAAGTCATCTCAAGCTACTGTCCACTGTGGCCCAGGCAGTGAAAGGACAAGGCACCATCTGCTGGGTGGACTGTGGGTATGTACTGGGGACCCAAAGCACCCTGGCCGGGGCAGAGGAGAGAGTATGATGGAGAGACCCTTGAGGTGACATAGGGGTCACTTTGGCCTTACAGAGGGAAGATTTGACTTAGGGGGGAGGCGGTCTTCCCATCTCCTGTCCCCTCCCCCTTTTCCCTTCTTTCTTTCTGGAGTTTTCTCTTATGTCCTTGTATATTACTTTGTCTTCTCAGAGGGCATTGGGCAGATGGTGTCTTCCCTATTGGAAGAGGGGAGCCTTGATTCCAGGCCCAGGTGATACTTGGCAACAGAGGTGAGCCATGAGCTCTACCTCTAATCCAGGCCCTTCTCATTCCAGTGTAGTCAGCTGGTCACCACACTAGACTGCCTTGGACTGAGACTGGCTCAGAGCCGTGCAGGTTAAGTGAGTTTTTGCGCCCTACGCCTGAGTAACCATCTTCCTAGTCTGAGTCCTAATGACTGACGGAAGCAGAGTGTTGGTACACACTGATCTGTAAGCTGCCGAGGGGAGAGAGAGAGGTATAGGAGAGTCGTGTATTGAAGTGTGTACATGGATGGGCGCGTCTAGCCTCATGCCTCTACATTCATGCCAACCCCAGCTGAGCTGAAAAGACTGTTCACTGGGTGGCTACTGAGGTCTTAGCTGTAGGTTAACTATCGTTTATAGTTGGGTTGACAGCACTCCTGTCTATCAGGTGTTTCTGTCACCTCCATTTTGCCAGCAGCGTTCTATGTAACTGGGCAAATGACAAAATGGATCAGAGGAGACTTTGGAATTTCCATATCTAAAGACGACAACAGCGGTGGCAATCGGATGGAGCCTTATTGTTGGGCGTCCTTCATGAGGACCATGGGTGCCCGGAGTGAGCAGAAGAACTTCGAAGTAGTGGCCCTTCCCTCCAAGTCCATCCATTAGCAATTACTAAGTACTTACTATGTGAGGATTCAAAGATCAATAACTGTGCCCTCAGTGTGTGAGGAAGCAGACGTACATGCCAGGACAGATGCTGCCAAGTGAGGAGTGCTCTAACAGGCTCCATATCCAAGAGGCAGCCAGTAGACGTGGCCTGGAGAGGCAGTAAAGTTCCAGGAGGAGACTATGCACTCCTTGTACCCTGGCTTTTCCTGCCAGAGCTCCCAGCCTCATGACTCCCAAGCACTGCCCCTCAGGGTGAACATCCTGCTTTCAGAGGGGCTACAGATCCTCCAGCGCAGGATACCTGAGCTAGTGGGGCCCGTGGTGGGGTGGGGTGGGGAGAGTGAGTGGGTAAAGGGAGATTAGATTAGAGATTAGGACTAAATTGTAGTCTTAGTGTCTGGGGTTAGTGCCAATGGGAGAATCCTGTGAATTTAATATGCTAAACTCTAGGTGGAGGTAGGTCAGTGCTTTGAAGAGGCACCTTGTTCAAGAGGCAGGACTGGTCCAGTTTATCAGATTTATCCTTGTAAGAGGAAGTACAATCTCAAGTGTTAAAGAGCTTTAAAGCAGTTTAGCCAAATAGGTGGATTATGGCAAAGCCTGGATATCTGCGCTTAGGTTTAAAAGCACAACACTGCTGACTGACTTTTCCCATCGTGGTGAAGGGACAGCACTTGGCTTCTGATCCCTGTAAGGCACCCTGAGTGGTAGGTCTCAGGGACCACTAGTAGATGAGATCCCAAGAGATAAACTGGCTTCTGCCCTCTGCCTACTCATTCCTCTTCTTAGTCTACAGAACTTGTCCTGCGAATCTTAAAGGCATGGGATTCTAGAAGTCAGCTTTGTCCCTTAGACAACTTGTCTATGTCCATGAGCTTGGGGATGAGACCCTTACATTATTGGCAGAAGTGTTTTGGGTGGCTTTCTGATACTGTCTGCTGAGGAGGGAGGAAGTGGCCTGGAGCCAGTGTTGGCTCTTTTTACCTGCTGTTATGAAGCAACACACAGTCAGCTAGGCACCACACAGTAAGTTCTCAGTCTCTCCAGCTAGACTTCCTGTCATGTTGTCAATGCATGGCAGGCAGAATGGGGATGCTGTGGCTTTGTTGGGGTAACCAGGAGGGTCAGCAAACAGGCCACAGAGCATTTCCTCTTGAAAGGGAAAGTGACAGGAACAGGGAACCTCAGCAAGAGAAGATGCTGCTGTGGTATCCAGACATCCTTGTAGGTGTGTGGAGTGATAGACATAGTCTGGGACTTGGGAGGAGCCCTGGTTGGAGGACTGGACACTCCATTTCCTAGCCCTGTGACTTGAAGGGAGCCATTTAGCCCAAGTCTGTTTCCTCATCTGCAAAATGTGAAAAAGCTAATATTGTGCCTTTCCCCAGTTTCTATGGTGAAGAAGAGATAAATGAAAGTTCTAGAATTGAAACCACACTTTAAATGTGAGGTGCCATTATGTCACCATCATTTTTCACCTAGCTGGAAATGGGGGAATGTACATTAGCAAGGTGTATTTTTTTTTCTTTGTGTGTGTGTGTGTGTGTGTGTGTGTGTGTGTGTGTGTGTGTGTGTGTGTGTGTGAATCCCTTGCCTCTGGGGAAGGAGCCCCTGTAGAATGTACCGGGAGTAGGGTCAGCCTCAGTCCATAGCATGCTTTGCTCGATCTTCAGAAGTGTAAAGTGAGCTCGACCTGGTGGCACACACCTGTAATCCCAGTACTTGGGAGGCTGAGACAGGAGGGAGTGTGAATTGGAGGCCAGCCATGGAGTGTAGTGGATTTTTGTGCCACTACAGGGTAGAGAACCTGGCTTTAGTTTGTAGTGTAGAACCTTTGGCTAATCACCCCCTCTTTCTGGACCACCGTGAGAAACAGGTGCAATGTGCAACAGGACCTTCCAAATTGCTCTCATCCCCAAATTATCTGGTTCAGGAAATTCCCAAAGCTGCCCGGTGGGCATCTGCCTTCCAGTGTGCTAGGGTGTGGTTTGTTTGTGGGACCTCCTCCCAGTCTGGCGTCCCCTCTTCTCCCTGATATGCTGAGGTGCTGTCCTCTGTCCCCCCTCTTTCTCTTCCTTTGAAGTTTCCTCCCAGAGAGGAGCTGAGTCTCTGCTACTCCCATTCTTTGGGCCTCTTCCCCCTTTTCTTTTCCCAAAGATGTTTCTTTAACTTTTATTTGGTTTTCTGGCTCTTTCTCAGCCTTTTCCACATGCACACCTACTGATACTTGTGTGTCTGTCTGTTTCCTAGTCCCTGGCTGTCACTTGAGCACATGGATCCTGTCTATGGATGTGTCTGTTCTCCTTTTTCCTCACTGTCTCCTAACTCCGACCTCCACAGTTGCTTGGTAGCCTGGGGGTGGCTGTGCACTGGGCTACATGTGAGGGTGTTGGGAGCTACCTGTTGTGGCACTGGGATGGGGGCCTTGTGTGGTACTGCCATCTAGGAGGTTGAACTGGAGCCCGCAGCAGGCACTAGGCCTGGTACACTGGTTCTGTGAGCAGAGTGTCTCTTCAGCTGCTGGCTGCTTGCTTTCCCTGGAGTGCAAGGCCACTGCCTAGCCATATTTCCTTTCTTCCCTTTTCCCATCTGCTTGATTCCCCTAAAGCAGTAATGGCTCCCCAGATGCAAGATTAGGGGCCTGCCAGGGCAGGTGTAATGTATTTTGAAGTCTTATGTTTTTGTCTAAGAATTAATTTGAATTTTGCATTTCCTCCTTCTTGCCTAAATGTTACTTCCCATGAGAGAAAATAGATTCCCATAAGTAGTGTGTCATGCTTGTTCTGTGGCTTTAGGTATCTTTTGGCATATGGTGTGCATTTGGGAAATAAGTTTCAACTGAGGAGCAAAGTCCTAGACCAGTGGTTCTCAACCTTCCAAACGCTGCAACCCTTTAATACAGTTCCTCGTGTTGTGTGACCCCAAAACATAAAATTATTTTCACTGCTACTTCGTAACTGTAATTTTGCTCCTGTTATGAATTGTAATGTGAATATATGGTATGCAGGATATCTGATATACGATCCTGTGAAAGGGTCATTTGACCGCAAAGGGGTCATGACCCACAGGTGAGAACCACTGTTTTAGAAAGACACGGGTGGACAGGTAGGTGGAGGTGGGGCCTATAGCACCTGAGAGGAGAATCCACACTCCTCACCCAGGTTCTTACTGTGGTACCCACCGCATACCTCATTGTAGGTACCGAGGAGACTAGCCACCTGGGGATTGTTCTTGAAGCAGGAGTTTAAGGTTCAGCTGCTCAGGACTGCTCTCCAGCTGTCCCCTCATCGTACCCTCCAGCCACACCTTGTCCTTGTTTGGCACCAAGCAGTCACTCTCATCCTACCCTGCTTTTTGCCGCTCAGGCTTCATCAAAGGTCCTACCTGCTGGTGGTGGAGCCTGGTCTGGAACCAGCATGCCAGCTGGGCGATAAGCCATCTCCTAGGACAGGATCAGGGCACAGTTTTGGAAAGATCCGGTAGCTCTTCCTTTTAGCCTCCAGCACCTTCTGCCCTTTTTTCTTACTCTTATCCCACCTGCCACTCCTGGGTCTGACTCCTCGAGTTTTAAGCTATCTAATCAACATAGCACCCCATACCTGCAGCAGCCACCATAGACTAGCACCCCCCACACACTTGTACATGTCTCTTGGGGGTGTCGGGTATGGGCTCAGGGAGGGCATGTGCAGAGGCCTCCTCATTCTTTGTAGGGAAGGTAGAGAGCCAAATAAGGTAGAGAGGGGATGGTGTGTGGCCTTACCACCTCCCTGCAGAGTGATGTCTGGGTCCTGCCAGCCAGAGGAGAGCCTGGCTCTCTGGGACTTCTGGCAAAGCTCATTTCTTTGCCTTTGTCTCCTTTTCCCCTAGAGCCTCAGTCACGAGCTGCAGGAGGGAGGGAGGGAGGCAGTGGATCAATTAATTGTTCTTAATCTCTCAACTCAGATCCTTTTAAGTCCCTAGGAGCATGGGTAATTTTCTTCCCTTCCTGAACTCTTATGACTTTTACTGTCTGAGCTGCACAATTAGTACCCATGCACGTGCATAGTTAGACACTCTAAGAGACAGGATTGTTGGGGAGAGGGCAGGGAGCTGAGGGAACCCCCTTGGGATTTATCACCTGGCAGGATTCCTGGTACCCAGGAAGCCAGAAGTTCAGGGCCTTGTCCTAGCAGCTCCAAGATAGCACCTTACATTCATCTCTCATTCCATGAAGTCACCTGTCCAGTCAGGTTATTGTTTGAATGCCACTGTGTGCCAGCTGCTCTGGTAACACTAAGGAGCAGTCATGAAGGAAGGCAAGGCCTTGCCTTCAGGGGCAAGCCTTTCTGATGTGGAACAGGCAGAGACAAGTGGAGAGAGACAGTGGGGGAAGGGAGGTTGAGAGTGCAGTGGACAGGAAGGAAGCCACCTCTTGTTCCTTCCCTCTGACAGAGTATGTAGAAAGCAGGGGACAGGAAGAACCTTTGGGCAGTGTCATATAACCTGAGGGAGAGGGACATACAGTCTACAACAAGGAATCCTGGGGTAGAGGTGGGCAAATTACTTCCCTGCAAGCTAGGCTAGGCCTCAGGACCACCCCAAGGAAGAGACTGGCTGTTCTTGTGTTCCTGGTGCCGCCAGCCACATTGCTTGGTGCTCGCTTGGCTGCTGCACGGGATCTGAGGCTTCATCTCTGAGACTCTTCTATGGCCCGGGTTTTGGCTGTCAGGCTGGGCCTGGGGCCTGGGGAGTTCACATGGCAGCCAAACCTAAGTTCCTGCACTGTTTGTTGTTGCACTTGGTGATGGGAAGGTGACCAAAGAAATGGCTGAATAGAACAGAACACAGCAAGTGTCGGGGATAGTTATAAATACCTCGAGCATGGTCCTCTCTCCCAGGGACTTAACTCAGGACAGAAAAGGGTGCCTTGTTGGCTGCTGTTTGTCACACATGCCTTGCCAGTTCAGCTTCACAAAAAGACTTCCCAAAGGTTGGGGTACACAAGACCAAGACAGTTGCTGTCAGGAGAGCTGTGTGTGTGGCATGCTCTGGGCTTTAGGGTAAGAGGGTTTAGGCTAAAAGCTGTGTGTTGCCGGCTGGTGTCTCCTATCATCCTGCCCAGCTCACCTCTTTGTCCCAAACCCAGCTCATTTCTCTTAACACTATTTCAAGTCCTTTGCCATCTTATCTACTCCCCCCAAACCCCATGATGATGTTGTCACCTGCCTTCCCTGGGCATTCCTCATGTATTTATTGAATCCCCACTGTTCACAGTCCAGTGACTGGAAGAGGTAATGTCATGGCCACAAAGGTGGTCACACATCTGGGACTATAGGAAGAGGGAAGCTAGAGGCCTGGGTGAGGAGGAGCCATTTCCTTCTGCCTGTACCCCTCTTCATCCACTTCATCCAGATGTGTTCTCTCTCTCTCTCTCTCTCTCTCCCTCTCTCTTTCTCTCTCCCCCCCCCCAGGCTGACCTGGAACTCAGAGATCCTGCATATGCTGCCACCACCTGACCACCAGCCAGACATGTATTCGTAGCCTGAAAGCCTCTCTCTTACACTGGTGCCTGCAATTTTGTTTGTGTGTTGATGGCATTGCTTGGAGAATTGAGCTGGGTGGCTGAATGAGCCCATCTGTTCTGGGGCTCCTGCCCAGCTCTGGTGCCTGTGTGTGGAAGTGAGGTGTGCAGACAGGCGGGGGAGGAAACAACTTCCCACAGGTGGCTGCCATACCTGGCAGGTCAGTTTCCCTGGACACTGCTGCTATGTGGTCAGGTTTCTAGTGGCTTTCTTTACGGCCAGAATGTTCTCCCTGATCCCATTCAGACCTGGAGACATGGCCCTTAAGTGACAACCAGGGTGCTGGGTCAGTGGAACAGCAGACTGCCTTTGGCTGGTTTCTGGGGGACTTTAAGAGTAGAGGATGGTGAGAGCAGAGGGTCTCTAAGGAACCGAGACAGGGAGACAAGAGGAAGATGGACCTGTGCAGGCCGGTGTTCTCACTCGGTAGTTCCTATGCTCCAGCGCAGTGGTTCTCAAACTGTGGGTTGTAACCCCTTTCATGTCAAATGACGCTTTCACAGATATTGGGTGGCATATCAGCCATCCTACATGTCAGATAAATTTATATTATGATTCAAAACAGTAGCAAAATCACAGTTATGAGGTAGCAATGGAAACAATCTTATGGGTTGGGGTCACATAAGGAACTGTACTAAAGGGTCACAGCAAGCCTCCTAAGACGGTTGAGAACCACTGTTCCAGCACATAGTAGGGTTGCCCACAAGTGGCATCAAGTTACATTTGCTCAAGTACCCAAGAGTAGTTGTAGCAGGTCTGGGCTGGGGCTTTTGCATTTCTAATGAGATCCTGGGTAATGCTGGTCTAAGCATCACACTTGGAGGTTTTTTTGTCTGTTCTGCAAGGATACCACAGTGAGATCAGCTCCTGCATTGATGTTTCTGAACAATGATGGGGTACCTGACAGGCAGCGGGTGCCAGGAGGATTCCTAGTATATTCTCAGACAAGGAAGAGGCTCCTCTAACCAAAGTGCTACTCTTCTTCCTGGGTTTTAACCAATTTCAACACTTCTCCAACATGGTAGGACATTTCCTTTTCCCAGACAGATGGCCTGGAGAAGGTGGCACATGTTCAGATCCTTTAAAAAAAAAAAAATGTTGATCTGGTGCCACCTCCACAGATTCTGAAGCAGAAGGTGGCAGGCGCTGTTGTAGGGCCTCCACCACCTCTCGCCCCAGATGTCTTAAACTCCTGGGCTCAAGCAGTTGTCCTGCTTCAGCCTCCTGAGCAATTGGGACTGAGGAGCCTGGCTTCAGGTTTGCATTTATTCCTATAGTGAGCTCCGTCTCCTCACTACCCCAGCGCTTCCCCTGACTGGACTCATCCCTGAGGTCTCTCTCTCTGCTTGTCCCACCCCGACCACTACAGACTACCCTGCTGGTTACTCTCCAGTTCCCCCAGAGCCACCGTCTTTATCTGCTCCCGAGAATTCCAGGTCACCTGCCTTGTTTCGTAGGCCTCCAGCAGACCCTGTTGTCAACACCTATGAGCTGTGACTCCAGGTAACAAATAGGCCCCGACATTTCTGTCTTTCAGTGACACAGAGAGTAGAAAATTGTGCAAGAAGATGAAAGTTGACCTCAGCCCAAAGGACAAGAAGATTGAATTATTCCATTACCAGTAAGTATACCCAGGCATTTCCAATTTCACAGTAAGTGCTGAGAGCTTTCATCGGTAGTCTCAGGGAACACCAGGTTTTAGTTAGATTAGTTTATTTCAGAATGCTTTTCCCCCTGTGTTTACCATTATTTGTTAGAAAGAAAGACAGGAGGAAAGAGAGAGACAGGGATGCAGACAGAGAGACAAGGAGACAGAGAGAGAGAGAGAGAGAGAGAGAGAGAGAGAGAGAGAGAGAGAGAGGGAGAGAGGGAGTTTTGACAGTGTGTGTGTTAGCTGAAGCATGTTAAAGTTAACACATTTTCCTTATTTGACAGGGATGGTGCCTTTCACATGGAATATGACCGAGCTGTGACGCTGAAGGTGAATTAGCCTCCCTCCCTCGCTCTCAGTGGGGTGGAGCCTGAGTGGACGTCAGAAGCTTGGCAGGTCTCCCTGAAAGGAGAAAGGGCAGGTTGCACAAGGGGCCTTTCCTCACCACCTGAGGGTCTTTATCATTAATGCTGATGTCAGCAGAGGATCTGGCCATGTTTGTAGCTGTTGACACAAGGGACACCCAGGCCTTGTCAGTGAATGCCTAGGAGTCATTAGCGAGGCAGCTGATATCATGACCCTCCTCTCCAGAGATCAGGGTCTCCTTTTGCTCTGGCTTCAAAACCACCTCCTCATCTGTGAGGATACTCACAGTGGCTATCCATAGGCTGAAGGGCACGGACTGCCTGGTGTCTGAATAAGCACAGTAAGTGTGGGGGTTGGATTGGCACAAGGTGGGATGTGGATGTCACCAAGTGTTCCTGCTACAAGCCCCATCTATGAGTAGGTGGAAAACCTACATAAGGATAAGTGTGGCTCTGAGCCTGCAGGTGCCACCTGGCTCTCACAGAGGAGCTGCCTTTCCGCTGCCCTCAGCTCTCTTCCAGCGTCAGCATCCTCTGCCTCACACCATCATATTACTTCTGGTCCAAGGGCAGGGTTCTTCTCCGAGCTCCTGTATCTCCCCCTGCCCCATTTATTTGCTTTTTGCCACACAGGGGAATGAACTTAGGGCCTCATGCCTGTTAGGCAGGTCATCTACCATGGTGCTACACACTCTGCCCTGTCTCTCTTTCTACACGTACATCTCTTCCCAGTTGTTCCTACCTGTTCACCTATCTGTATAGTGGTCAGTGCTCAGCTCCCTCTGCCTTTCTCATGGGTCATTTCTTACCTACCCAAACTCCTGTATTTAAGTTGTGACAGCTGTACCCTCTATGGCAGTGGTTCTCAACCTTCCTAATATTACCACCCTTAATGCAGTTACTCACGTTGTGGTAACCCTCAACCATAAAATTATTTTTGTTGCTACTTCATGTCTGTAATTCTGCTACTGTTATGAATTGTAATGTAAATATCTGATATGCAGGATATCTGGTATGTGACCCCCAAAGGTGTTACAACCTACAAGTTCTGCTTTATGGCCTTCTGCCTGATTCTGTACTCTCTCAACACCCATGTAGACACTTAGAGATTTATTTGTTTGGCCTTCTGTCTTTTCTGTTGTGACATCTACTAATGTCCTTGGAGAGAGAACGTATGTTCCCCAGGAGCAAAATGTGATTGGGAAGCAGGATGGGTGAATTGCTCACACATCCATAAAAGAAAGACTGGTTTGTGATTGGACCTCCAGAAGGTCTGCCCTGGAGTCACAGAGCAGGAATAGTGCTGTCCAGAGCTCTGTGTCAGGGAAGTAGCCAGAAGCCCAAGGACAGACTTGTCACAGAGTATCTGGTGAAGGGGGTAGAGTCATCTGTCACACTCCTGTATGTAGGCGGTATCTCTTTCTGCATCAAACAATGGGCTAGAGAAGTAGGCTGAGCATTGGGTAGGTTCAGAGGTTTTGGATTCAGAATGGGCAGCCATAGTCATAGGATCTCCAAACCCATAGGGTCAAGAGAGACCAGGGCAGAGAGAGGTATAATATTCATCCTGATGATGTGGATTTCTCAGATCCAGCTAATGATGCTCCAATAATTGAGGGTGGGCTCCCAGGTTTGGATTCCCATGATGTCTCGTTAAAATGTGGAAAGAACCTGTGGGTGGTGTTGAGCATCAGTTAAATGAAATCGGTACCCACACAAACAGCAGGATTCCAACCAACATGACTGTTTCAATTGTTTCCTTTCTGTATCCATATCATCTTCTTTTGTTTTGTTTTGTTTTGTTTTTTTCTTGATTCTGGGTAGAGATGAGGTGAGGAGGTTGTGCTGGAGACAGGACTCCACCCCACACCCCATGAAGAAGCACCTCCTGACCAGTCATGGGTTCTTGATCCCCCTGATGGGCTACTGAATTAGTGTATGCACATAGCAAGGTGGTCCTGACTTTCCAAACTAGCGTCTGATTTTGTGTACTCTAGATTGAGAACACCCTTACTAGGTATTTGTAGAATAGCAGGCAGGTGGGCACCCGCTAGCATCGGTTTCCCCTGTCAGATGGGCAGATGCCTCTGTAGCTGTGGTGAGTATAGGTTTTGGAAAGGAACCATCCATTTCATTTGGCTTACATGGCCCTGATGAAGTATTTGCAAAGGATCAAGGAAGGGTAGAGCTGACTTTTGCAGTGGCAAAATGGCAGTCCTTCCCTTGCTAGGAGGGCCTTTACAATTCATTTAGACAGACAGGAAGTGCTATGGGATGCAGACCTTCTAAATGTGTGTCCCATCTCCCCATAGCAGCCCCTTCCACATAGGGGGTTCCAGAAACAATAAACTTCGCCTCTGTAAGGGGTGTTTTCCCTTCTCCCCTCAGACCACCACCTTTCTTTCCTTATTCTCACCTTCCTCCTCAGCCCCCAGCTTGGCATTTGCTCACTGGCACTTGATAAAGTTGACTAAAATAAGATTTTTTTTTTTAATGTTTGAGTATTTTGCTTGCATGTCTTATCTGTGCATCACATGTAGACAGTGGCCACAGAGGTCAGAGAAAGATGTTGGATCCCCTGGCACTGGAGTTACAGAGGGTTGTCATTCATGTGCTTG
This sequence comes from Cricetulus griseus, assembly GCF_003668045.3. NCBI lineage: Eukaryota > Metazoa > Chordata > Mammalia > Rodentia > Cricetidae > Cricetulus > Cricetulus griseus. The sequence goes on from NC_048597.1 coordinate 54,192,885, forward strand.
CTGGAATTCAAACCTGGGTCCTCTGGAAGGGGAGCCAGTGCTCTTAATCAACGAGCCATCTCTCCAGCTCCCCCAAATAAGCAATCTTGCTTCGTCAAATCGGGACTCTGAAGATCCTTGTGTTTTGAGCCGGGATGGCTGTTTCCCTTAGCCGTGAGTGGATGGGAGTAGACGGTATCACCTTTTCTGGTTCTCACCATGAACATCTTCCCAGTCTGAGGGGAAAGATGATGATGTCCTTTCTGTCTACACCAAAAAAGTGCTGTGGAGGGCATAGGCTGGACATTATCCTCTCCGGTGGAACCAATGGTTCACATAATGAAGCCCAGTGGGCTTTTTAGCCTCGTTGTCCTGATCCAGAAGTGTCCAGGGAAAGAAGTCACAACATGCACCAGGCCATTGGTGGTGGGCAGCCTGGCTTGGCGCTTCCCAGCCCTGGCCCCACTGACTCACACCAAGTATAACCAGGTTGAAGGCTCTCTATCAGCTGTGTAGAACATGGACTCCCCAGCAAGTGATAAGTGCTGTGATTTCTTACTTAGGAATTGAAAGTAGAGGGGCTTAGGGATGTGGAAGGCGGCCTTTGTTCAGTTGAGTAGAAAGGCTTCCTGGGGGAAGATCTGTAGTTGAAGCCCTGGAGTGTCTCTGGCTGAAGAAGCCTGCTTATTGTATTAAGGTGCAAGGTAGAGATGCATGTCCATGTCAGCTGACCAGTGGTGCCAAGTGATTGAAAAGGCCTGGGGGAAGTGCTGGGTCACTTAGTGGTGATGTCCAGGGACAAGAAATATTTCCCTCTCCAAGCAGGTGCCACCTGTAGTCCCATGACTGGCACTTGGTGTGCCTGGATATCCAGACAGGTAACAGAGTAGGTTTTTGGGTCTGCCAGCCCTTCCATTTCCCGACTAAAGTCCTTTTCTTTTTCCCCTTTAGTCCCTAGTGGCCTTTCTGAAGGATCCTAAAGGTCCCCCACTGTGGGAAGAAGATCCTGGAGCCAAAGATGTTGTCCACATTGACAATGAAAAGGTAATCTATTCCCTGTTAACTTCTGATGGATACTAGAGCCTTCTGTACCTGACTATCTCATCCCAGGAGAGATAGCCAGGCGCACTAGCCCATGTGCACCGTCCTTCAGGCGAAGGAGGCTGCTCTGACTCCATGCCATAGCCAACAGGAGCTCCCGGGTGACTGCCTGACACATATTTCTCCACTGTCATATTTAATATGCTCTAACATGTTTAGCTGTTCCTTGGCCAAGTAGATTTAATTACCTCTGTTTACACTGTAAGGCAGATGTTGCTGGGGACAGTTTTATTTTTTTATTTTTTATTTTTTTGTTTTTCCTTTGAGTCATGTGTAACTTTGAACAAATTCTTTACCCTCTGGAGCTGCATTCTCGGAGTTGGCAGGACTTGAGGATGGAAGGCTGAGTCTTGTTTATGCTCACGAGTTCTTGATGACTTAAACAAAGCTTCGGTCAGCCTTCCCAACCGGATGTGCTTCTGTGTAGCCTCAGACCTCACTGGTATGGTGTCCTGTCTATGCAGCTGTGTCTTCACATGGGGGGTGATATCACATGGTCTGAGGCAGGCAGCACACACATGCATGCACACGTGCACACCCCCACACACACTCAGAATTTGCTCGTGGTCGCAATTAAAACATAACTTTTCCTCTGGCTCCTCTCACCTTTCATTTAAATTATTAACCTCCTTTCTCCTCTCTCTCTCTCCTTCTCTCCTTTTCTTTTTTTTGAGACAGGGTCTCTATATGTAGCCCTGGCTGGCCTGGAACTCAGAGATCCTGTCTCTCTGTTTTTAAGTGCCGGGCTTAAAGGCATGTCTAAAATTTATTGACTACTCTTAATGCTTATTAACCCAAAAGGAAATGATGTTTTGTTTGTTTGTTTGTTTGTTTGTTTTTTAACTTTCTGGAGGATTGGATTGAAATCATATATGATCATTGTGGCCTGTCTCCTGTCCATGAATCAGGCTTTTTTTTTTTTAAGATTTATTTTATTTGTACTTTATGTGTTTTGCCTGCATATATGCAGTCAGATACCCTGAAACTCGAGTTACAGATGGTTATGAGTTACCATGTGGATACTGGGAAGTGAACCTGGGTCCTCTAGAAGAACAGCCAATGTTTTTTAGCCACTGAACTCTCTCTCCAGCCTGGAAAGAATCAATTTAAAAGTACTAAGTGTCCACATTCTGAGGCAAAAAAAGCGTCAGGTTTATCACCTACAAGGTAAAGAGTTTTAGAAAGCATCTGGCATTGGGGGGGCAGGGAGAGTGAGGTACAGGTGTCAGGAGTATACACGAGTTCTGTGAAAAGAACATCACCCAAACCAGTTGCTCCACCTGTGACCGAATGGTAAACCGCACTTCTTTGGAAAGCAGTTGCCTGGTACCATCTCATCCCCAGAGTCACAGTCACATCCTGAGCATCCTATTACTGTCTTCTGTAACTGTAAGAATATTAAGTGTTTTTTTTTGTTTGTTTGTTTGTTTGTTTTTTTAACCCCTGTCCATAGTCCTGTTGTTATTCTCTGTGCTGTTTTCTCGTTCATTAGTCTCTTCTCAAGCTAGAATCCCCACAAACAGTAAAGGCTCGGATTCAGTTGTTCTCAACCTTCCTAAAGCTGTGACGCTTTAATACAGTTCTTCATGTTGTAGTGACCCCAACCATAAATTTATTTCATTGCTACTTCATAACTGTAATTTGGTCCTGTTAGGAGCTGTAATGTAAATATCCGCCAGGCAGCCTCCAGAGGGGTCGGAACCCACAGGTTGAGAACCGTTTGTTCTATGTTCAGGTTGAATTAGTGGTTTAGTTTTTAAGCTTAGCGTTCCATACTTTTCAGCAATTTTATTAATGATTTTTGTTGTTTTCAAGACAGCTACCACTATGTAGCTCTAGCTGTCCTGAAATTCAATAAGTAGAGTAGGCTGGCCTTGAACTCACAGAGATCTGCCTCCCAAGTGCTGGGGTTAAAAGCACGTGCCAATAAGTCCCATCTGTGAACCAAAATTTTTATAGGCTAGATATAATAAAATCTTTTCTTCTCAGATCCTAAGATAATTTTTAAAGTGCATCTTTTATCCCCAGTTGGGGCCAAATATCTGTGTGAAGGTTGTTAGGATCAAAATGTAATCATGTCTTAAGCCCTAACCCCTTCTCAAATAAAAAAAAAAAATGAGATAAAGCTATGATGGAGGGATCTCTCGTGTTCTTGCCTGATAACAAGAGCTACTGACAGTGACTCCCCAGAGCCATTTTACAAAGGCTGCCTCTGCCTTACTCAGGGATGGTTTGCAGAGATGCCTGTCTACCTGGTACTGACTACGTCTCATTACTGAGCTCAAATACCTAACTTACATAATCTTCATTTACCTTTGAAAGCATCTCTTTCGTTCCTGTTCGTTCCCTGGCTTGCAGACTCAGGATCTAACCACTCTCAAATAAAGGCCATGATTTTTACTCCCAGTGTTAAGAATCAAGCAGACTTACTCCCTCCGAGCTCCGTCCCTGCCTAAACACCATGGTTTCTTAAAGCTTCCCTCTTTGGTTGTTATTTAGGTTAACATCCGATTACAATTCTGTTTTAAAACAAGTGCCTAACTCCTCTGTGAAAGTAAATAAGGGTTAGCCTTTCAGGGTTTTTTTTTTTTTTTTTTTTTTTTTTTTTTTTTTTTTTTAGAGAGTGTTTTAGATTCCCGAAAAAATTAAAATCTTCTTTTATCTCGCTTTAGAAAAAAGTCTAAGTAATACCCATTAACTGTTAAATATTTAGAAAGTACAGCTTATGAGTAAAATCACCCTGTCTGTCTCTTCGTTGAGAAATGGCTCACTACTGATGTTTTTGGAGGCTTCCAGGCTTTTAAGCTAATGCATACATAAATATGTTTACTCAGAAGAACGTCATTACATTTATATGTTGTTTTGTAACTGCCCCCCCCAGTATAACATGCACATCTCACTGTGACATTAACTATTCCTCTCCACTGTCTTAATGCTGCAGTTGTGCGGATTCTGCCATCATTTATTTACTTAATGCCATGTTGCTGTCAGGAAGCTGCGTTTTGAAATTTTCTCTTATTTTCCTTATTATTCAAAAAGAAAAAGCCTCTAATTTTCCTCTGAGAAAGCTGGCTACAGGAACTTATTGTAATCAAAATATGCTCTGTAGCAGTGCTTCGCTGCAGCCCTCAGCAGGCTGGATTTCCTCATCCTTTACCAGCTCTCATTCTGATCAGTTCTTACAGCATTGTGAAAACCCTTTTTTCTTTCTCTGTCTGCCACGTTTATTTAGCAGGTCATTTTATATTACCTAATACTGTCCCAGGCGCCGATCTAACTGTTTCACAAATACAAATGATCTGCTTATGATGCCCTGGGTTGTCCTTCAGGACACTGTGGACCCAGAGGTGAGGGTGGGACCTGTAGTAGTGTTGAAGCCTGGGAGGAGATTAGCCCGTGTGGGCTCACCATCCAATACCTCAGCCAGCAGATCCCTGTGGCCACAAAGAGTAGTCATGAACACACTTAACTTCACTGAGACACAGTCTCTTGCAAAATCACATGGAAGGCTGGTCTTTTCAATAGTTTCATAAAAAAAAAAAAAAATGGCTCTTTGATGTCTTTGGATTTTGTAGATAGAACTGGAAGTTAGTAACTGGCCCTGGCTTCTTCACCTCACCCAGTGACTTGGGAAAACCATTTGTCCCCTCAGGCCCTGAGTTTCCTCATCTCTAATGATACAGTTGTCCAGATTAGGGCAGCCCAAGCTTCTTCCAGCTCCTGTTGGGCTATGGCTGAGTCTCACATGAATTCTGAGGCATTCACCCCCCATGCCTCCTATCACTGGGTTCTGGGGCACAGGTGGCTCAAAACCCCCATGCTGTCTCCCTGTGTATGACTTCCTGGTGTTTTCGTTTTGTGCCTCAGGACTTCAGACGCCTCCTGAAGAAGGAAGAGAAACCACTCCTCATGATGTTTTATGCTCCCTGTAAGTGAAAGCTCCTTGGCCACAGTCCATTCAAACTTTGCTGGGGAAGGGCAGCCAGGGTTGCCTGGGGCCCTGGCCTCTCTGCCTTTTGGCCTTCCTCTTGGCCTTTCTGACTGGCTCCCATCTTCCTGCTGTCCTCCTGCCCTCTCCACCCTGTCCACTACAGGATGTCTTCTCTACTTAGCTGTGTCTTCTCATGCCTTCCCATGCCTCTGGCCCCTGAGACTCCAGAGCATGGCCTCCATCTGAGTGTATGCTGTGGATCTATTGCTACTGCCCACCAGCCTTTGGGCTTGCCACTCCTCACCACCCCAAGCCTGTCCCTCTGGGACACCAGCTCCCTCAACACTGCTGGTGTCATCTGGCAGGACCAGGGGACCAGGATGAGGGGAAGTGGGACCTGGGATTTGGGCTCCATAGCTGTATGAAGCCTGAGGCTGTGGGAAATGGCAAAAGGACAGTTGAGGTGGCAGTGGGAAGACCCAGGTCTGACGCCAGCTGGCTCTCAGTGAGCCAGATGAGCTTAGCCAAGTACTCTACCTCTCTGGGCTCAGTTTCCACACTTGTCAGAGAACAGGCTTTCCCACCTTTTAACTGCATTTCACAGACTTGAAAAGATCACCACCCTGCACTGTGAGTATATGTAAATTACGTGTAAATAAGCTGATTCTGTGTCACAAAGCCATACTTACCCTCACCACGTGCTATGTCCTGTACCAGGTGAATACTATATTCTGTTTTATTGGAAAAGTATTTGCTATGCCTGCTGCTTCATATGCCTCTGATGTAGATCAGTAAACTGTGGCCCCATTGCTCACTGTTTTTGTAATAAAGTTTTATTGGAACACTGCTATGCACATTGATATACTGTCGGGCTGCTGGACAGCCGATTAAGTACTAGTAACAGAGAAACAGTCTCAAGAGGTACTGTCTAACCACTCCTGCAGTCTCATAGTCCCTACTCATAGTACAATTGGAACCTGGTAAGGCTCTAAACTATGACTCTGGGACTGTACATGCCCTTCCAGAAACCAGAGGGGTTTGTCAGCTGTGGGAGGAGGTTGTGCCGAGGAGTTTGCGTGATGGGGTAGCTGGCACAGTCTGTGGCACCTGACTTCTGTTAACTCTAGAAAGCCTACCTCACTTCCATCTTTCTGGAAGCTCCTTACATAGAGGCCCTTTCCCTGTTCTGTGTGCATTGGTGTACACCTCTGGTCACATGCCACTTTGGAGTTCTGGGGGCTTTGCCTGATTGAGTCTGTAGTTTGTTTACCATAACAACAATTCCTGCCTAGCTCCAGCCTTTTCCCAAAACACTCTTGACCTCAAAGGTGTTCATGACTATGGGAGGAGCCCAGTTAGCCCATGTCTGAAGTTTCACCATGGCTCCCTCTCTGTTCATGCTCACTAACTGGTCCCGGCAGTTTTTTCTCTTTGCTGAGGCCCTTATTAATCATTCAGCTGCAGAGTGCTCCCAGAAATCACCCTTCCTCTCTGGAACCTGGAGGAGAGGGTCTCCTTTAGCTTGTCTCAGCCTCCAGGACTCTACACATGGATGAAATGAAACTGCAGAACTGGGTGTGTGCGCTGGTAGGCAGTGCATGTCGGGAGGCGGGACCAGGGTACAAGCCACACAAGGTTCCCTGTAACTCCATCAGTCATTGTAAAAGCACATCCACTGGCACTTGCAGCCCGATGTTTGTGCCATCTGCCCCACCCACTCTCCCAGGCTTCCTGGCAGTGGGCCTGTGCTGCTCATCACAGCAGAGACTGTCTTTAATAATAGAAAGCTGGGGCTAGAGGAGTTGGGAGCCTCAGAGGTGTCACAGAGCATATTAGTGGTGGGAAGGGAAGAAGAAAACTGACTCGCTAAGTTAAACTTCCCATGGAGGGTGAGATTGGACAGCCTCCAAGGTCCCAGAGACCCCGGGTCTTTTTGGTGTGTGTGTGTGTGTGTGTGTGTGTATGTGTGTGTGTGTGTGTGTGTGTGTAGTGAAACAAACAAACTCGGGCTTTTATTATGCCTAGACCAACCCAGCCGCTGCGGCCCTACTCCTGGGATTCACAGCCGTCCCTTCACCCGGCAATCTGTCAGGACTCTGATCTTCTGATTACTTGTGGATGAATAAACCCAGAGACAGTGGGAGCCTTTAGCTGTGACGAGGCATCTGGGTCCCCAGGCCCTGCTGCTTTCTCAGTAAATGTTTGTTCACTGAATTAATGAGAAAATAAAAAGACTGTCTGCTCTGGGTTTGGGACTGTGAGAGTGATAATTAGTCTTACCTCTTCCCCTATGTTGCAGTTGGATCCCCGAAAGAGGAGTTTAGATAGGAAGCGTGGCACCAACTCTATTTTTGTAGTTAGATTGGAAATGGGGTTAGCCTGGGGTTTCCTGTTCTTTCTCATTTCCCCAGGACCTTCTTTATGCACAACTAGTGGCCTCTGCCCTTGGGACAGAAGGAAGTACATTTACCAAAGGCTAAATATGGGTAAAGTTGGAAGAGAAACCATACCTGTGGGAATAGGTGGCCGGTTGTTCCTGGTGGATGACTGGGCAGGTGGGCAAACACACTTAACTGGCTGAGAAAGGCAGTGAAGTATGAGAGAAGCAACATATGTACTCCTTGTTTTCTTCTTGGATGGTGTGGCATGCCTTTCCTCCTGTGGAAGTACTTCTCTCTCTGTGGATGAGGAGCTGACTGGGAACCTTTGTTGACCTGAGATGCATCCTAGGCATTGAGTGACTCCTGCTGGGTTAGGCTCTGCCTCCTCTCTGGGTAGCTCTGCACAGAACCCATGAGGCAGGCATTGTCTTCACAGACAGGAACACTGTGATTCACATAGCCAGAGTCCCATAACCCTTAAGGGACACTGAGGTTCACTTGCCCAGCATCCCACATCCCTCAAGGGGTAAGGGCAGACAGATGACGATGTGGATTTTATTCCCTGGAGCACAGTGTCTCTGCTCTGCAGTCTACTGCTTACCCTGCCGTGGTCTCGGCTTGTGTATTTCCACTAGAGCACTGTCCTG